>NC_058416.1:26659990-26982873 GCF_002201575.2 Neomonachus schauinslandi | reverse complement strand
CCGAGAAGGTTTGGTGTTGTGCGGTCTCTGGTACTAAATACGCACTGCCACGTACACTTCACCCTCCCCAAATTTTTTTCCCCCCCCCCCCCCCCCCCGCTTCCCCCAGAGCTAAGCATGGATTTTATCTTTGTAAATGGTTGGGGGGAAAATCAAAAGAAGAAGATTTTGTGACATGTAAAAATTAGGTGCAGTTCACATTTCAGTGCCTAATAGGAACTAGAGTGTTCCTGGAGCCCAGCCACCCTCACTGGCTCACGGAGGCCTGTGGCCGCTTCGTGCTGGCACCAGAAAGGTAAATAGCTGTGACAGAGACCATATGGCCTGCAAAACTTAAAATGTTTACTCTCCGGCCCTTTCCAGGGAACATTTGGCAACCCTGCTCTAACTCCCTGGGCCTCGGCAGTCCAAACCCATGGCCCTCCGTGGACCCATATGTCATAACCGAGCTGTGTGTCACCCACTGGCATGACCCGCACGAGATGCAAATCCACCTCCTGTCCCCAGCCTCCTGTTCTGGGCTTTGCAAGACCCACCTCATAGAAGCTGGCTTGTATCCATCAACCTCCAGCGCTGTGATGGGGGAGAGTCTGTGTGACCCTCTGTGCAAGTACCAGAACGCAGGGAGCCCTAGGCTTTGTTTCATGAGCCCTCCCGTGGAAGCAGGGCAGCCCAGACCCTCGGATTTCATCCAGAAAGACCTGAACACGCCCCCATTCAGCATGTCTACACATTGGACCCACTAAGTCCTGCTCTGGACCCAGCAGTCTCCAGGAGGTGCTTATGCACACATCCAGTGAAATCTTCCTCCTCTTTAGATGATAACCATCAGAATGAGCTGAAAATGCAGGTTCCAGGGCTCCTTCTCTGAGAGTCTGATGCCGCGATCAGGCCACAGGTGAGTGCATATGCCCAGCCTTCAGTGACCTGAGCCGTTCACGCAGGGGGAATCACTTACCCTCTTCCCCCTGGTGGCCAGGGAGCCGCGTGCTAGCCCTGAAGAACAACCTAGCTCCAGACTTCTTTTATGTAAAGGAGAACAATTAACATCTAACTTGTTAAGTGAGATTCTCTGTTATGAGCAGTCACACCTATGCCTAGCCCAAACTCCAGTGTTACGGACAGGGAGACTGAGGCCTTGGAAGACATCATAACATAACCGTCCAAGGTCAGCCAACGTGAGATCAATCTTTCTCGCTTTGCTTTCTACTGGTTTGTGATTTCTTGGGCACACCTTTGCACAATGTTTTTTGCTCCTGCGCCTGCCTCCAGTGGGAGACTTAATCACTGTCCCAGGTATCTTCAGGATGTCCTCGGCAAGCAACGCAATAACCAAAATTTGATAAGCAAAGTCACTCAAAGAGTAGCCAGTTGGCATTCACTCGGCCAAGACAGAAGCCCTGGAGGGCAGTCTGCTGAGCCAACCAGAGCCAGGACAGTGGTGCGGAGGGCACGGCAGAGGGATGCCACACCCCAAGGGCAGGGCCGCATAGGGCCATGTGGGGTCGCCCCTTTGCCCCGCCCAGACTGCCCTGCCCAAAGCAGCACCTTGGGAAACATGCGGAAGATCTCCTGGTTGATGTGGTAGATGCCGCTGGTGTCCACTTCATACTTGAGCTTCGTCCCCAGGGGGGTGTTCTTCTGGGTGGTGAAGAGGAAGGAGGGGGCATTGCAGCACCTGGACAGAGTGGACCTGCCAGGCAGGAGACAGAGCGGGAGAGACAGGTGACATGGGGCAGAGCCAAGCTTCTGGAAGAACAGGGGGGTCATGGAACTGAGGCTCCTCAAGGTGATCAGGGAGCTCCGTGCTCTCCCACCCACCCCTTCCTGCACTCACCCCCCACCCCACACCCCTGCTCATGCTGTTCCTCTGCCTTCAACATGCCTCCCAGTGCCTGGGCCTTTCCTCCTCTCCTCACACCGTCCTTGCTCCCCGTGAGCTCCCAGCTGCCCACCCCACAGACCTCACTGGCCTCCGAAGACCTGGTGCACAGACTGGATACCACCTACTTCATCACCTACCGACTCCCTCCCCGCCTGAATGAAAGCCCCTTGATGGCAGGGACCCTGCCTCTCTGGATCCTGCCCGGTGTTAGTCACACGAGTGTGGACAGCCAGCTGCTGGCCATGGTGGGATGAATCATGCCTCACTCGGGCGCTCATCAAGATCCACTAAGCATTCTACTACTTGCTGGAAGTGTTTCTCCAGCCTTGATGGAAATCTGGGGATAGAGAGCTCATCCTTGGGTTCCTGGCCCCTAGCAGACTATAAACAAGGCATTTACCCTGTCTCAGGGGAGGAAAAACCCAAGACAAAATGGTCAATGGAAGCGTGCAATTTCAATCATTTAGAGTTTTAGGAAGGGGGGTCATCAGAAAGTGGGCTGGTGGGCTGATGCTGGACCACTTCCTGCAGAAAGAGGAGTCTGACTGATTTCCAAAATAGGTTCTCAGGAGTTCACTGTTTTAAAAAAAAAAAAAAAGGCGCTGGCTTTCACTCACAAAAAAATACTCAAACACAAGCTACAGAAGGGTTAAAGCTCAGATGATGCAAGCAGGCTTTACAAAAATAAAAAATAAAAAAATAAACCCTCCTAGGGAGAAGGTAGCTGCTGAGGCAGACTTGGGAGCCGGCCAGGCCAGAGACGGCAGAGTTGTCCGTCATCCCTTGGGTCAGAGCTAGTATTCCAGCTGGTCACTCCCTCTCTGAGGCCTGGTGAGGGGTCGGGCCCTGAGCCCCGCCCTCCCCTGCCCTGGGGGCCCAAAGCCCTCCACAGCTAACAAAGCAGGCCAACTTCTGCTCTCTCACATGGGGGCTTTGAGCCCACAAGGCTCCATTTCTTCCAGAAGCAGCAGTGGGTGCCAAGTCCACACTGGCCTCCTCCCCCCAACACTGGCTCCAGGCACAGTCCCATGCAGCACCTAGGAGGCCCCAGGAGGGATGGGACACCTTCTCCACGAAGCTGGGATGATGACCACCACCACCGTTTGAGGAGGAGCTTTCTGGAAAGTTCCCCTCCAAGGTCTGGGATGGAAACTTGGGGTTGCCACCCTGGTGTCAAGAGGCTTGGGTTCTAGTTTCTGGTCTCCTCCCACCAGCGGTGGGGCCCTGGTCAGGTGTCTTCCCCAGGCTGGACCTCAGCTTCCTCGTCTGTAGAATGCAGCCTTGGCTGGTCCACCTCTGACCCTCTGTAATTCTGTGACTGTAGGTTGCCAAAGCCAGGAAGGTTATAAAATTATTTTTTATGACTTTCTCTCTTGCAAGGATTTCACTGGGGCGCTCAGCTGTCTGTTGGTCACAGAGAGAGGCCTTTCCTGTGGAGTGTTGAGTTTCAGAATGTGACTAAGGCCTCCCAGAGTGGGGGCCAGGCAGAGGCCATGGGTCAGCATTGGCCCATTTAGCTTTGCTGGTCCAGGAACTCAATCTTGTCAGCCTGCTGGAGAGTACTCCATAGAGGGTGACTGACTCCCATTAACCAAGTTCACGAATGACTGATACGTAAACCAGAATGCCAATGTGTCTATTTGTAGGCAGTAGGGTGGGGGAAGGCCTCAGTTAAAGGGCCCCTCTCCTACAACTGGAAAGCTCATGTCCCTCTTCTAGCACACCCGTTCCACGCCGCCCACTTCACCGTGCCAGGCTCTTACAAGCCTGAGTTAAGAATCTCATCACGGTTTAATGAGCTTGTGACGAGAGCAAAGGGAGGCCACCCAGTGGCCTTGAAGGTTTTTCCATTTAAAGCCTAGCAAGACCTGATGTCATCTCCCTTTTCCACACCTGACACTACTCCCCACCCCCCACCCCCCCGCCGCCGCCCCCGGAAGTGTCCCGGCTGCCCCGGAGCCTCTCCCCAGGATAGTGCCGGCTGATCCCTGCTGAAGGCCCCCACACTCATCCTTGTTTTTCTTCTGTCACCTCACCTTCCTGTTGCTTCCTTATTCCCTTAGATTTGTGAATCCCAGCAAGGAGACTTCTGGGCCTCTCTCAGCTCTCAGCCCGGACAACATCCTTTTGCATCTCATGGACCTCGTCTAGGCTGGGTGTGGATGAGCCACACCACCAGGACGCTCAGGCCTTGGCCACCCCCGGGGGCGTCTGCCCATGCAGTGCCCACCGTAACACCTCTTGCTAAGAGGCAGATTTGGGGTGGCACCTGCCGCACAGATCTTGGCCCTGTTCCCGCTTCCCAGCACTCTGCTCCAAGTTCACGTTCAACTTTTATGATGGGGCATGTGGGGCCTTAGCCAGGAATCCGCAGGCTCATCGGGGCCTCTGGGTCGGGGCTGCTGGCACCTTCTCTTCAGGGGTTACCACGCTAGACATCCTCATTTCTAGAAATGTGCCACTTAAAACCACAACTCGGTCTCTAGATGGGGCCTGGAACTGCAGCGAACTGGAACAAATGACTTCGAAGGAAAAGACAAAATGCTGAGTGTCATTTGCTTTCCACAGCCTCCCGGGTAGGATGGCCGCGTGCTGACGCCTCCTCGGTACATGTGAACTCCAGCCTGACTTGCCTGTCTCCGGTTCATGCACACATTCCTAGAATCCCACCGATTCCACTCCGTGAGCTCCATCTGCACCACAACAATACTGGGAGCTCACAGGAGTTCAGCGAAGGAGAGACCCTACAGTTCCCACCGATCAAAAGGAATCTGTGGACACCTGCTGGCTGCTTAGCTCTCGCAGACAGGGGAACCTGAAGCTACAGCTCTTGCCTCTCTGGGAGCTTATAACCTATCACTTTGGGTGAGAAAGCAATCAGAGACGAATCTGCAGTAGGCCTCACACGTCTGGTGCAGGCTGCCCCATGAGGGGGTGGCGACAGGGGGCGGCCAGAGGAGATGCTCAGCGCGCCTTCTCGCTCAGGCCTGCTGGAGACATGGAGCCCATCACGGCACTGTGACGGGCTGTCGTGGAGACAACACCCCCGACCCCGCGGGGCTGCCGTGAGGACGAAGGGCCGGAATGTGGGGGACAGCCGCCAGCAAGGTGCCCATCTCAGCCTGTGCACTGAGTCAGAACCTCCCCACGGCCCAGATCCCAAAGCCCAGGTGGGGTCAGCTCTGGGGAAGATGAGCCCGGAGCGGGGCCCTGCAGGACGGGGTGGCAGGAAGGAGAACAGCACCAGTGGCAGGGCTGGGGAGGGCAGACAAATCACAGATACTTGAACTGGTTGGCTTCAGAGATATTCATCGCCCATCTGCACATCTGCAGGCTCTTCCATCTGTCGAACAGCTCCGACTGCTTCACCCTTTGGGAGGCGAGGACAGAAGAGCACGTGAAAGGGGCCAGGCTGGACAGACTGTCGGCATTCCCAAACCTCCCTTCCTGCTCCCCCGGTCCACATCCTGGGGTGGTCCTTTCCACGAAAGGTGTTTTCTTATTTGGGGTATTCTGGCTGCTCCGGCATCTGGGGCCTTGCTCATTCCTAGAGATAGCCAACCGCCCTCCTGCAAGCATGACTTCCACCTTCCTCATTGTCAGTTCTGTCAACGGAGCCACCAGCCTTAAGGGAACTCAGGAATGCCCCGAATTACAGACAAAATCCCCTGTCTGTCCACCCATGTGCATATCTTAGGGGAAAATCTGAAGCTTTCATTGGCTTCTCAAAGAGGTCTTTGATTCTAAAAACAAGGCAAATACTCACTTAACCGTAAAGTAAAAACCAGGTTCATTCTACAGAGCTGGGTCCCCTGTGTTTCGTTGGCGGGGAAACAGTTGCTCCCAAAGAGGGCAAGCCTCCCCCACAGAAGGAACGCACACATGACTGGTGCGGGGAGGGGTGATTGCCAGAGAAGTCATACCGGATGGCAGCAAAGTGTGTGGATTTTGGAGCCAGAAGAGGAGCTGGGCCCCGGACCCAGTTCAGACACCTCCTAACTAAGGGACTTCAGACAGGGTATTTGACCTCTCGGAGCTTCATCTATATAATGAGCATAATAATAGATTATCACTCACAGTCCCAGATTTGTTAAGATTATTAAATAAAATGATACAATAAAGGGCTAGGCATGGGAAGTGCGCACGGAAAGTTCCTGAGAGAGGAAAGTTATTTTTATGGTTAAGCCGCACTGCCATGAGGATGCTTGCTCACGATCCCCTGACTTTTCCCTTTTGTAAAACCCATAACCTGTCCTTACTCACTCCTAATTTTTCCCACAAGATAGTAAATACTGTGGGGTCAGGGGGTCATGTCTGAGGTCACCCCCATAAATCCACTGCTAAGGCACACGGCCAATGTGTGCAAAATAAGTGTTGAGCATATCAATAAATTAGTGAATGAATCCATAAGTCTGAGTTCAAATAGAGTCTATAATTATTGATTGAACTCCTCTGTATGGCAGGAACTGGGGATAGAGCAGAGAACAAAACAGCTTGCTGTTCCCATGGAGCTTAAATACTAGTAAGGAGGCAAATGGAAAACAGATATGTATGCATATGACAACAAAAGCACAAATGACAAAAGCAAAAAGAGACAAGTGGGATCATGTCAAACTAAAAAGCTTCTGTACAGCAAAGGACCACAACAGAGTGAAAAGTCAACATACAAAACAGGAGAAAGTATTTGTAGACCATATATCTGATAAGGGGTTAAAATCCAAAATAGATAAGGAACTCCTACAACTCAATAGCAGAAGACCAAATAACCTGATTTTAAAATGGGCAGAAGTGGGGCACCTGGGTGGCTCAGTCAGTTAAGCATCTGCCTTTGGCCCGGGTCATGATCCCGGGGTCCTGGGATTGAGCTCTGCATCAGGCTCCCTGCTCAGCGGGGAGCCTGCTTCTCTCTGTCCCTCTGCCCCCCACACCGCTCGTGCTCTCTCTCCTCTCTCTCAAATAAATAAATAAGATCTTTTATAAAAATTAAACAAAAAATAAAAATAAAATGGGCAGAAGACTTGAACAGACATTTCTCCAAAGAATACATCTAGACGGCCAACACGCACATGAAAAGGCACTCAACATCACTCATCATCAGGGAAAGGCAAATTGAAACCACAACGAGATATCATCTCACACCTGTTAGGATGGCTAAAATCAAGAAAACAAAAAAGATCACCAGCGTTGGCGGGGATGTAGCAAAAAGGGAAGCCTGGCACAGTGCTGGTGGGAATGCACACTGGCATGGCCGGCATGGAAAACAGCATGGAGTTTCCTCCAAAAATTAAAAATAGAACTACCCTATGATCCAGCAACTCCACTTCTGGGTATATACCCAAAAGAATTGCCATCAGGATGGGAAAAGAACTAGGTGCACTCCCATGTTCACTGCGGCATTATTCAGCAGTAAGCAGGGTATGGAAACCAGCTAAATGTCCCCTGATGAGTGAATGGATAAAGAATATGTGCTACAGATGTACAGTGGAATACTCTTCAGCCTTTCACCAGAAGGAAATCTGCCATAGGTGACAAGCTGGATGAATCTGGAGGACATCGTGCTGCGTGAAATAAGGCGGTCACGGAAGGATGTACATGACATGATTCCACTCATGGAGCATCTAAATAGTCGATCTCAGAGAAACAGAGAGTAGAATGGTGGTTGCTGGAGGCTTTGGGAAAGAGAAAGGGGGAGCTTCTGGCTCCTCCATGATCTACTTATTCTAATGAATAAGTGCTAGAGATCCGTTGTACAACTTAGTGCGACATTTAACAATACTGGATTATACGCTTAAGAGGGCAGATCTCGTGTCAAGTGTTATTACCCCAACTAAGAAAAAGAAAACAGATAATAATGCCATGTCAGGGAGAGGTGAGTGCTATGAAGAAAAATGAAGCAAGGTAAAGGAACTAAAAAGTGACTGTTTCAGAAGGGTTGGTCAGGGAAGTCTTCCCTGAAGAGGAGAACTTCGTACAAAGAACTGAAATGGCTGGCGTGAGCCATGTACACATCTGGGGAAGGAGTCTTCCAGGCAAAGAGAAAAGTGAGTGCAAAGGCACTGGGGCAGGAACTTAGTTGGCAGGTTTAAGGAGCTGGAAGGAACCCCTCCTTCCAAGCTGATGCCTTCCTTCTGGCTTCCCCAAACCTCCCACAGTAGCCCTCACGTCTCAGGTTAATGTGACATCAGAAGAGAGGCATTACATAGCACCCCCCGCCTCACCCACTCTTCCCTCCCCTGCTCTCTGCAACCCATAGGCCCCTAGAACAGCACCCGACATGGCCAGTGCCTCAGACACCTCCTGGAAACACAGTCCTCGCAGGACTGCAGGCTGGAGTCCCAAGTCCAACTGTCACCAGCATCTGGGTCCCGTTCTCTGTGCCTCCAATGCCTGTCACGCGCTGGACAAAGGCTGGGGCCCGAACACCCAACCTTGAATCCTGGCTCCATCCCCAACTTGCAGTGTGACCTTGGATAAGTCATTGAATCTCTCTGAGACTTGGATGCTTCATCTGTACAACGGATATAATAACCTCTGCCCTGCTAATCTCCAGGGTTGTCAGAAAGATCAAATGAGATAATATGCATAAAGATACTTTATAAACTGGTTTACAAATGTAGAGATCACCTTTACTTTAAAGATGAGGGGTTGACCCCAGGCTCTGATCTCCTTTCTCTGCAGACACCACTAAAATTCCAGAAGAGGAATAAAAAAGTTATAGACCTACCAGATGAATAGAATGATGGCAGTGGGGGGAGTTCAGTGGAAGAGAGATTTCGACAAGTGTGTGGAAGGAGGAGGGGGGTCATATGGAGGGGTGACATGGCCCAGAGACAGAGTCCAACCCCACGGGCCATTTTTAAAGGGGGTGGAGGGTGGAGATGGGGCATGGTGCTGAAAATGAGCATCAGCTGTAAGTCTGTATCCAGAACCATCAAACCCAGCCCCACAGCAGCCAAATATTCAGTGTCCAGCAGAGGGAGGGGAGGGATTGAATCAGACTGTCAGTTCCTACCAAAAAACAAAAACAAAAACAAAAACAAATTATCATTCCCAGTGAAAAGCTTTGGACATTCTAACAGCAAAAGGAGTAGCATCTCCAACAGTGACTCTTGAAGAAGGCCTGCTCTCCTACAGAGTTCCTAACAGCTTTTTATTGTTCTAAATTTAAATATGAATAAGATAACCAAGGATCACCTGGTCAACTGGAAGGAAACAGATGAAGACAAACCATCAGTTAAAATATCCAAAGAGAGGGGCACCTGGGTGGCTCCTTCCGTCTGCCTTCGGTCAGTCTGCCTTTGGCTCAGGTCATGATCCCAGGGTCCTGGGATCAAGCCCTGCATGGCGGCGGGGGGTCCCTGCTCAGCGAGGAGTCTGCTTCTCCCTCTCCCTCTGCCTCTCTTCCCGGTTTGTGTTCTCTCTCTCAAATAAATAAATAAAATCTTAAAAAAAAAATATCCAAAGAGAAAAATATTGGAGGAACGAAATACAACTTTAAAATACTCTACTTAGTGTCTCCAGAGAGTCTAAAAGACATGACATCCTTAAAGATAGGAATAGATTGCTCTGAGGACAAAGAAAGAGCTCTGGGGTGGGAACAAGTTCGTTAAAAGAACTGGAAAATGAAGTCAAGGACTTTTCTCAGAAAGTGGAAGCAATGGGCAGAGACAGAAAAAATGGCATCAAACAGGGAGCGCTACATGAGCGATCCAGAAGGTCCGGTGGACAACCCTTAGAAGGACCAGAAAGAGGAAGTAGAGAGGAATGGAGAGAAGGAAATATTTTATTTTATTTTATTTTTAAAAATTTTACTTATTTATTTGACAGAGAGAGAGACAGCGAGAGAGGGAACACAAGCAGGGGGAGTGGGAGAGGGAGAAGCAGGCTTCCCGCGGAGCAGGGAGCCCGATGCGGGGCTCGATCCCAGGACCCTGGGATCATGACCTGAGCCGAAGGCAGATGCTTAACGACTGAGCCACCCAGGCGCCCTAGGCAATATTTTAAAAATCCAAAAGAACGTTCAAGAGTTTGGACACGAGCCCCGGATGAAGAGGTCCAACAGCCATCTATCCTGAAGCATATCATCCAGACATTTCAGAACCACAGGATCCGGAAACACTCCAGAGAGAAGAAAACAGGTCGCCTCCAAAGGAGCAGATGGCATCATGCTCCCATCGCCCTGGACACTAGAAGGCGATGGGGGAAGTCTTCAGCACGTTCGGGGGGAAAATGATTTTCTCCTAAAATTCCAACCCCACCAAACCAACAATCAGGTATAAGGGAAGAATTAAGTCATTTAGACATAGAACTCAAAACCTGACCTCCTACCAATCATTTGGAAATGACTGGAAGATGGGTAGAAGCAAAATGAAGGCGTAAACAAGAAGTAGCTATGGGTTCTCCACAAAACTGAATCCCAGCAAAGGAGGCAGGGAAGGGAAGTTCCCAGGACATTGGCGTCTGGCCCAGCAAGAGAGCAGGCTGTCCACACCGGAGCACAAGGGTAAAGAGAAACTCTGAGGGGAAGGCTGGTTGGAGAGGCAAGCAGAAACCCGAAATAGGGCATAATAGAGACAAAAAGTTCAAGAGGGAAAAGATGAGTAGAAGCTCCAGGAAAAAAAAGGGGAGGGGGAGGATGTACAAGAAAGGAAGGAGAATCACTATTTTCTGTTCTTTAAATTTGAGTCAACCTAGAGAGGAAACCCCCAAAAAAGGCTTGTTATGGGTACCAATAGAATGACCTTTTAAAGGTAAATACATGGACGACTGGAACCAAAACATAGGGATGATTTTAATAGCCCCATCTTACAAAGTACAGGCTCAAGAGATACTGCCAGTATTTGGTAGAACCAGAAATAAGTTACTCAGGCAATCTATAGACAGAAGAACTAAAAACAGCACTATCCCCCAACCCAGAAGAGTGGGGAGGGGGTGGGGGTGGCATAAGGGGGCTGAATCCTCACCCACCAAGGCAGGACGTCAGTGCACGCGGCAGTAAGTTGAGAAATAACAGCAGGTGCGTGTTACTGAGAGGTGTGGAGGTAATGACCAGAAGAAACAGCCAGAGTCCAAAGGAGCAGGCTGCAGGGCGAAGGTGTGGGGCAGGGGACTGTGGCTTTTTATTATTACCAGCTTCTCGATCCTACTTGATTTTTCCTGCCATGGCAACAGATGGTGAGGATAAGGAGGTGATCGTGACCATCTCTGTTCTTTCTCCCCCGTTCCTCCGCTGGCCTCCTCTGTTCCCACCCAGCTCTCCTATATGTGCCCTGCCCACGTCCTGAGACCATGCAGGCTCACACTCGGGGGCTCAGAGACGCCTGGGCACGAAGGGGCCTCCCAGCCTCTGTTCCTGGGTGCAGCGCAGGCCTCCCTACCCCAGAAAGATGGGGAAGGGGCTGCAGGAGAGGCCCCAGGGTGACGTCCCAGACACTACCCCCACCTGGTGGCAGGAACTGGCTCCAAAACCAAGAGACTCGAGAATGACTACCTTCAAATAAATAATTTGTACAAGTATTAGTGATGATGCCTTTCATAATAAATCAGCACAGAGTAACTCCTCCTGCGTCTGCCATCGTCAGGGACCAAGGTCTTCTCCATGTGGGAATTTTCTGACTAACTGGTTTCTACCAGTGTTTGCAGCAATTTTGGATCAGAATCATTCCCAGATGAATCACACCCCTCCCTGTCTCCTCAGAATGCAGGCTGACATTCTTACGCCTTAAGGGCCTCACAGCCCAGCCGCGCAGCCCCCTCCACACACAGATGGCAACTTAACCTTTCCCCATGACTCAGAGTCTCCACTGGGAGCAGAGCTCATGGCCCTGGGCCAGAGCACAATGAGGCCCGCAGGTACCCGGATGATGCTAGGACCATTCGAGTCCGAGGCCGGCCTCCGGGATCTCTGATGTCAGCCCTGGAGGTCCCACCGAGCTTCAGCTTGCGGGCCCAGGAAAGGAGACGTCAGCCTCATGCCCGTGCCCCGCAAAGAGCCTCAGCCTTTCCTCTCCTCTCACAGCCCCAGGGCCACCAGGGCCCAGACTCCCAGGGTCTGGGGACCTCGTGGAGGTGAAGGACACAGGGTGGCGCAAGGCCCAGGGGTCACCAGCTGGGACAGCTGCTCAGCTCAGGAGACCAGAGCAGATGCCGCAAGGCAGAGAGGAGAGCTCAAGCCTAACATGCAGAGCACCAAACATGCGTCCCTGACGAGGGACAAAGGTGGGCACCGATCATGGGAAAGGTGAGGTTCCTCACCCCACCCACAACATTGTGATGCAGGGCCCAGGTGGAAGCTGGGATAGGGACTGTTAGGGGCTGAATCGTCTCGCCCTCAAAACTCCTATGTTGCGATCCTAACCTCTAAGATCTCAGAATGTGACTCTTCGGAGACAAGGTCTTTAAGGAGGTGGTTAAGCTGAAACGAGGCCATTAGGGTGGGCCCGCATCCAGTATGACGGATGTCCTTATTAGAAGGGAAACGAGGACACAGGTACAGAAGGAAGTCCATGTGAAGACGGAGGGAGAAGGCGGCCATCGGCAAGCCAAGCAGAGAGGCCTCCTCAGCCAACCCTGTCGGCACCTCGATCTCAGACCGCCCACCTCCGGAGCTGTGGGATCTACCAAAGTGCCCGGCCTGTGGTGCTTGGTTATGGCAGCTCTCGCCAGCTCACAGAGGGGCTAACTCGAACACAGAGGCAGTGCACGGCTAGAGGAACGGGAAGTCACTGAGAACGATGGCCCACCGGGGTCTCTCAGATCTTCGGGTCTAGACTCTGAGGTGACCATGAAGAAACTATCTGCATTTTATAATTTAAAACGAGTTTATTTACCTCTGAGGACACTAAGGCATGCTGTTAACAAGCCCTGGCTTTCCAGAATGGCACATTTAAGGGCCCGAGGTCTTTGAATTCCGGGAAAAGACAAAGGATCTCTGCTTAGGAGCTGATGAATTTGGCTCATGCCTGAGGTCCAGATGGCCACGTTTGCCACTAAATCCCAACTCCTCACCGATCACATCACACACGCGCCACCGCCACCTGCTTAAAGTCTTCCCACGGGTTTCCGCGGCCCTCAGACAGTGACAGAATCTGAATCCCGGTCCGCACTGCATGGCCTCACCAGGTCGCGCCCCCGTCTGCCCCTTCAGCAACATGGCTCCCGTGTCCCCCCACCCCACACACACTGGCATTCAAGCTGCCCTGACCCTTCAGAGCGGGGACACAGCAGGCTTCTTCCCGGCACAGGGCCTTTGCACAGACTGTTCCCTCAGTTTGGAACCTTCCTGGCCTACTTCCCTCCTGACCGCCCTTCCAACAGGAGCGCCAGCATCCCTTCCTCAGAGAAGCTTTGCCTGACAACCCCCTCCCCGCCCCAGCCCAAGCCCAGTTCCCTGCCATCCCCTTGTGTCCCTAGGGTAAGTAGGTATTACTGTCTGCTTCCCTGCTGGGCTGTGAGCTCCACGAGGGCGGGGACCACGGTGCACGGTGTGCGCTCACCGCAGGGCTGGGTGGGGTTGATGGGAGGGTGAGCTGCCTCCCGCGTTTACCTCTAGAGAGGGTACAGAGCCCTTTGGTTAGTACAGGGACCATAACGCAGCTAGCCCCAGCTGGACGCGTCCTGGGAGCTTCCCTGCAGCTACTAAACTTCTGGATTCTGAATGACAGCCCCGAAAACCTGCTGCAGCTACTGCCCCTGGGGGTGGGTCCAGAAGGGGAAGAAAAGGGAGGGAGGCATATGAGCACTGACGGAGCACCTATTATGTGTGCTACTGTGGGCGTGGACTGCAGGGCTATCTGCTCTCACATACCTTATTTCAACTAGTCTTGTGGTGACCTGTAAGAGCTAGGTAATAGTGTCCCAATTTTTATAGGTAAGGAAAGGCTCAGAGAGGTTAAGTAATTTGTATAAAGGTGCAGAGCTGGTAAGATCCCAGGTCTGCCAGCCCCCCAGGCCCATGCTCCGTCTATGACCCACACTGCATGGGAATCGTGTCAAATGGCGAAAGGCACAGCGGCTGCTGCCTGGGGGCCACGGACTGTGATCCCAGCATTGTGTCGGGGGTCCATGAGTCCACAAGAGCCCCCAACACCACCTGAGTCTGAATAAACTATAGTCCTTCCACATCCAGATAGGACTGTTTGCAAATACATATGAATTTTACTTGAAACCAAATGCCCTGATGAGCACAACAACGTTCCTCTCAGCGGGTGATGAATTCGTGGTGGCCGCACGTGGGAGAGAAGGCTGGCGGAAGCTCCCACTCACTGAAATGTGCAGCGTGTAATGTGCTTTTTCTCCCATAGGCTGTAAAAGAGCCATAGGTGTTGTACTGTTGAGTGAGGAGCAGAAAGTACAGTTCTTTTGTGATTTGTGAAAAAAAATAAATAAATAAAGCATATCCGTACACAGGTGCTGGTTGATGCAGACTCTCTGGGGAGATGCACAAGGACACCTGGGCTGCCTCTGAGGAGGACCGAGGGGCTGTGAGGGGAATTTTCACTATACGCCTTTTTGTACCACTTGAATGCTGCATCATTTAAATAATTAAAAAGTTTTTAACTAATGACTATAAAATGCTGAAAAGGCAATAGCAAGAGGGCACTGCTTAACCCTCCACTCGGAGTCCTGAATTTCAGGTAAGATGCTCCCGTGCTCTCTTTGGCTTCCATACAGGAGGAGCCCAGCGACGATGTCTCGGAGACTGGTAATTGAGACAGGGACTGAATCCCCTGAGTCACCAGAGGTGACCTTGCAAACTTGGCCTTTTTTTCATAGAATGCACAATTATCCCCGCTCTCCAAATGCCGGAGGCCCGGGGGGAAGGAGATCTCATTCTCGCTCTGTGGGGTCCATGCCCCCTCCACCCGCCTCCCCCCCCACCCCCGGGGTCCTGCCTGTCATTCTCACTCTGTGGGGTCCTGCCCCATCCCAGGTGCCCACCACCCACCCCAGCCACACTCACATGGACAGCACCTTCACTTCCAAGATTTCGTGCCTCAGCTCCAGGCATCTTGTGGAGTTATATTCAAACGGGCCCTCGTAAAATTCAAAGTACCTGGGAACCAACGGGGACAGAGGTTACTACGCGAAGAAGCCAGCCAGACTTTGTGGGGGGACTGTGGAGCTCTTGGTGGGGGCGGGTCGATCCTGGTCAAATTAACAGAGCACAGCAGCCCCACGCCAGCAGACGGCGGGGGGCCCCAGGACTGCTGGGGCCCTCCGGCTTGATCACTGGGTCGTTGATTACTCCCAGCACCCCACTACCCCAGGAGTGTAAGCCTTTACAAGGCATGAACTCATCTCAGCAAATCATGACATTCAGATGCAGGTTTGGTTCCAAATTAGTGGCTGCAAAAGAGAAGGGAAGGGGCAGGATGCCCCGGGCATGGTCTCATTCTCGAGCTTCTGGTGAGGCAGCACTTTCAACCCTTTCCTGCCCCTTTCTCCTCCCCTTGGGACAAGAGCACAGCTAAGATCTGCGGCTTTTTCTACAAGTCAGTAGCTCACTTGACCCTCATGCTCATGCTGTGCCTAGGTGAGGCTGACATTTCTTTCTCCCCATTTGGCAGCTGAGAAAGCTGAGGCTAAGGAGATGGAGCTCAGGTCCCATGAGCAGTAGGACCGGGCCAGGCTTGGGCTGGGTCCCACCACAGGGGAGCCCAAGCCCTTCCCAACACCGGCTGGCTCCACGCATGCCAGAGCCACCTCAGGGTCCCTTCTGCAGCTCCACGCAGAATCCAGTTCCAGCCAGTGCTTGCTGAGCTCTTACCTCAGGCCAAGTGCTTGCTGTGGATGCATCCACTTTTCATCTTTAGAACTAGCCTACGGGGTAAGTGATCAGCATGAGCATCTGGAATGAGCTCTGGAGTTCACTCACTCGCCCAGAGCCACGTAGATGGTAGATGGCAAAGCTGGGACGTGAGCCTGCACTTTGTCTCGAGGCTACTCACCTATAAGGACAGCTGGTGTCCCCTGAAAAGGGCCCTGTGGCCTCCCACAGCCACTGGGTGAGGAGACCTTTAAAGCTGCCCCCTCTCACACCTGAAGTTCCCACCTGCCCAGAGAGGGAAGAGTACCTGCCCGATGGCTGGTGGGTGGAGGGTTCCCACAGACATAAAATATAGCCGTTCACTGCTGAGCTCAGCCACGGAGGCAGGATGGGGCCTGTCCTCACAGGCTCTCTCTCTGGAGGTTGCTCAGAAAAGGCTGGGGGATTGAATCCTGGAACAGCTCAACACCAGAGAATCCAGAAGCCTGCAGGGTTGAGCCACTCTAAATGCGGGGTCAGTGCCCTGGCGACAGGTGGCTCTGGCGAATCAGAAGTGGGAGCGGTACCCGGGGCTTCTCCTGGGCCCTGTGGGCCGTGACTGAGGATTTAAAATAAAATCATTCCTCGAGCACTTCCCAGAAACCTTCCCGACACGTGGGGGTGGCTACTTCCCATGTGTTCTCACACGCCTCATTTCTGTGTCATGGATGTACTGCTTTACACAGAGAAAGGCATTTTACCCAATAAAGTGGCTTCTTCTTAAAATGTCTGTATTTAAATAACTTTTGTATATAGTATCATATTTAACTCTTCAAATTATATATTTTAAAATATTTGTTCTTAATTTTCATATAATTTAATGGTTAAGGGTTAAAGTTATATTTTTCAGTACTTTTAAGTAATATTTTTAAATATTAAAACATTTTATACAATAAATTGGCTCCTGTTGACAAAATGAAATTGGCTCCTTGTTTTCATGTCATGAAAGAATTGAAGCAGAATTCCTAAGAACTAGGCATTGTGAATTCCCAAAATATCACACTCACCTTTTTCTGTTTCCCCGTGTTTTGGAACTCCTTTGTCTGTCTTTCTCATCTGGCAAACCCAAATTGATCCTTCAGTACCCAGCTCAAATGCCCCCACTTCTGCGAAGCCTTCTCTGACCCTCACTCCTGGGGTCCCTCTTACTTTGTCTCTTAATTAAAAGCAAATATAACATTTTTTTAAAACAACATATAATGCATTATTTGTTTCAGGTGTACAGGTCTGTGATTCATCAGTCTTACATAATTCACAGCGCTCACCATAGCACATACCCTCCCCAATGTCCATCACCCAGCCACCCCATCCCTCCCATCCCCTCCACTCCAGCAACCCTCAGGTTGTTTCCTGAGATTAAGAGTCTCTTATGGTTTGTCTCCCTCTCTGGTTTCGTCTTGTTTCATTTTTTCCCTCCCTTCCCCTATGATCCTCTGTCTTGTTTCTCAAATGCCTCATTATCAGTGAGATCATATGATACTTGTCTTTCTCTGATTGACTTATTTCACTTAGCATAATACCCTCTAGTTCCATCCACGTCGTTAATTAGAGCAAATAACATTGTATTATAACAGTCTGTTTATGTATCTGTTTTCCCTTCCAAACGGTGTTGTGAATATCTCAAACACCGGGATTCTGTCTTTGTTACCTCTGTACCTTTTGTACTACAGATGCTGGAAAGCTAAAAACTACATTTCCCAGACTCCCTTGCAGCTAGGGTGTGGATGCAATTTAGGTTCAACCAATCAGAAGCATTTACATGAGACTGATTCAGAGCTGTTATAATAGGTAAAGAATGACGCGGCCCCAGGCACTGTTTTGCTAGTGCCGAATGTAGCAGAAGCGGCATGGTTCTTGGAAACTGCAGTGGTAGCAGCACCCTCATGATTATATTTCTATGTAAATATACTACATTTATTATTATATGTTATTTATTATTATATATTATATATAAACGCAGTGGCACCACACCCTCATATTATATTTATATATAAATACATTATATTTATTATTATATATTATTTATTATTATTATATATTATATTCTTTCCCCTAAATAAATCCCTTTCTGCTTTCACTAGCTCAATGGATTCTGTTACCTACAATTAAGAACAAGGGATGAGGCCACCAGAAAAGTCCATGACCTTGGCTGTAACTCACATCATCTTCCAGTCACACAACAATAAGTGAGGTCTGGTGTCTTATCACAAAGATCATCGTTTGCAACCAGAGCCATTGGCACTAAGTCCTTTGGAATCGACTGGGTCCTCTGAATCCATGATCTCAGGCTGCTACAAAGAAAAGCTCCAGATTCATACGGTGCAGGAGTTATTTAGGAGAGACTTACCCCAGTGGTCTCAGGGGGCTGGGAGTCTTGCAGACACAGCTTTGTTATGCCACTAAGCCAGCTGTGTGACTTTGGTCAATCGCTTGCCTGCTCTGGGCCTCTTCTTTCTCCTCCTTAAAATAATCTGTTTGAACTACATGATAGCCAAGGGCCCACGCAGCACTACAATATGATCCCTCAGTGTTTCCCACTCGCTAACCAAGCCAGAATATGACTGTAGATGGATGATCCACAAAGACGAGGAAGAAACTCGCGAAGACCAGGCAGCACCGCCCTGCCATCAGGCAGCCCCTCCAATGTCTCCATAAGGCCCTCCCCGCCTTACCTCTGGCAGCCTCCCCTCGGTCTCCCTCTCTCCTGAATCCCCAACCTCACCCATACAGGGAACTGGGAGGTACAGTGATTCCAAATGGTCTTGTGCCGTGTGTTTGGTGGCTATTCGGTGGACAGGCTTTCAGAACGGGGTCACAGTCCTTCCCTACCCCCCATAAGCCACCCTAGGCCCATCACTTTTGTGAGCCTTACTTTCTTCATCTGTAAAATCCACACACACAAAAAGTGCAGTTCATGTGTGACAGGGTTGAGAGAAGATATTGATGAGAAATTCGGAGAAAGTCCCAGGACAGTGCCCGGCGCACAGCAAGTGCCCAAGAAATGTTCACTCCTTTCTTGCTCCTTTCTCCTGCCATTAAAGGGCAAGAGTTGCCCGAGAGTCAGCGACTTGCTTATGGCTCCTCGGCTGGCTGACGGCAGAGCTGGGACAGGCACAAGTACCCTCAGGAAGTTTCTCTGCCGTCTCATTGGCTGGCATCCTTCTTCCGCGGCTACCAGTAAACCCCTCCCCGCCACCCTGCGGCTAGAGCCCGTGCTGTGTTCTGCTTGGACGCGGGGATGTCCCTGATCACCCATCTCTGCTGCAGACCCACGGATAAACTGTGTTTCTGAGGCCTTAACATCTGGGCCTTGTTGACCCTGGGGAGACTGTCCCTCCCAGGGCTAGCCAATTCCTTGAGATGGTAACCACCTGTGAGCACCTTTCTTATGCAAACAAACTAATCCAGAGCTCACAACCCCCCCCCCCACCACCATCTCCCATGGGGGGCCTCTTTCCCCCTGCCCTAATCATCCCAGACAACTAGGTACCAGACAACTAGGGGCAGCCTTTATGCCCCGGAGCGCAGTGAAATTATTCAGACTGATGACTCCCAAGCCTGTATACCTGTCTCACCTGTTTCTTCCACAGAAACCACAGTAGAGGCTCTTGCCCACTTTTTCCCGTCACTCTCTCTGCTCCTGACCACCCCCCCACCCGGGTGCTCCCCAATGGTGTGGTGTGCCTCCTGTCTCTGGGCATCTGTGGGTATAAAACCCTCTTCTTTCCTGGCAATGACTCCACGTCTGTGTGTCTCACAAGGCATGACTATGACAAAGCCCAGCCACCCTGAAAACACTCCACGTGGTACCCCAGCCAAGCCATCAAAACCACGCCCTGCCTAGGGCGACAGCCCTCGTTTTCCCAGCTGAAAATGGAGCTAATAGCTCTTGCTGACGTCCCCATCCGACCTGGGCTCTGCTTCTCTGGGCTGCCCTGCTCCGTCCCAGTCTCTAAAGATACCTAACTTGGGGAAATGAGATTGTAACAAGCGCTGCCAAGCCTGCCCCTGCATTCTACTCCTGACAGGACACCTGCGTCCTGCATTCTGGGAAAAGCCATGGTAATCCTTGTTTGGCCTGGACACGGACTTCTATGCAGATGTCAAAAATGAGGCTTCCAGTTTCTTTGTGGAATGACATGGGAAGATGCTCGCATGACAGTGCTGAGTGGAAAATGCAAGTTACAACACTGTGATCTCCCAAAGGAATGGGACATACATATGTGAAAGCCTGGGGCAAAGGGAAAGGCCGTAACAAGGCACTAACAGTGGGCTTCTTTGAGTAATGGGACCATGAACGATTTTTAAAAATACTTTTCTGTATTTTTATGTTTTCTGTAATGGGGTTATGATTCTTGCGTTATTGGAAATCACCAATAAATGCCCTTTTATTGAAGTCCTAGATCTCCCTCGAAACAGCTCAAGCTTCCCCTTAACCTGCTATAAGACTGAGAAAAGCAATTTCTCCCACCTTCTCAACTCCATTAGCCTCTCAAGGTGAGTTCATCACTGTCTCTTCTTCCAGTTCTGGAAAGGTGATCTCTGCCCAGCTCAGAGGCGAGGGGCTCGGTATCACATTTGGCACCTCACAGGTATAAATAGTCTGAGCCGGTCAGCCCAGCAGCATCTCAGATGCCACTTGGCTTCCGGCAGCCACATCCGGGACTGGCACCAAGCTGTGTCTGTCCTGCCCCATCTCAGTGCCCTCAGGGACTGCAGGGTGGGGGGCAGCCTCAGCTGCCTGACCAGTGGGTGACGCCTCCTCTAAGGGAGAAGACAACGGCAGAGGTGACCACGACAGCCCTCCTCCTCCCCAGACTTGGGCTCTGGCTTTGCGGGCTGCGGAGACCTCATTTCAGCGTGCCCAGGGGCCCGTGTGCATCCCTGCCAGCCTTTCTCCGCAAGCCTGTCCCTCAGCGGGCTCTCCTGTTGGCCTGAACCCCCTCCAGAGCTTCGTCAGGGCCATGGCGTCTTTCTTGGAGGCCACCGTACTTTGAGCCCCGGCACCACTGGCCAGTACAAGATAAGGCCCTTGCATTCAGCTAACACCAGCTAACACTGCTTTTCCTCCCCAGGTGCTGATGGTGTTCAAGAGAACAGGAGCCCAGGGAGGTCCCGACATCCTGCAAGAGCTTCCACCAGCCCAGCAAGCAGGGAAGCAGCCCCAGCTCAGCGACTGGCAGCCCTGGGCTCCTCTTGAACCTGGTGCAGAGTCTCAGGGGACCACAGAGTGGTTTATTTATTCCACACTGGGTAGGAACCCGGTGAGGGTATGACACCTCTGTGCAAATTAGGAAAAAGTACCTTTTTCTCCAGATGAATTAGGCCACGTGCCAGTCACATGGCTTATCAAGTGAGAGTGACCTGCTGGCTAGGTATCTTTGTGCAGTGCCCACCCTGCACAACCGTCCATGGCAGCCTGATACTGAACTCTTTAACTTTGTCTTGTTTAATCCTCCCAACAGCCCTATGAGGCAGGCATTGTTTCCCCATTTTATACCCAAGACTCAGACTGCAAGCGGTAAAGCAACTTGCCCAAAGTCATTCAGCTAGTAAATGGGGGCGCTGGAAAGGGCTTTCCCAGGGCTTTCAAGAGCCCAAACCCATGTTCTTCTGTCGCGGCAGTGCACTCCCTCTCCCTGATTCTGATAAGCCACAGTTGGTAGGGGGAGGTTCTCGGTGAGCAGCCCCCTCCCCTTCAGGGAGCTCAGCGCTATTTCAGAGCGAGAACAGGTGCCATCTCGAGACAGCATGCTACCCGTCAGAGCAAACGCACCGAATACAGAGTCTGCAAATTGCAGCCTGACAATTCAAAGGACTGCAGTGTCTTCCCAAATAGGTATAGAGAGAAGCAAGAAGGGCTCGGCTGTCAGTGACTACAGGTCACAGCTGCCAAGGGGAGATGCTCCCCTCCCCGGGGCGGGGGCTGGAGAGACCTGGCTCGGACCCTTGACTAGATGCTGGCTCTCTCTGGGCCACCAGTTCCCCATCTGTGCACGGGAATCTGCAGAAGTATTTGAAGTATCAGAGCTGGAAGCTAAAAAAGCCCGATGTTGGGAACACAACCCTGATAGTCCTGTGATTAATCTGCTCCCGGTGTGAACTTCACTGGGGTGTCATTCCTGGCACGGGGTGGGGGTTGGGGGGGTCAGGGGCAAAGCCTTTTGCCCCTCCTCCCCCCCGCAGCCAGTGGTTTTTCGGGGCCCCCCGATCCAGTGTCTCGACATCCCATGCAAGAGGACACATGTGGTGGCCTTTCCTTCTGGGCCGGACCAGGGAGCCCTGAAAAACTCCCCTGTGTAGACTCCAGCCCCCCTCCCGGTGTCTAAACTAGCACTAGTTCCCCTACCGCCCCTGCCCCACTTCACCACCCTGCCCCCCAGGGGCCCACGCCACAGGCGGCATCCTCTGGGTCTCCTCGCCCTCCGCCTCCCACCCCGCTTGTCACCTCTGTGCCCTCTGGCGCCCTTCTCCCCCTCCCGGCACGAGGGGCGTGAGTCAGTCCTCTTTTCTCCCTGGAGGCGTGTCTCTGTCTGGAACATTCTTCCTCACCGTGTCTCTCGGTGCTACCTGCTTATCGGCCAGAGCCTTCCCCTGCCCTCCCTCTTCCACGCCCCAGCTCCAGCTCCATCCTTATTACACCGCACTCTGCCCAACATCCCCATTCCCAGGCCAGGCCCCTGGACAGATGGCTCTTCTCTTTCCTCACCGAAGATTTACTGACCCACTACTGCGTGCCAGGTACTGGGATAGGCCGGGAGGCCGTGATGACCAAGCCAGATAAAGCCCCCACCCTCATGGACTTCCAGGACAGGAGACAAATGAAATACGAATGCAACACAGGGCCAGGTAGGGATGAGCGCTATAAAAGTAAAGCAGGCGAGGGGGCTGGAGGGCACCTGGAAGGGTGGTAGGAGGTCAAGGACGGCCTCTCCGGACAAAGACAGTTGGAGCATCAGCAGGGGTCCAGGAAGAACATTCTAGAGAAGGAACGGCAAATAAATACGAACAGGCTGAGGACGGACAAGGCCAGCGGGCTGCAGGGACAGGGCCGTGGGGTGGTGGGCGGTGAGGGGAATCGAGGCCCGGGGCTGAGTGGCACCGGGTCCAGCTGGGCTTGGGGGCCGCTCGATACAGCAGCATGCTGAAGCGGAGGAAACGCATAGCCCGATGTGAAAGCTGCCTCTGGCCACCGTAGGGAGGCCACGCCGTCCAGCCAGAGCAGACAGGGGGATGGTGGACTGCGCCAAGAGGCAGCAAAGAGGTGCGAGGAGGAGACCGAGCAGGACATGCGTTAAGGATAGAACCAGCAGGATGTGCTGATGGCAAGACTGCAAAGGTGGAAAAAAAAGGAGAGAAATCAACGTAACTCCTAAGATTTTAGCTTGGACAACTAGTTGGATCACAGAGCCGTTGTAAGAGGAGGCAATGATGGAGAAAAACAGCATGGGCCTGAATCAAAGGAAGCTTGCTGAGACTATTGGGCATTCAAGGGGAGATCATAGGTAGGCAGTCAGAGTCACACGTCCGCAGCCCAGTGCAGAGGTCAGGGTCAGAGATACACGCTCCAGGGTCAAGGGACAAAGGACTTAGAGAGATCTCAGGGGAGGGCGGAGAGCAGAGGGCAAGCCTGCGGCTCCGACAGACATTCGGATGGTGGCAGGGGAGATGGGCCACCAAAGGAGCCTGCGAAGGAGAGTTGTGGGAAGGAGGAAAATCCGGAGATCCCAAAGACACGGATGCCAGGAGCAGAGAGCATTTCCAGGACAGAGGGCCAGCTCCGTCCAGAGCTAATGATGCCAAGGAAGAGGAGGAAAGAGAAGGTCCCACTGACCTAGTGACTAGGTGGTCGTCAGTGACCCTGACAAGAGCAGATTCAGGGGAGCAGGAAGGCAGAAGCCCCATTGGCATGGGCTGAGGTGAGAACGGAAGTGGGAGGTGCTGGGGACAGTGACGGCGGAAGTCTGTGTGATGAGCGCTGGGTGCCAAGGACTGAATGTCTGTGTCCCCCCAAAATTCACATGCTGAAATCCTAACCCCCAAGGTGATGGTATTAGGAGGTGGGGTCTTTGGGGTGATTAGGTCATGAGGGTACAGCTCTCATGAATGGGATCAGGGCCTTTATAAAAGGGACCCCAGCAAGCTCCCCCACCCTCTTCCCACCATGTGAGGGCACAGCAAGATGACAGTGGGCTCCCACCAGACCCACCCATGCTGTCACCCTGATCTCCAGCATGCAGCCTCCAGAACTGTCAGAGACAGGGCACTGCTTACAAGCCACCCGGATCTGTGGGACTTTGTGGAGGCAGCCCGCCCGCACCGGGACAGGGAGTGCGTGAAGACTGTCCTGGCTGAGGTGGCAAGAATGGCATTTCCCCCGACGTGGGAAGAACCAGCCAGAGTTAGAAGGAACACACCTCAGTGTTCTCTGAGACTCTGAAGGCCCCAGTGGAGGGTGAGGGAGGGAAGGTTTACACTCCACACGAGGAGGCCTGCATGGGGAGGACAGCCTCTGTGAACCCCATCGTCCCCATCCCAGCACAACCTTTATGGCCCTCGATGTAGCAGGTGCAGGCTATGCGTGACTACGTGGATTGGAAAACTGGGACAGCCCCGTGTGCCTTACCATCTGGGTACCCCCTAAACTGCTTATCAGGTGGATGCTGGGTCCTCCCGGCCTGACTCCAGCCCCCCTTTTCTTTCCATTCTGGGAGCTGACCTGGGGTGAGGCCCTACAGTCACCCTTGACCATCTGATCTGGAAATGAGGCCCAGAGAGGGAAGTCCTCATACCCAGCTGTGAGTCGGGGTGAAGCTGGGGCCTGGATCTACCCAGAAGGTCCCTCTTAGGGACCCCACTAGTGACCGAGCAAGGCGGGAGCTTGCCAGATGGGAGATTGGGGCACAGAACCATTCACCTAAGTGGTTATTTGTCCAGGAGACTCAATTCAGACTCAACCAAGGGCCACAAAGCTCGAGGTCCAGGTGGACTCATGGGACAACACCACTTGGCGAGTCCCAGGACACCCACAACCTGGCCTCCACAGACAGCCTCCTGCCTGTTGGCCACCAGAGGCCCTCGTCAGGTACGTGGGAGGAGATGGGGAAGCCGCACCATCTTTGTTTTGCTTTTCCAGCATGCAGCCCAGAACATTCTGCCAAACCTGATTCTCCAAACTCTTCTCTGTTGGATGGAGCCCGAGAACTCCATCCCTTTTCATTTTTTATTTTTTGTCCTTTCCCACAGACTTAAAAATTGACCACAGAGGCTTATGCTAAACCAGCCTGCACCACAAGTCAGGTACACAGGCGCCAGCCCTCAAGAGCTGTCACCACACCTGCAAGTCCAGTATGGAAAATTCTTTCCCCTGGGGTACCCTTGCTCCCAAGGGCTCCTCTTTGAAATGTAGAATGTCCAGGAGCAGGTAGAAGGAAGCATTTGTCAGGGGTAACAATCAAGAAAGCACTAAGCACCGTGGGGGGAGAGGGGGTAGGAGAATGACACAGAAGATGGGGGGTGGGGAGATGAGAGACCCTAAAGATGGAGCAGGACACCCAACCCTACCCAGGCTGACCTGTCCACAGCCCAGGAAGCAGAAGCCCTCTGTCTAGAACGGCCTGAGTCCCGAGACTCTGGAGTGGAGGATGCTGTGTGGGCCAGCTCCATCAGCCACCACCTCTAAGTGGGGACTCGGTATCCTCATCTGGAATATGCGGGCAATGACAGGACCCGCCTCAAGCACTGCAGGGTGAGGACTGAGCGCAGGAACAGGGGCAGGTGCCCAGCACAGCACCTGGCACACAGTCAGCCCTTACCTGCCGAGATCCCAGCCAAGTCCTGCCCCTCCACGGAAGCACCTCTGACCTCCACGCTGAGCTCTTGGCACATTGGTGCCATGCAATTTATTACCTAATTATATACCGTCTTGAAACAATTAGGGAACCACTGAATACAGCATAATAAGATGGTAATTGAATCGCAGCTCTGAAATATGACCATCCCGAAGCCCACACTGCAAGGTACCTGCTAGACACACAGGCAGACCGCACCCCGAGGGAAGGGCTCTAGGGCCCTGGACTCTCAGCCGGCTCACTCTTCCTGTGTTATCGGTTTGAGGCTGGCTCTTTTCTCCCACGGCTGGTGCTACCCTCCCGCTCGGGAAGACCCCTGCACCCCAGCCCGGAAGCCCAGCAACACGGGGAGCATGCTGTCCCAGGAACGGGCAGCTTGGATGGGCAGCAGCCTGGGCAGTTTTGCTCCAGACATCAGAGAGTGGGCTGCGCACTGCCTCTTGCCATCCCACCACAGCCCAGGAGGGCTGAGGCTGTACAGAAGCTGGGACAGGGGCTGATGAGACCGTCCAGCCAGGCCGCCTGTGGGCTGTGTCTGAAGCTGGAGGGTCTGGAGGGCCCTGGATATGCTTGCGCAGGTGGTCCAGGCCGGTTCTCGGGATCTGCGGAATGCCTGAGCAAACACGGAGACGTTCATGTGCACTTGCCGGAGAGCTGAGTGTATGTGAAATGACAGAAACAGCCCTCCGGGCAGACACTTCTTAGAGAATGTACAGGTAAGGGGGCTATCCAGGAAGGCTTCAGGGAGGAGGTGGCGTGGGAGAGGGACACTGACAGGATGATAAGGACTTGAGGTGGAGCAGGCTCCAGATGGCAGAAGCTGAGTGAAGCCCTTTGTGCTGTGGCTACAGGCCTGGCTCAGAGTCAGCACCTGGGGGACTCCTGGCCCAGCTGCCCTCAGCCCCTCTGACTCGGTCCTACCCCCGGGACATGCTCAGGCAGTGCATGCAACACTCCCACCCTGCAGGACCATGACCACGACGACGGGCGCTGCTGCCCGCCCCTGCCCTCTGGGCCGTCCCTGGGGGGCCCGGGCAGAAGGCTCAAGGCACTGAGCCGTGGAGGACACGGGCGCTCCCCACCCGCTCATCTACCGTTCCAGAACTGCTATGGTGTTCTGTGCACGGTGTCTGGGAGGGCTTCTCAGTCAGTCACTGCAGGAGTGTATATTCTGCCTTCACTGCCTTCTCTCTCCTGCTGAGCCAACCCCCTCCCCCTCCCCCTCCTACAGGCTGCCCAGAGTGCTCCAATGGCCCTACCCCCTGCTCTTCTCAAGAGAACGTTCTCCCATCATTCCAAACTGTGAAGGAGTTTATGATTCAAAGTGCTTCCCCTCTGGGGATTAATTTTCAAAGACAGTGCCAGAGACAGATTTATTCAAAGGAATACATCTCTAAGGGAGAATTCGGGAACCCCGAAATGTAAGTTTGCTTTTTTTTTTTTTTTTTTTAACCAACAGCCTTTACTGTGCGCCTGCTTAGTTCATTATTTTATTCCATTAACATGTATTAAGCTCCTACATGCTAGGTGCTGCCTGGGTGCTGGGGCTTACATCACTGCCTAGTGCGGGAGACAGAAACACAAACATAACCCCAACATAATGAGAAGTGTCTTCAAAGACCTTCCTGCTTACATTCAAGGCACCCACTTAAAAAGCAGCATTTGCTGATTCAAACTGAGTCCTATCTGCTCTCTAAAACAGCTCCCCGGAGGACTCTCATTGGACACTTTTAGACCCGCACTTGAAATTAATAAAGCTGTATGTCGATGTATATTTTATAACTCACACACTTTCCAACTCGGCCTGGACTTCCCCTAGCTCATGTCCAATGAGAAGACCTGACCGCAGCCATTCTGAGCACTCCCTGGCCTGGATTTTCTTTGTGGTCTTATTTGGACTTTTCCAGACCAATCGCTTGGACCTGCTCCTTCTCCCAAGACCCCTGTTTGAATATACAATTTATGAGTCATTTGCTTTTTCTGCCTCTCTTTATCCTCTGGTTATATATGGTACCTGACTTCCCCTCCAACTGTCTTAATAATAAATAACACACTTTACCACACCACGACACACCACACAACTATAGAGAACAAAATATGGCATGCACTGAATTATTCAGGAGGTGAAAAACACCATAAAGCACATCACATATTCCAGGCGTGGAGACTTGTTCACCGGGATGATGTACTTTCACCCTGAAGAGCACTCTCCACAGCGGCATTAGGCCCCCTCTCCCCCCAGCCCTGCAAATCTGCTGCCAGGAGCTGTCCTACCCATTATGAAGAGGGCAGAAGCCACTCCTACGCCGAGGTAAAAAAAAAAAATCTCCAACATACGGTTCAGTTCTAATTACATTAACCATTATTTCCCACATGTGGGAACGATGCATATTATGGTTTCTCACATATGTAATAGTACTTTGAGGGGTCAACCAGAAATTGCGATCTGACGTTGGAATTGTCCCAGAAGACGTTGGGCTGTGTGCTCATCACATTTGTTCCATGACTAAGGGGGCTCTGGGTCAAATGGCAGCTCTCCAGAAGTAAATCAGCTCAGCTGGGGAGCACAGTGACGAAAGGGTGCCTTAGTTCTGAAACCAAATGGTTAGAGACCAGCGGTGGCTCTGACTCTGGGGGGGTCCGGGGGAGCGGGAAGGGGGGGCTGGCCAGGGTCACTGGGGCGGGGGAGAAAATAAAAGGGAGGGGAGGTGAAGGAGGGAGTAGTGAAGAAAAGAGGTGGGAGGGAAGCAGGAACTAGGGAGCAAGAAAGGGTAGCAGGAAGAAGGAGGGGAGAAGAGGTCGGGCAGAGGGGCAGAGAAATCAGCAACAAAATACAGAGAGAGGAGGAGAGGGAAAGCCTGCTGGCAACAGGAGAAGGTGCAAGGAGCGCTCTTGCTGGGGTCTCCCCCCAGAGATGGCTCCCAGGGGCCTGTCCCATCTTGCTCAGTTGATTAGCATCTTCTAGCCAAACCTCTCATCGAGTTCTTCAAAGAGTCCTACCCAGGAAGGCAGACACCTGCGGACTTACCTAGACCACCCCCCATCTGGGTGGGTGAGTCACACAGCAGAAAGGCCAACACCGGAGGTGTGATACTTAGAAGGGACAATTCTGGGCGCCCTGCTCTCACTGCGTGACCCATCCCAGGGCCCAGCGGCTGGCCGGGGCTCCACCACACATATCTGGAAAGAACTGGCCAGAGTAAGACCCGGGTTTCTGAGGCTGGCCCACACCCTAAAGCCTGTCTGTGAACACTGCCCCCGCTGAGATCCTTCTGACGTTGGAACCACGTCTGTACTTCTTCAAAGCATTGAACAGAATCATACATATCCGGGTGGGGGCCGCGGTCCTTAAAAAACACATTACTTCCCCTCTGTGGGGTCAATTTAAGGTTTTGGTGTCAAAATTAACAACAGCAAAAGCTCAGGCCTCTTTCCCAGGGAAACAGACCTGACAGCGCATACTGAGAAATGCAAAAATTAAGGGACCAAACAACTTAATTGGCCCCTGGAAACCCTTAGCTGGCAAGTTCCAGCCACACCCAGAGAAAGCATTCTGCCTTGTCTGAAAGATGCCCCACCGTGCCCTCCCCGCCATGAGTGGCCCCCTCTGGAGCATCCTGCATTCATGCGTTCAACAAACGCCGAGCTCCTGAGTATAGAGTGCCCCTCGTTACTGATTTCACTCCCAACACAAGAGCAGAGCAGGAAGGAAGAACCATGCGATGGTAAAGATGTCAAATCTCAGCACCATCCTCATGGGAATGGTTCTTTCCCAGCCGAGGTCAGCCCTGCCTGGGGGCGGAATAGGAACTTCCCGTACCATGGGACATCCGAGGAGCAGAGCCCAGGCCCAGGCCCCACACCCACCCCTGATGCCACCCACACACACCTGTGGGCTGGCATCCGAAACCCTTGCAGCAGGGACGGAGTGAAAGCCCCCACTCCCAAGGAAAGCTTGAGATCCAGACTCCACACCCCTTCCAGCTCCCCCCTCCCTGAGAGGGGCCAGTGAGTCCCTGCTCTGCTGTGGTTGGGTCCCAGCCCTCACCCCTCATGTCAAAGGCGGGGTGCCGAAACGCAGTGAGCTTTGAGCCACCGTGCTGAGCCTGCTTCTCCCCTGAGGGTAGCTCTGGGGGTGGACCACGGGGCAGGGCTCTGAGGCCACCTCAGGATGGGCTTCCCCCCTCCCTGGTCATTCGCCGGGGGGTCTGTACCTGGAGCTGGAGGTACTGCTGCTCTGAACGGCCGGGTCGTCCGTGACATTAAAGAGCCCCGTCCAATTGGCCAGCTGGTCGCCACTCTGCCAACCAAACTGGAGGCCTCTGGCAAGAAAACGAGGCAGTCGGTACTCAGCACTCACACGCGGGCTGAAACCCATCTAACCACAGAGCCTCCTTCTGCTGCTGTGATCACTCGCTTACTGGAGATGAAGGGGATGCCCACCCATGAGGATGACGATAATAAACCACAGCCTTGCATCGTGTTCTCTGCTCACTTACATCCGTCCCCTCTTTCCGCCTCTAGCAGCAGAGCTGAGGTTACACGCTATAAACACAGGGAAACTGAGGCTTAGCGAGGTCAAGGTCATAGAGCTCTACTACCTCCTATGTGGTGAGTCCCTCAACCCCCACCGCTGGAGACTTAGACCGGAAGAGCTCTCAGTCGCCAGCACTTTGGCGTCCTCGGAGGCCACACTGCAAAGCTTTTAATGCAATCTGGCTCTCCCATGCATAAGACTACACCTCCTGGTTTGAGACTCCACACCCATGGTCATCTCTGCTCCCTCCCCACCCCTGACTGAAATGATAGCAAAGGAATAAATAAGGATGTGAGCATGGAGAGGAGGCGATAGAGGGGGGCCAGTGACAACACCATGGAAGATGAAAAGCAGATGGGTAATTAATTCCCCTAGACCCGAAAGAGTGGAGCCCCAAATGTTTATGGGGAGTCAATCTATTCCCTGTGCACAACTCAAGGAGGCTCTGAAATTGGGGGTCCGGGGCCACTGAGGGCAGGAGCGCAGAGTGGGGCTGAAAGTGGGAGGACTCTTTCAGGTTTGTATGAAGAGTGGCGGGACACACCCCCCCCAACACCGGCTCCCCTCCTTAAGCCCATGTAGTGTGGGCAAGGAACCGGCCTGCCCCACAGACGGCAGGAGGCTGAGCTCCAGGGAGCTGACCCACAGAAGTTCTGCAATTCCTCATACACGGAGACACCAATCTGCAACCCACCCACCCCACACCCTGCCTCACAGGTGGCGAGGGTGGATTTTGGGAGGGAACCAGACCAGGTCAAAAAGAAAAAAAAAAAACAAAACACAAACAGGGCTATGGAGGAATAGGACTGTGTCACCTGATCACCCTAGCGCAGGGGTTCTCCACCTGGCGCTACGGACAGTTGGGGCTGGGTCATTCTGTGTTGTGGGGCTGTCCTGTGCATTGCTGGGGGCTGAGCTGTGCCCCCCAGTCTCTACTCTCTAGATGCCAGGAGCACCTCAACCCACACCCTCCATTGGGATGATCGAAAATGTCTCCAGAGGTTGCCAAGCATCCCCTGGGGGGCCAAATCCCCCCAGCTGAGAACCACTGTCCTAAGACAATGCCCACCTCCCAGAGCTCCAATGAACCTTCTGGAGACTGGCTTGCCCTGAAATATGAACAGGCAATGAAAGGCCACCAACCAGCACGCAAGAAAAGCTTTAACTTCAAAGTCAGAGAACAAAACAAACAGCAAAAAAAAGGGGAAAACTCAGGGGAAAAGAGACAAATGAAAGGAGAAACAAATTTTTAATAAAACCCTTGATAATAAATAGCCTCTAAGCTGAGGGGAAGGGACAGTGATGGTTGTCAGAGCCGCTGTCTGGTCATCCTGGATCCGCCACCAATGAGCCGAGTGACCTTAGGCAAATCTTCGTAACTCTCTGTTCCCATCTTTCAAGCAAGGAGAGCTGTCTGGGATGTCTCCAGAGCCCCTGACCGGGAGCCGAGCTGTCTCCCCGATGCCCACCCAGCTCCCTCCGTGGGAGTCTAGGTCGCCCCAGTGTTTAAGCGCTGACCGTGCATTCCAAGTGGAAACACCGCACAGACCAAATATGCCATGTTGCATGCCGAATACAGTCTGGGGACCCCCACCATCACCCCCAGAGGCCCCTGTCCACGGAACGAGACACTGTGCATCCTCTGTCACAGCTCAGGACACTGAGGTGCAGGGTCAGAAGTGACTTTTCAGCCAGCTGGTGACAAAGCTCGACCTGGAGCTCAGAGGAGTCCCGACTCCCACTTCAGTCCTCCTGCCACCGACGTCCTGGATCCCGTCGCAGGAGTCTGCTGCACACAGCGCACCTGAGGGTCTTCTGTCCTGGGGGCTGGCTCAGCCACTCTCAGCCTCTGGCCTCATGCACAATAGCCAAGCTCAGCAAGGGGCGCCCACCGAGGAAGCCCAGGGGAGTGCGTTCCCAGAGCCGTGACTACCCCTTTCCCTCCCCCTCACCCACTGGCAAAGCAAACAATGGGAATGGAAATGCCCCATCTGCTATTCTTGTGAGGCTAACCTTGAGTTGACTCCATGTGGAAAAAAATAATAAAAGAAGAAAGTCATTCAGAAAACGTCAGTACTTAACTTTCGTGGGAGGATAATTTATTGAATTATTTATTCCAAGAAGGGAGCTGGGCTTTTTATCCTCTTACTTTAGGGCCCTGTGCGTCCTGGGGGCTGAAAGCTTCCCAGCTCCCTGAAGAAACTGTGCTAGGCAGCCCAGAGGGGAGCAAACCGCCTTCGGGTCTAGGAGGGGTGGCTGGCAGAAGATGCCTCAAGTCCAGGAAGCTAGCTTCCTGCTTTGGGGTTCCCCCACCACATCTGTGTCAAACGAGTACCCTCCTTTCTCCATTTAAGACACAGGCTTCCACGTCGTCTGAGGCTCTAGGAGTCTCTCTGTCCCGGAACCCCAGCCCACTTGGCACTTAGTATGTAGGAGAGTTTGTCAACTTTTCACGAGTGCTTGGTCCTTCTCTCCTAAGAGCTCCTTGAGAGGAAGCCTGTTTCATACATCTTGGCAACCAGAGACTAGGGCAGTATTATCCAACAGAAATACACCAGGAGCCACAGATGTCATCTAGAATGTTCTGGTAGCCACATTATAAAAAAATAAAAATAAAAATAAAAAATATCAAACACATGATGAAATTCCATAGAACTAGCTACACACAGACACACAAATGAGTGTACGTAAAACTAGGGAAATTTGAGTAAGGTGGATGGATTGTATGGATGTGAATTTCCTGGTTGTAATACTGTACTATAATTTTGAAAGATGTTGCCGTCTGGGAAAACAGGAGGAAGGTATGCAGATTCTCTCTGTATTATTTCTTACAACAGTATGTGAATCTACAATTCTCAAAAAGGTTTCTGAGAAGTAAAAAAAAAAAGGTGAAATTAATTTAATTTAATAATATATTTTATTTAACCTAACACATCCAAAATATTGTCATTTCAACATATAATCAATGAGGGTTATCCGTGGTGTGATTATTGCTGGTTGAAAAATTAATGGGATAGGTTACATCTTTTTTCATAGTATGTCTTTGAAATCTAGTGTGTATTTTATACTCATAGCACATCTTAGTTTAGACTACTCATGTTTCTGGTGTTCCACAGCCACACAGGGCAAGTGGTTATTATACTGGACACCAAAGTCTGGTACATAAAGGGCCTGTGAGTCATGCTTGCTGATGAACAAATGAATGAATGCATGAATGAATGAACCTTAACCAAGAGGAGGCTGGGACTGGACGTGCAGAATGGCACCTCCACCAGCTGGAGGGCACTGGGTGGGAGGCCACAGGGGCGGGAACATCAGCTCTGCAAGCACGGGTGGGGGGAAGAGGACCCAGAGTGATGAACTGGTGTCCGGATAGCAACCCAGCCTGACACTGAAAAAAGAGAAAACACTGGGGGAGTCTTGAGTCCTGTAAGCCTTCTTCTGGGGGGTTGTGGTTTATTTCTGGGGAAAGAGCAGTGTTGATCCCAGAAATACTGATCCTCAGCCTGATGGCCTGGGGAAGAGTGGAGAACTGGTGTATGGGGGGGGGGGTGTGTGGCTAGGGTTCCTTTACTCAGAGCCTCAACAGGAGCAACACAAATCGGATACCATCTCAGGCTGGAGTGAGCACGAATGCATTTTATTCTCCCAACAACCTTGGCAGTCCCACCCCCATCCCCTGGCTTACCAGCCTCATTCCCATCTCCCATGCCTGCAGGACCTGTGCGCCCCCTCACAGACAGGACTGGCAAAGCCTGGCCCGAGCCTTTGTGCTGAAGGGCTAGCCCCCCTCATCAGAGCTGGGAAAGAGAACAGCCCTCCTGCTCATCCTCTCACATTGCAGAATACTAAACTGAGACCTGAGATGGAGGCCATCCGCCTCACCAAGCACCAGGGAATAAAAAGAAATTCAAAAGCCTTCCATGACTTCCATCCCCTGCACCTGCAGCCTCAACACCCCAGCCTGTCCCCCAGAATCACCCCGTGAAATAAACTAGCTCTCCAAAGCCCACATCAGCTCCTGCCGGGCTACTCATCAGCCAACTGCTCTATCCTTTGAACCCTACGAGCTTTATCACCTACGCCACACAACTGCAAGTTGATTTATACAGTTTTACATATTTTTCATGTTTGTCTCTTTATGTGTGCTCTAAGTTCCTCAAGAATATGTATCATAGCTAATAATTGGGTTTTTTTAAAGATTTTATTTATTTATTTGAGAGAGAGAGAATGAGAGACAGAGAGCATGAGAGGGAGGAGGGTCAGAGGGAGAAGCAGACCCCCCGCCGAGCAGGGAGCCCAATGTGGGACTCGATCCCGGGACGCCAGGATCATGACCTGAGCCGAAGGCAGTCGCTTAACCAACTGAGCCACCCAGGCACCCCATAGCTAATAATTCTTTAGTAACACCCCCTTCTCCCCTCCCAGTACAAAGCTGATTGCACATTTAATTGATGTTTGATAATTATTAGGAAAAGTTTAGGGGTTCCTTTTTTTAAAAAGATTATTTATTTATTTATTTTAAGAGACAGCTGGGCGGGGGGTGGGGGTGGGGAGCAGAGGGAGAGGGACAAGCAGACTTGTGGAGCCTGAAGTGGGGCTGGATCTCACCACCCTGAGATCATGACCTGAGCCGAAATCAAGAGTCAGATGCTTAACTGCCTGAGCCACCCAAGCACCCCTAGAGGTTCCCTTTGTAGGCATCCATTCATTCAGCAATTAATGTCAGACACTGTGCTAGGTTCTGGGAATTCAGAGATGGATAAAACATCTCTTTTAAGGGTCTTGCAAGCTATGTGACCTTATACAAGTTACCTCTCTGAGTGAGTATTAAATGAGGATGACTGTATCTGTTTAATAGGACTCTTGTAAGGATTAAATGAAATAATCCTCATTTAGGACTATCTCCTTAGGTCAGATCCTGGCTCATGAACCCTTAAGGAATGTTAATAATTAATATCATTACCTGATGAATCCTTCACCTGTGTGTGGTAGGGACGGGACAGGGGTCCCTACCCATAGGGTTAAGGGCTAAACTTGAGAAGTTCTGGATCAGAAGGTATTAGAGGAGAAGTAAGTGGGCCTGGATAAGTCACAGAAGAGATGCTAAGACCTCTAAGAGGTACAGTTTCCCTGAAAAGTACAGATGTCAAAAAGAAAAGAACGGGACCGAGAGAGGGGTGGGCAGAAGTGTGAGAGGACAGCACTGCATCCCTGGGGGACATCTGGGGCAGGGACAGGCAGCTGACAGATGACCAAGTGCAGCCTGGGCAGGTCAGGGTCAGGACTGGAGGGAGGCAAGCAAGGCTCCCAGGGCCCAAAACTGAAGGCAGCCCCTACCCCCCCCAGGCTCACACGGGTGCAGGGTAGACCCCTGAGAGGGAGGCCTCCTCAAGTCCTGTCTCCTGGGTGCCAGGCTTCCCTCACCCTAATCCCAGCCCTGCATCAGATGCTCAAGACAAGCTTGCTCTGATCAGCCAGACAAGAAGGTCATCCTGCCGGCCCAGCACACACCCTGGTGCTGGTCAGCTCAGCATCCCTTCTCCTCTCTGGGGGACCATCCATTTCCACCAGGTCCCCATGAGGCACCCGCCCCCTCCAGAACCAGCCCCTGGATAGACCCTCCCGCCCCTGTGGTCCTATCTCCTGGGCTGTGCCTGTTTCTCAGGGCAGTCGAAGAGAAGGAGGGTTGGTTGCATGAGGAGAGCCTTCCAGTGCAACTTCAGATACAGCACGGAGTCAGGCTGTGCTTTTCCTTGACCCAGTTTCATATCCTCAGGTCTCAGGCCCGCACCAGCCACACGCAGGCAGCCCAGATCTGCACCCTCCGAGTGCAGGAGAGAGCAAGGCTGGAGGGAACAGCATAGAGGAGAGTCTGCTCTACAAAAGGCAGGACAAGACAGACCCAACCTCTGCTCCTGTGTGGTTGAAGAAACCATCTTAACCAGGAAGGAAATGGAATTAGCAACTTACAGTCTTCCCCCAAGGAAAACATTAGGTGTGGATTGCTGTACAGGCGAGTTCTACGAAACTTTCAAAGAATAGATGATCTCAGACCTGCATAAATCATCCCACAGAATGAAGAGGGAATATTCCCAACTCTTTTTACAAGGCTGGTTTTAAGACCAGACAGAGACAGCATTCTATAAGAAAATGACATGCCAAGATCATTCACTAACATGAGATAAAATATCTTAAATAAAAATACCGGCCAACAAAATCTCCCATCATAGAAAATAAATAATACACCATAAACAAGCTGGGTTTATCCCCCAAATTATAAGTTTAACACCTATTAATGTAATTTATCACATCAAAAGATTAAAGGCAAAATCATATCATATGATTTTGATCAAATATCATCCAATAGAGGTAGAAAAAGCATCTGATAAAATGAATATCCAAACGCGGTAAGACAAGTAAACAAAACTTGTTAGCATACTCCACAAGGGAGTCTTAATCTCTTAGAGGTTATCTACAAAAAAAAACAAAAACAAAAATTTAAGCAGACACTTGTACTATAATTCTCCTTAAAGTCAGGTTTAATCATACAATACACAAAAAATAACTCAAAATGGAGCAAAGACCTCAACATAAGAGCTATAATTCTAAAACTCTTAGAAGAAAACACAGGGGTAAATCTTTGTGACACTGAGCAGTGTACAGAGGCAATGATTTAATAGATACAGCACCTAAAGCACAAGCAACCAACAACAATATATATATATGAATAAGAATTCATCAAAATTAAAAATTTTCAAAGGATATCATCAAGAAAGTAAAAAGACAACCCCTAGAATAAGAGAAATGTTTTGCAAATCAATATATTTAGAAGCCATAAAGACCTCTCACAACTCAATCACAGAAAGACAAATCATCCAATTTAAAAATGGGCAAAGGATGTGAATAGGCATTTCTCCAAAGGAAAAATACAAATGGCCAATAAGCACATGAAAGTATGTTCTACATCATTAGTTATCAGAGAAATACAAAATCAAACCCACAATGGAATACCACTTCAAAACCACCAAGATGGCTATGACCAAAAGGACAGATAATAATGAGTGTTTTAAAAAATATGGAAAAATTGGAACCCTTATGCACTGCTTGGAGGGAGTATAAAATGGCATAACCACTTTGGAAAGTGTGACAATTCCTCAAATGGTAAAACACAGAGTTACCATATGACCCAGCAATCCCACTTGCAGGTATACACCTAAGAAAAATGAAAATGCATGTCCACACAGAAACCTGGACACAAATCCTCATCACAGCATTATTTGTAATAGTGAAAACAAGTTTCCACCCAGTTTCCACCACTGAAGAACAGACAGACAAAATGTGGTATATTTATAAGTTGAATATTATTCACCAACAAAAAGAAATGAAGTATTGGGGCACCTGGGTGGCTCAGTCGGTTAAGCAGCCGACTCTTGATTTCAGCCCAGGTCACAACCTCAAGGTCTTGAGATCGAGCCCCACGTCAGGCTCCACACTTAGCACGGAATCTGCTGGAGATTCTCTGCCCATCCCCTCACTCGTGTTCAGGTGCTCTCTCTTTCTCTCAAATAAATAAATAAATCTTAAAAAAAAAAAAGAAAGGAAGGAAGTACTGACACATGCCATAACATGGATGAACCTTGAAAACATCACACTTAATGAAAGATGAAAGTCATATTGGACCACATATCATATGATTCCATTTGTATGAAATGTCCAGAACCAGACAAACCTATGGAGACAGAAGATACACTAGTGTATGTGTACATCCCTACAGCTAGGAGAAATGGGAGTACTGGGGGATGATGGTTAAGGAATACAGTTTCTCTTCAGGATAATGAAAATGTCCTAAAATTGATTGTGGTGATGGATGCACAATGGTGTGAATATACCAAAAGTCACTTAACTGTACACTTTAAATGGGCAAATTCTATTTGGATAAAGCTATTTTAAAAGAAAGTTAAAAAAGAAAAAAAATCAGGATTAAGGCCAGGATATTCACTATGACATTTTTATTGAACCTTATATCAAAGGTCCTAGCCAGCTCAATGAGACAAGAAAAATAATTAAAGTACAGGGTTGTGATAAAAGAAAAAAAAAAAAAGTCTATGTAGAAATCCCAGAAGACTCTACAGACAAATTATTGTCATTACGTATACATTATCCAGGTTGCTGGTTATAAAATCAATATACAAGAAAATCAGATTTATTTCTATATACTAGCTACAAACGCTATACAAATACTGTACATACTACATATATATATATACATATACATATACTTTAGTACATACATTTGTATATATACAAATGTTTAGAAAATATAATTTTTAAAAATAAATTTTTACAATAGCAGTAAAAACTATGTGGCTAGAAATAAGCCTAGCAATGTTCAAATTCTTTACGAAGAACTGTAAAATGTCATTGAAAGACATAAAAAGAGGACATGCGAGGCCCATGCCTATCTGGTCTTTCTCTGAGATTAAGTTTAAAATGCAGGTTGAGACCAGATTGTAAAAACAAAATCTCCAGTGACCTTTCTTTCTAACTAACAGAGAAACAACAACAACAAAACCTACTGCCCTTTCCCTGCCCCTCTGTTAAAGTGTAAGTACTTTTAGTCCTCTGCACTCTAGGGATGCAAGTTCATGTGACGATTTTAGCACTAACAAAGGAGCTTGGGGGCAGTGGAGGTCTTAAAGGAAGAGGGTACAAATTCCATGCCCCTGATTCTAGAAAATCCTTCTTTTGACCCATCGCTCCCACCCCCCAGAACTGTCCTTGACCATATAGCCAAATCCAGGTAGGCCTTATCCTACCTGATCCCTCTGCAGTGGGTGTCACAGGTGACCGCTCTCTGCTTGGCACCATTATGCCTTGGTTTCCTTAACACCCATTCCCCTCTACCTCTCTGCAGCCTCAGTTTCCAGAGCTAGCTCTCCTCTCTGGACCCTTAGATGCAGGCAGTCCTTAAGGCTCTCCTTTGTGCCCCGGCCTTCATCATCCTCACTCTGCTCTCTCCTGGGTGATCTCATCCAACCTCATCACGGGGACCAGTGTTTTTCTAACTAAGGGTTTCAAACCAACAAGTTATAAGATCAACTTGGTGGTTTACCCCAAGAATTTTTTCAACTCTTGTATTGTGGTAAAATATACATAACAGAAATTTACCGTTTTAACTATTTTTAAGTCTACAGTTCAGTGGCATTAAGTGTAGTCAATCCATTATGCAGCCATCACCACCATCCGTCTCCAAGACCTTTTCATCTTCCCGAACTGAATCTCTGTCCCCATTAAACACTAACCTCCCACTGCACCTCCAGCCCCTGGCAACCACCATTCTACTTTCTGTCCCTATGAATTGACTAATCCAGGTGCCTCATATAAGTAGAACCATAAAATATCTGTCATTTTGTGTCTGGTTTATTTTAGCATAATATCTTCAAGATTCATCCATGTTGAGGAAAAAAAAAAAGATTCATCCATGTTATATATCAGATTTCCCTTCCTTTTTAAGGCCGAATTTATTTTGTAAATGAAGTGGAATAGAAAATATTAAAGCACATTTCTTATAATAAGGCCAAACACAGTTTCACAAAATGGCTGTTTCAGATGTGTATGTGAGTGTGTTCTAGATCCCTGGGTATAACACAGTTCTTACTGTGGCTAACAATTATAAAAGTTGGGAAAACACTGATTTTGATGGTGACTAAATAATCTGCATTGCTAGCCTGGCTCTTCTCCACCCACAGTTCTGGAGCTCATTTCCAAGGAGCTGCTGGATAGCTCCATGTGGATCTCCTTGCAGTGAGTGTCCTAACAGATCCAGACTCAAATTTGTTACCCTCTTCCCTCCAGACATGCTTCTTCTCACACATTTCCTACTCGAATCTCCATAACCAGGCCCTGCCTGCCTCACCTTGCCCCCAGCTACACAGCTGTGATATTTGAGTCATGCAGAACTACTTAGCTCTCCCCTGCACTTTGCTATCCTTATTCAAGCTGGCTTTCATCCCCCTTCCCTCCTCCTCCCCCATGCCTACGGATCATTTTCCTTTCTTCAAGACCCCCTTCAAATGCCTCCATGCACCTTGAAGCCATCCTAATCCACTACGGCTCCCTCCTCACTTCTGGAAGCCCTTGCTCACACCTCCAGTTCGGCTTATGTACGTATTACGTGCCTTTCTGTCTTCCTAATAGACTACAAGCTTCCCGGAGACCCTGGACGGTGTCCGCCTGCCACACCACTGTCCTCAGCACTTAGCGTGGTGTTCAGCATATAGCAAATCTTCATCAAGTATGTGTTCAACAAAGCACAGATAGGAGGAAGCCAAGAACATCAACGGCAAACTTCACAGCGTTGTCTCATGCTCTCTCTTCCCAGTCCACAGAGTGTGTACTTTCTCCACGGAGACACCATGCCCCCTGAGCCATCTGCACTGCCCACCTTCTCCCCTCCTGAGCACCGGAAGTGTTTGCAAGATGGGCCCCCAGAGTCCCGATCGCTCCAACGGACACCCCCCAGAAGTGGCCACAGCACAGCACAGGCAGAGACCAGGGGTCCAAGGAAAGAACACATACCAACTCACATCCCCCACTCCCTTCTGGTGAAGTCTGTCCCGAATTCTCACTGAAACAGCTTGTCACCTTTGTGCCTCTGAGCTCTTTGTAAGGTGGCAAACAATGGAGGCTTTGCTGAATACATCATCAGACCAGCTCAGCACGGAAACGAAGAATGACAGCCCTCAGGAACCCCCAAGGTCCAAAGTGGATCTGCCCTCCGCACCAGATTCTCCTCACTTTGTACCAGGCTGTAACAAGAGCCTCCCAGCCTCTCCCCATCGCTAACCTCTCCTTACAAAGCCCGAATAACCTTCCTTCCTGGTGGCTTTTATCATATCATTACCCTGCTCAAAGACCACATGCAGCTCCCTATGACTGAATGAACCCAGTTCTACCTGTCCTTCCCCATCCACAAAGCACTCACTGAAGCTACTCACCCAACATTACATCTGTCCCCATTCTCCACTTTCTCCCTTATACCAGCTGGATCCATTTCTTCACTGTGTCTTCCAGTTACCCTGGGCGCACGTGGGCACATGCAGACATATACACATACACACATACCACTTTTAATCATTTCTTCATTATCCAATATTTATTGAGAGCTTACTACGTGCCGGGCATCATATTTGGTGCTCAGGGTGCAGGTGGCACCAAAACAGAGTGAAACCCTGCCTCATGGAGCTTTCGGTCCAGAGCAGGGTTTCTCCACTTCAGCCCTATTGATATTTAGGGCTGGATAACGCTTTCCTGTGGGAAGCAGATGATGCACTGTGGGATCTTCAGCAGCATCTCTGGCCTCTATCCATAAGACACCAGTAGCACTCTCCTCTCCCAGTGTGACAACCAAAAATGTTTCCAGATATCGCCTGGGGGTAACATTGTTCTCCCTTGAGAACTGTGGGTCTAGAGCAGCAGGGGGAGCTTGTAAGGAACCATGTGGGGACCTGGTAACAAGCACGTACTGGATCTATCCCCAGAGAGTCCAATTCTGAGCCCAAGCATCTGCATATCAGCGATTCTCATGAGGCTGTCCCAAGATCTCTGCTTGGGGAACACTCAAGTGTGAGGTGTTTCTAGACAGGACACAGACCAATAATCACATCAAGTCAGTTCATTATGATTGTATGTATACGAAACAAGACAGGTGAACGCATGCGTGGGTAGTCCGGGCATGGGAGAGGGGAAAGGAGGTGGTGCCCCATCTCTGCACCTTTGCTCGCACGCTCTTCAGTTCTGGATGTGCACGTTCCCCGCACACACATGCATCTAAATCTCACCCTTCCTTCGAGGGCCCACTCAGGTTCTCCCTCCTCCAGGCAGTCTTTCCTAACTACTCCAGCCCATTGGTACCTCCTTCCTCAGACAAGTTAACACTTATTACTTAACTATCTCCTCTGCGGTTATTCCGTTTCCCCAAAGAGATCTCAAGCCTCCTGAACACCAGGACCACACCATCTGCCTCTTCACAGACCCCCACAGCATCCTTCCAGGATCAAGCATAGGCCAGTTCTGCTTGCTTGACTGGATTACCCCACGTTCCTGGAGTGAGGCCTGAGAGGTGGCATCTGAGATTCAGGGAGTCAGGATCTATGTGTGAGGGAGGATGGGAGGCAACTGGCATGCCCGCTGAATTCTGGGCAGCTCGCACATCCACGCAAGACCAGGGAGGGCTTGCCAGAGCAAGCAGTTAGTAGACGAGCTGGCGCTGAGCACGGGTACTGATGTTTTCCCACTGTTGACAAGGCAGCAGGGACCCCAGCAGCCCCAGCAGTGCTGAGCAGGTGCCAACAGGGTGCAGGAACCCAGAGTCACCTGCTGAGGAGGTAACAAGTGCAGCAGGTGGAGGCCAGCAGGGGCCCGGCAGTCCTTGCATGGGGTTATCTTGGAGGGACGGCAGTAGCCAGAAGGGGAGGCAGACCCAAGCCAGCCAGGAGACTGAAAATGTTCTTTAAAGCCACCAGCACCATGCAAAGCTCATCAGCTGCCCTCCCCCAGGGAAGAATGCTGTCTGGGGAGGTCAGGGGCCGTGGCTGGCTAAAAAACAAATGTCCCAGGCAAGAGGCCCCATACTCCCCAGCTCTGGGGGGGGGGGGGGGGTACGGTGCAGGCGGGGAGGGAAGTAGCCTAACTGCAGCAAAGAACAAACCTCCAGGCAAAAGGAGAGATAGGCTATTTCTAAAAGGGGCTCTGACGTGGGAGTATCCTGGGGTCAGCGCTATCCCCAAGCTCTGAAAGGGGGCAGAGTACCCCGAAGCGTCTCTCCTCGCCAGCAGAACAAAAACGGCTGGCATTTTCACACACACAGGGACCCGGGCTGTGACACCTCCTACCGCTCCTTCTCCCAACAGAGTTGGCGGTGGACTGGGGGAGCAAGGGGTAGGAAGAGAGTCCAACGAGGGGAGAGTTAACTCCCGCTGCAGCTCTGACCTTCTGGGTAAGCCTGAGAGAGAACCATCTGTTTCAGGACTGATCAGGTTGTGAGTTTCACACACCCAGTGGTTACTGGTTTATGAAAACTGACGATCCCTGTCGCAGTCCCAGCCCACTATCACTCCCCACCTAACCGGGCGCTCCGGGGTGGGGGGGATGCTTTTCCCCAAGAGCCCCCACAGGAGTTCAGGACTCACAGGGTAATCCTATCCGGTTTTGAGCCCTCCACTCCCGGGAGCCTCCCCTCCAACCAAACGGCCATGGCACTGTAGATTTGGGGGACACCGATCTGACCCCTGTGGCCCCTCGGGGCGTTCAGATGGATTTGTCATCAGCGTGGCCACTCGGAATTCCAAGCCGTCCCCCATTTTCACAAGAGAACAAAGTTGTCGGGCCCCTCCGGCCCACGCAGGGCAGGCTCTCTGCTGCCGCTGGGAGGAGAGATGCGCTTCGGAGCGCCAGGACCCAAACCTAACGCGGCGCTGCTCGCGGCCAAAGTGCCGACCCCGGGGTCACTCACTCCGGGGACGCCTGGGCCGACGCTGCGGCCGCCACCTGGGGGCTCGCCCGCGAGCTCCGTGCACCCCCACCCGCGCTCGGACTTTCTTACCTCTTGATGTAGTTTCTGCCGTACAAGATCTGTTGCAGCAAGGTCACCAAGGCGAAGGCGCAGATGAAAATGAAGAGTAAAGTTCGGTTCCCCAACAAATCCCGGTTCGCCGAGGGGTCCGCGTAGCGCATCGTGGCGGCCGCTCGCGCACGCCGGGGCGCGGCGGGCGCGGGGAGCCGGGGGGCCCCGCAATCACGCGCGGGGTTTAGGGGCCCCGGCGGGGCGCGCGGTCGACCAGGCGCCTCTCGGCGCTGTTAGGCGGGCGGGGGACTTGGCCGGGCAAAGTTTCCGCCTGGCGGGGCGGGCGCTGCGGGCATCCGAGCGTGGCCGGCGCCGGGGCGGAGGGCAGGGCAGAGCCGGTGGCCGAGAGCTCGGCCGCGGCCCCGGGCCTTCCCTCCGGACGCCTTTACCTCTGGGCGCCCGTGCCCGGCAGCCGCCGATTTCCCTGCGGAGAGGCGACTCCAGGTGCCCCGGGGCCGGGGCGGCCCCTCCCCGCCGAGGTGACGACCAATGGGGAGCCGGGCCCCGGCGCCGTCCGCCCGAGCAGCCGAAAGCGCGGCGCACCGCCCCCTCCGGTCGGGCTCCGGATCGCGGTCGCCCAGCGCGGTGCCCGGCCCCGGGCGGGCCACGTCCGATCCCCGGGCCCGCAGCGAGGCAGCGCGAAGGTTGGCCTTCAGTTCTGCAGATGGGAGGTGGGGGGGGGACCAAACACCCGGACAGGCTGGCGAATGACTGGCGGGCGGTGGAGGGGGGGAAGGGGGGAGCGGAAAACGCCGGGTTTGAATCGTGGAATTAAAAAAGGGGGCAGGAAGGGGAAGCCGCGGCTGCGGAGCTGGGCATGCTGGAGGGGAGCGTTTGCTTGCGGCGCGCAGGGCACTGAGTCACCGCGGTGACCGCGTCCTCGCGCTCGGGAGATTTCTCCGGAGAAAGCGGAGCAAGGTCAGCGGGCAACCCTTCAAGGACGGCGCGCGCGGCTCCTGCATGCTGATGGCCTGCGGGGCTGCCGCCTGCGCCCCGGGCACCCAACTCCTGCAGGGAGAAAATCCAGAGGCTCTACACCCCGACCACAGGCCTCCTCCCTCTCCGCAGCTGCAGCCCGCGGCTGTTCGTCAAAGACCTTGTTGTCACCGAGACATTGGGACCTTGTCTCATCCTTGGAGCCGCTCATAAATCTTAGGTCAGGCAGCCGGCCGCCTTATGGTACCACGGTCCCCAAAAGCTTTAGTAAGTCAGCAAGTCTGGAAAGGTTTGTGCTTCAGAGGGCACGCCGGGGAAAATAAACACAGAAGTCGCGCCTCTTCAGAAATCCAAGTCCCTAAATGCGCTCCCCTTTTCCTAATCCCCTGCCCTGAAAGCCAGGTGCCAGCCCTGTCAACCTGACACCGCAGTCTCCCGAGGCCTGGAGAGTCACGTGCCCGCGGCGTTCGCCCTGGAGCCCTCGCTGGATGATTTCAGGGCGCCCCTTCCCAGGGCCCCACAACCACTGGGAAGGTTCTGGAGTCCGGGCAAGGATTCGGCTCCCAACTAGACTGAAACTCTAATCGCAGCAAGAAAAAGTGACTTTGATGAGGAAGCGTCCAGACTCCAATGCTCTGGACTTACCCTTTAGTAGTTCGCTCTGCGAGCTGGGAAGACCAAGGAACAGGGAGGCAAATCTCATGATTAGGGATTCACCAATAAGCCTGGAATTCGTGTTAATGCACAAGGTGGCAGTGGACCCTGTGCTATCTGTAAAGAGTTTATGTACCAAAATATCTATGAGGTCAATTGAAGAAAGAACACATAAACATTTAGATGACCCATTCTTATAATAATCCCTGTATTTATTTGGTGTCTTACACATCAAAAAGTGCTTGCTCTTGCATATATTAATTGAATTAGCGCCTGCTAGCTTCTAGCTAACCCACTTTACAATCAAAAGGACCAAAGCTCTAGTTGCCCAAAGTAACTCACCTAGCAAGAAGTGTTTGGAATGGGAGATGTGGCATTTTCCCCCAGAGAGGCAGGGCTGGCTTCATGGGTCGGGGACCAGTGCCCCGCCTGTGCCCCCACCCTTGGCTTAATGTTCACTCTTGCTGTCTTTAACTTAATAATTTTTGAACTAGGGGTGCCCGGGTGGCTCAGTCGGTAAAGCGGCTGCCTTTGGCTCAGGTCATGATCCCAAGGTCATGGGATCAAGCCCCGCATCGGGCTCCTTGCTCAGCGGGGAGCCTGCTTCTCCCCTGCCTGCCACTCCCCCTGCTTGGGCTTGCTCTCTCCTTCTCTCTCTGTGTGTCAAATAAATAAATAAAATAAAATCTTTAAAAAAATAATAGTAATTTTTGAACTAGGAGGCCCTGCATTTTGCTTTGCACTGGACCACACACATTATTATGTGGCGGGTGCTGCACAGCAGTCCAAGTTGCTAGAGTCTAATTTTTCACTTCGCTGGCCCTCCCCTGCAGAGGTCATGAGGTACCATTCCCATCACTGCTGGTGAAGCACTCTCATTTCCTTTCTTTTCCTGCTGATTCCCCACCCCCATCAAGTACCCTCTCTGATAGCTGTCTTTGAACGCATAGTGCCTTGGAAAAACAAAACGAATCTATTTTAAAATAAGAAATCTAAATTATTCTAAAAATGTACAGCTTGCTGAGTTTCCACAAGCTGAACACACTCATGTAACCAGCACACAGATCAAGGAACAAAAACATTATCAGTCCCCCCACCCAAGACCCCTCCCCTGATCCTTTCCAGTTACTATGTACTCAAGAGTAACCATTATTCTGACTTTTAACCCCAAAGATCAGTGCTTCCCGTTCTTGCATTTTATACAGAGTCATACCTTATATATTCTTTCATGTCTGATTTCTTTCGCTCACCATCAGCTGGAAGATTCCTCCATGTCGTTGTGTATGGTAGGAAGAATTAAGATGGCCCCTGAGATTCCTCATCCTCTCTGGTACCCGCACTTTCTCCTAGTTATTCAATCGACCATCAATCTAGGTGCTGCTGTAAAGGGATTGTGTGATGTAATTAAGGCCCAAATCAGTTGGCTTTAAGGGAGACTATTCTCAGTGGGCCTGATCACATGAGCCCTTACAAGGGACTAAGCTCTTCCTGGTGACAGAAATTTTGAAGCATGAGACGGACTCGAGGGAAGCTCTTCACTGTTGGCTTTGGCGACAGAAGTGTCCACATGGCAAGAGCTCTTGACGGCCTCTGAGAGCCGAGACTGGCTCCTGGCTCGCAGGCCGCAAGGAAATGGGGGCCCTCAGTCCTCCAATCACAAGAAAGACCCTGAATTCCGCCACAACCTGAATGAACTGGGAAGAGGGTCCTGAGCTCCTGGCCTGTGAGGCCCTCTGAGGAGAAGCAAGATTTAAGACCTACACCACTGTGAGCTGGTAAAAGCCTATGTTGTTTTCAGCCACTGAATTGGTCGGTCATTTGTTTCCCAGTGCCAGAAAACGAATACTTCGCATGCTATGGTTTAGAGGGTTTACAGATACAGTTCTAGTTCGTTCGATCTTATTTCTGTATAGTATGTCATGGCTGGACTGTAGCACAACCTACTTATCCACTGTACTGTTGACGGACCCCCGGAGAGCTGCCCCCCACGAGCCTTCCCGTGTGCGTCTTTTGGTGAATATATGCACGCTTGTCTGTGGGTAGTGGTATTTAGAAGTGAAATTGCTGGGTCACAGAAGGCTCAGCTTTAGTGACTCCTGCCAAACAGTTTTCCAAAGGGCCAGGTTATTCTTTTCATAGGTATTTGATTCAAACCTGCCATGACCTAATGGGAATTGGTCCCCACCCTAGCTGATGCTAACATTAACCAGCTAATGTAATAGCGAAAAACCCACCAAGCCAAGAGCCAAAAGAGTCCAGAGAAAGGAATTACTTAACGCTGGGTGCGGACTCTCCTTGATGGCCAGGTGGCCTGCAGGAATCTGCAGTGAGGGCCGATGCTGACTTTGGCCACAGCTGGAACTCTGGGGTAGTCTTCTATGTGCGATGTGTTTGGATCACTTGATACCGTGCAAATGATCAGCAATAGTCCAGTGCACCTCTGCTGACAGGGCTCTCCTAATCCTACCAGTGTCTTAAATCCGACCATCTTCGTATCAAGTTGGGAGGTACCTTTAACATACACCCCGATACAAGCATCAGCAGTGGAGTCAGAGACCAAAGATCTTGAAACAAGGAGGTCTGCAGTCCCTGTTGTTGCTATTAATATATGGATCTAGGTTCCATTTTAAGCCAAATCTATATTCTGATTGTGGAATTGCAGCAAACACTCGGAAGGCCTTGCAAACAAAAGAGTAAACACATGGATAGCTGATCACTATGCCAGATTCAGTGAACACCATTTTGATATCCTAATTGCCAGCAATGGGGACAGCTGCATCATTGTTTAAAACACACACGCATGCACAATTAAGCCAAGAACAAATGTCAACACTGGCACAATCTGCTAAATTACTGATAACTGATGGGCATTACTCATGCTGTGAGCATTGTCTCCAGTAGAAAACGGAAAGACTCCTTTTTTTAAAGAAGACCTTAGAGATTTCTGCTGGTTTAAGAAAGCCGGGGTGTGTAACATTACGGCACAACTGCAACCTGCCAGGTTATGTAAGTGACATTCCACCCATGTGTTCATGGAGTTTGTGATAAGTACATGCTGTTCTTATGCCTCTTTATATTTGTGTTAACAAGGCAGGCTCCAAGAGGCTGATTCCTGGTTTGGGGATACTTTGTCTGTGCTGAGGGTGTCTTGCAGCCACTGAGCAGAAATGCCCAGTGATAATCTCAGAATCTAGAGAGCTGGGGCTCGCCACTGCTCAGTCAGCTGCAGACACTGGAGCCTACTGGTTTTTAATAAGTTATTATTATAGAATAGCACTAGAATTTAAACCCCGTGTTCAGTTCCCTTATAATGTATGGGGTGTGTTCAGAATAACTTATTAAATAATCCTGAACAAGGCTATGAAGTCACATTATGGCCTTTGCATCTCCAACCTGAGAGACAACTTCCTTTTGTCCGAGCACCACCCCCTGGGGATTCCTCTGCTGTATCTGCCCTGATGGGTCCAGTCTGTTTCCAAAGGCAGAGACAGGTTTCTTGGTATTAATACACAATAGCTACTGCATCGAAGAGCAGAAAAGGCTCATTTCCCCCTTGGGGATGTCACACTTCCACAGGGAGCCAGAAACAGCTACACTCTTTATAATGAGGTCACTCAGGACACATTTAGATGACATGGTATCTTCTTTACTCACCCTCAAGGCCAAGTCCTGGGGTAGAAACCCTGGGATCAGGTTCTGCCCTTCGAGGAAGAGCTCTGAAAAATTAAGCTGAGAGAATGTTTTTCATTTCCAGTCTAGTGCAGGCTCCTCGACACATTTTGTTGGTGGTCTGTGTAATGCCAAAACTTCAAAAGAATGCCCTGGGAACACAGCTGCTTAGAAAAGTTTAATGTTCCCTGGGTACCTGAAAAGAGAAAAGGATGCGTGTCCCACTATGATCATCCATTTCTAAAACACCAGAGGAGATTCCCGGTCCTAACACCATGGTCACAGCAAAGGATGTGTCACTTAGCCTCTGTCCTAGGTTCTCAAAGGCCAGGCTTTCAGTGCCTGTGGTGGGAGTGTCTACTATGTGGTAGATATTACACGACATGCCAGGGAAATGAGAATCTGTAAGTCCTAGTCAGTGCCCTTAAAGGAATTTAGGTGGCAGTGAAGAAGACAGACAGTACCCTCTAGCAGGGCAAGTAAGCCTCTAACCCAAATGGGGGTGGCAGGCTGGGGAGGTGGGTAGGGGGCTGAATGGCAAGGAAGGGGTCCAGACGAGGTAGCCTTTGACCTGAATTGTGGCGGGGAAGGATGATTAGCCAGGTCAAGGACTGGGGCGGGAGCAATGCGGACAAAGCCTGGCAGCAGGACACGTGGCCCAGTCGGCTCAGGGTGGCTGGAGACATGAGGCTGGAGGAGTGGGCAGGAGCCCGAGCACAGGAGTTGAGATTTTATCCACGGAACTATTGCAAGATTTTAAGTAGGAGAAGAATATGATCAGATTTGCATTTTGGATAAATCAACCTCGGAGTTGGTAGAGAGCGGCTGGAGGGAGAAATGCCTGAAAAGGCGTGGGCCTGACAGCCTCTCTCTCTTTTCGCTGACAACACCAGACCCCTCCCCACCGCTGCGGCATCACAGCCCCCTACCTCCCCAGGGGCAGGCAGCCCCACCACTCTTCTCATTGTTGTGCCAACTTGAGAAGGAATTCTCTGCCGCCTTCCAGGGGAGCAGGCAGGGAGTAGAGGCACGGGCTTACTGCCTCATGTATGAACACTGTCGCTGTATGAAGTGCTTCATCAGCCCCCTTATTTGGTGTTCATGGAAATCGGTCAAGTGTGGTTAGGCCGGTCCACTGCACACTGGTACAATCGCAGGGCGTGTCGCCACGACACCCTTTTTGCCACTTTCTGAGGTTCCCTCTGCTCCACAGGTTCCTGGTGCACAAACACTCTCTTCTTCCTCCCTTTGAAAACCCTGCCCTTGGGAAAGGCTCTGAGAGCTTTCACTTCTATCCTAGCGCCTATAATAGAGGTGATGTCCTATTAGAACTGCACGCAGAGCCGTGTGAAGAGACCATTGGTGACCTACGGGTGACCATCACCTTAACCACATCCTCAGACATTCCCAGTGCAGTCTAACAGGGAGGGGCTTTCTAGAGGAATGCATACCTGGCATTATAAATAGGGATTAGTGGAGGGCGCCTGGGTGGCTCAGTTGGTTAAGCGACTGCCTTCGGCTCAGGTCATGATCCTGGAGTCCCGGGATCGAGTCCCACATCGGGCTCCCTGCTCAGCGGGGGTCTGCTTCTCCCTCTGACCCTCTTCCCTCTCGTGCTCTCTGTCTCTCATTCTCTCTCAAATAAATAAATAAAATCTTTAAAAATAAATAAATAAATAAATAAATAGGGATTAGTGGAAATAGGATTTGTTTCTAAGGGAAAGTTCTCGTCATCCCACCACATCAGTACTTACATTGGAAGAACAACAGGATTGATGTATTCCGCCCGAACACCCTGATAACAGATCATTGTTCACAAGCGTGGTCACTGGTACGACAGCCCTCGCCCGGCTACGTTGTGGATTTGCCCAGATGGCCACTACTTCCAGGCCAAGTGGACAGTGCTGTATACCAGGGGTCAGCAAACTGAAAGGGCTTTGTGAGCCATACAGTTTCTGTTGCACACAGCTCTGCTGTTGTAGTGTGAAAGAATAAACAATACGGAAACACAAAAGTGTGACCAGAGTTGGTCCACAGGTTACAGTTTGCTGCCCTGCCCGGAGCCACACCATGTGATTTGCAGAGCCCCATGCAAAAGTCGGACTCCACTGAACTAGAGAATCACTGTGAAAGGCATTCCCCTGTGTTCGGGCATTACGTCTACGAAGGCCTGATAAATTATAACATGTTAATCTGTTCCACCGTCAACATGTTTGCACAGATTCAATTACCCTTGAAGTACAGCCTGGAGATCATGGGATGACATTTCCATGCAGAAAGTTCCCCCTAACTTGGACCATCTGTTTCATAAACATAGGCCCCTGGTCACCAGGGACTCCTGAGCACAAATATGGGTTGCTTGGTGAGATGCCATCTCACTTCTGGAGACAATAAATTCTTGTGTTCTAAAGGTCATCATGTCAGTTAGATCTTTTGGCTAAAGTAACAAAGACCATAAAGAAATGTATTATCCCACATATCAGAAAAACTGGAGGTGGGTGGGCTCTGCAACTGGCTAATCAGTCTTTCTAGAACCCAGGTTCTTCCCATCCTCTGCTCTATCATCTAAAGTATAGGCTTCTTTTTAAGAGTGGCTGTCCTCGTGGTTATATGAGAGCTGCCATAAGTAATTGGGAGGATAGCAGGAGAGAGAGAGAAAGAAAGAGAGAGACTCCTCCAACCTAGGACGAGTAATAATCACCAGAGGGATGCCATGCACTGACTGGGTTATACTGGGTCCCTGAATCAATCACTGACAAGGGGAGGGTATTATCCTAGTTGGTTTAGTCTACTAAAGAACCCTTCCCAGGAGCCAGGGTCAATCCCAGAAACCACATGGCTGCTTACACAGATGGAGATGGAACGGATGTTGGAGTGTCAACCCAACATCATCAAGAGCAGCACTTTTTCACTTACATTTCCTTTCTTCCTTTTGATGGCGCACCATTGCTGTGTTGATGACAAACAAGAGAGTGAGAAAAGGTGCCCCTCCAATGTCCCAGAAATGTTGTTTCAGAACCACAAAGAGTATCACCTGTGGCCCTGTCTCCTGCCCATTTCCCCAGACACACACACGTTATTGGTTCACTGACAGTAACACCTACAGCTATACTCACCAAGCTCGTGGTAAAAGAAAGAAGCCAGGCAACAGGTCAGCCAAATTACAAGCGTGGACATAGATTATGTTTATGTCTGAATGCCTTGGTGTCTGGCTGCAAAGACAGAGACAGGCTGGGGAAAGTAGTTGCCAGTGTGGGGGTGGGGAGATGTTACAGGATGGTGGGAAGGAGCTCAGGATGGGGAGTCAGAGGAGACATGCTTTAGGTCACAGCCCTAGGAACTCAGGAGAGACACCTGCCTTCTCTAACCCATTGGTATCCTCACAAGGAAACTAGAAAATATAATATCTAGCCCTCAAAGTAGGAGTTTTTGAAGATCAAATGTGAAATTATAAAAGCATTTTGTAAACCATAAAGCTATACAACTCTAAGATAAACAGCATTATTTGCAATGGCCCGAGATAGAGAGATTTCACAAACGTTGAGTCTCAACAGATTTGTGAAGGGGGTCAGGTGTCCTCAGCGGCCTCCCTCGTCCCCATCAGCCCTGACTACTCCAAGTGCCCAGGACTGTCTACTGCCCATAACTCTGTGGCATCCCCACTGAAGCCCAGACCTGGATCTGCCCCCTTCGCTCTCCTCCTATCAAAACTTACCCATCTCGAGTCTCACCATCCCGTCTCCTTAACACACATCTGCAACTCACTGAGGGAAGCACAGAATGGTGGAGAGCACAGTCCTAAGGGGCAGAATCCGGAATTGTAGGCCCTGCTCTGCCACTGACCAGCCCTCTGAATTCAGGCTACATTAACCTAGTGGCAACCTTGGACTTTGAACCTATAAAATAAAAGAGAGTTGTGGTTTTTAAAACTTTCTCCAGCATGGAAACTTGGCTTTGAAGCACAGCGGTGCTCTGTGCCCTCCATCCTCCCCTCCTGCCCTTCTCGGCCTGAATGGCAGCCCAGAGGTACCATCATAAAAATGCAAGGGCTTTGCCAAAGCATATTTTGAAAACCACTGAGCTAAATGATCCTCCAAGGGCCCATTCATCTCTACAATTCTCTAACTCAGTTTCTACTTCTAAGATAAATGACTTCATGCTAATGTGAGACATAATATAATATGGTTCCCCCACCTAGAATCATTTGTATTTAAGTAGGAATTCTCAAAGATGCATACTCTTACGAATTCACAAATAAAGATGGAATTTCAGGCACCATGTATGTGAAAGGGGTAGTTGAGAGACTCCCTGGATTCCCTAAAATCACTCAACGTGGGTCATCCATTCAGCGTTCATGTAGGGCCTAATTTTGAAGTGGTTAATGGCATTTTTCAGGGTGGTGAGTGACCTGCTGGCTTTCCAATTTGGGACCTGCCAAAGCATGGGCTCCCATCAGCTCCATGGTTAACCACGAGGAGGACAAGGAAAGTCATCGTGTCTTTCACGGGGCAGGGGAGGAGGATGAGTTACAGTCAGGTTCAGCTCTGGGTACAGAAATTCCCCAAATAACAAGACTTAATATACACAGTTTTTTTTTACCTGTGACATAACAGACATTCAGAGGTGAGCAATCCAAGGCTCAGAGAGTGGCTCCATTCAAAAAAGTCTTTGAAGATCCAGGCTCCCTCTAGCTCATTACTCTATTATTTCAAGGAAGGAGGACCCATGACCAATGGTGGGTTCCATGTCAGGAGTTAGTTAGCCACAAGGCGGGTGCCAACAATTCCCAGAATTTCAGTTCTGGGATCTATACGTTGGCTCAGACTCTTGAGAATTTTACCGGAATATCTTTAGATTCTTCAACATAACTTTTACTGTCATTTGAATAGATGCAGATTAGAGCTGCATAAGTAATAGAGTGTATGAACTTTGAAAATACATTGGTACTCAATAACTATATGCTAAAAAGTTCCTATTTTCTTTTTAACCTTTTTAAGAAGTATAACATATGTACAGAAAAGTATGCAAATCGTGGTGTACAGCCCCACGAATTACCACAAAGTGAAGACACCCATGGAACCACCACTAAGATAAAAGAAAGAAGGAAGGGGCACCTGGGTGGCTCAGTTGGTTAAGCAACTGCCTTCAGCTCAGGTCATGATCTCGGGTCCTGGGATCAAGCCCCGCATCGGGCTCTCTGCTCCTCGGGGAGCCTGCTTCTCCCTCTCCCTCTGCCTGTAGCTCCCTGAGCTTGTGCTCTCTCTCTCTCTGTCAAATAAATAAATAAATAATCTTTAAAAAAAAAAAAAAAAGAAGGAAACCCCCACCCCCCGGACCCTGCTTTGTGCCCCTCCCAATCTAATGTGCCCTGTCCTTTCCTCTTCTTTCCTTTCATCCTCTATCCTATCCTTATCTTCTCTTCTGCTCACCTCACATCCCAGGCCTCTCAGAAACCCCGGGGGGCAGGGGTGAGGGTGGTGGTGGGTAATATATTAAGGCTGTTTTGCCTTCTGGCACATAGCATGTGGCAACAACATGACCTGTGGAGCCAGACTTACCAAGATCTAGATCTTAGCTCTTCTGCTCACTAGCTTTGTGAATCCGAGCAAGAGACATAATCTCTGTCCTATGGGTCAGATCACAGTCCAGCAGCATGCTGGGCACTCCGTGCATGGTGGCCCATGTGACGGTCACTGCATTTTCATTTTTATTCCTTCAGTTGGGCCTTTTAAGAGCCCCGGGAGGCATTCATTACCTCTATTTCACAGGTAGATGCCGAGACGTCCACTGAGGCAAAATGACCTGCCCTACACTGCACGGTGGGTCGGCGGCCGAGGAACGGCCAGCCTCTGAGCTCTGAGGCTGCACCAGCACATGTCCTGGAGCTGCAGCCCTCCTGCCCCAGAGGGGCTGAGACCAGGCAGGCAATTCGGACCTGCCCACGGACCCCTGGCCGTCCAGACGCTTGTTTGACCCAGGGGTGCCTGGTTCCTTAACTGGTTCACTGTCACCTTCATGCTTGTCTCTGCCCCGCCAGAGGGTTTCCTCAATAGATGCACAATTGTCAACCTTACAACATCTGCTGATAAAACCTTCCTCAGCAGGATTGGGTTCCGGTGGTGTCTAATAATAACTGCAGACACGAAGGAGTAAATAGCTGGCCATGCAAAGAGTGTGTGGGACCCTCCAGGAGCAGACAGAATGTGGAGCATTCAGGGTCAAGGCAGCGTCTGTGGCCAGGACAGGGGCAGGGCCGGGAGCTGGCAAGCAGGGCAGCTGGTGGGAGGAGGAGGACAGTGAACCAAAGTCAGACCCCGGCCTGGCCGTGTTGCCAGCACTGGGCTGTCCCCACCATTATCCAACAACTACTCCTGGATAACGTCCCTGGGATGGGTGCTGGGCGAGACATGCCTCTGTGTGGTTTGGGGGCTCAGGGGAAAACTCCTCACCCCTCCCTAAGGTATTCAGACATTTATTTAGAAGGGGCCAGGTCTTTCGTTTTTCGAGACACAGAAGACTGACAAGCAAGTAACCCTAGGAGAGGAGGCCTAGGGATGTGAACAAAGTGATGTACGGAGCACAAGGATGACAGCCTCCCATGGAGGTGGTTCGGCCAAACCCTGTGGTTTCTCCTTGTCTGCTCTGGAATCCTGTCCTCGGCTTGCTCACCGTGTCACAGCTCCTTTCCTTCTCCACTGGGGTGTGGAACAGCACCATCGGGGCCCTGAGAGCTCACTGTGTGCTAGGCACTCTTCACGGCGCTTCCCTGCTCTTAATGCGTGTAATCCCCTTTGAATGAAGGTAGATGAAGGAACTGTTATTGGAGCTTACACACCTGGGGACGCAGAGGCACCAAAGGTTCAGTAACTGTCCAAGGTGCTGGAGCTAGGTAGAGGAGGGAGTGGGATCTGCACCCAGGCCCCCAGGCCCCCAGGTCCCAGAGCCCACCCTCCCGCTTCCCACTGCAGGGTGCACGTTCCCTAGACTCCTGTGTTCTCCCCCAAACCGCAGGACCCCAGGACCCAGGGCAGGGTCAGTTTGCTCCTGGGTGGCCAGATCTGAGCCCTTCATACCTTTTCCAGGCTCCCATCACCGATGGCCCACCCTCTCCTCAGCCTGCTCTATAAACTCAATGTTTGGTACTGAGGCTGGCTGCCTTCCCCTTCTGCTGGCCTCCTGCCTCCAGGCTGGGAGGTTGGGACGGCCATCCAGAAGATGCAACCATGAGCCAGCCTCACGGGCCTCCACCTCCCTGCACCTGCATGCTTTTCCTCCCTCCCCCCCGGGGTGGGGGGGAGCATCCAGTGCGGGAGGCAGAGGAGCCTGGCCAAGAACTTGGGCTCTGGAGTGAGGCTGCCTGGGTTCTAATGGCGATCCAGCCAGTTATGTTTTGTCCCCCTGGAAAAGTTTCTTGCCATCTCTGAGCCTAAGTTTCTTTCTTTATGAAATAGGTTAATAAAAGAACCTACCTTCCAGGGTTACGCTGGGGACTGAGATCGAGCACACCCTCACCCACTTAAAAGGCAGTCAGTAGCACGGGAAGCATTCAGGTGTTAGCGTGTACCGTGACCACGTCTTGTCAAGCACATTCTGAAACCATAAAGTCAGAAATTCTACTTTCTAACCACAACTTCCCACTTTTCATTCTTAAAGATCTTCAGCCCCCACTAGCCTGCTCTGCTGTATTAGTGCACCAAGGCTGGAGTCCCCGTTCTCCAGTGTATGGGCCACCTCCTGGCTTCTTGTCCTTTCCTGCTTCACTAAATAAAACCCCATGGTCAATCACTTTACTGACATTCTTATAATTACCCACAATTTCCTCATGCTTGGTCTGTTTCTATCAGGATCAGGTTCAGTGGTATATAATAGAAAACCCAAAATAACCCTTCTTAAAATCGTTAGAGTGTATTTCTCTCTCACATAAAAGAAATCCGGGGGCTCCTGGGTGGCTCAGTCGTTAAGCGTCTGCCTTCGGCTCAGGTCATGATCCCAGGGTCCTGGGATTGAGCCCCTCATTGGGCTCCCTGCTCCGCAGGAAGCCTGCTTCTCCCTCTCCCACTCCCCCTGCTTGTGTTCCCTTTCTTGCTGTCTCTCTCTCTGTCAAATAAATAAATAAAAACTTAAAAAAAAAAAAGAAAAGAAAGAAAGAAATCCAGAGGTGGTTAGCTCAGAGGTGGGATGGTAGCTCTGAGTGCAACAGGGACCCATGCTCCTCTTCTCTTGCTGTTTGCTCATGTTCTAGCACATGGTCTCAGAGTCCAAAATGGCTGTTGGAGCTCCAGCCACAGTGTCTACATTCCAGACAGCACAATGGAGGAAGAGTGCCTCCCCATGCAACACGTTCCTCTTACATCCCAACAGCCAGAACCCAGTCACATAGCCTCACCCAGTCACTGCTTACTTCCTGTCCCAAATAAGAGGGAGGAGGAGGGAGGACAGTCCTCCGGCTGTACCCCCTGGCCAATCCCCAGCCGGTGATGATTTTGCCACCCACTCCCACTGGCCTGCTGCTGGAGAAAGTAACACAGTCATGCTGACAGGCACTTCTGAAGGCGGTGGCTTCCAGCCCCACGGAGCCCCCCACACTCCTGGATGAGGCTTTTCCCCTCTCTTTTGCCTGCCTAGCGGCAGTCATCCCAAGTATTCGGTCACTCCCCTGAAATGCTCCCTTCCTTCCTCCCTCTCCTCTGTCTTTAGATGTCCTTTTCACTCCTCCGAAGCTGCCCCAGCTCCCCTCAGGGCTGACTGCCACCCAGGAAGGAGCGGACCTGCTCTTTCCCTTGAATCCTTTTTTTTTTTTTTTTTAAGATTTTTATTTATTTTTTGACAGAGAGGGACACAGCGAGAGAGGGAACACAAGCAGGGGGAGTGGGAGAGGGAGAAGCAGGCTTCCCGCCGAGCAGGGAGCCCGATGCGGGGCTCGATCCCAGGACCCTGGGATCATGACCTGAGCCGAAGGCAGACACTTAACGACTGAGCCACCCAGGTGCCCCTCCCTTGAATCCTACAACCGACAGAAATGACCTGTTGAGAGCTGAGGCCCCAGTGACCGACAGCTTCATCTGGGCGCACTCCCAGGGTGATTTGTTTTTAACCATGGCATCGATGCTTCACTCCGAAGGAGGCTCCCAGGGGAAGTCCGAGGCCCCAAGCAGGCTGACTTGGCTTGTTTTGGGGGCCTTGGTCCCCCCAGCAGCCCTTCCATCCTTCCTCACAGCAGCTGATGGGCCTCGGAACAGAGAGGAGAGCCCCCTAAAGAAGGCTCAGCATCCTCTGGCTGCACTGGCCCCAGCTCCCTACGACACTGGCATGCAGGCACCGGGCACACCATCCACCTCTAAAAAGAGGCAAAGTGACTTGAGAGAAAGAGTGTCAGTATTTCCCCACGTGAAGGGAGCCGTGTCTATATTCTTACGACAACGTCCCCTTTGCATTCCCAGCTGCTTGTAAGGAGCAGTCTGGGAGCAGATGTCCCTGGGTTTAGGGACTGGCTGAGGGAGCCACCCCACCCTTCAATAAATGGAGAGGAAGCCACCAACCCGCTCCCGTGCAAAACCTTGGTTTCTGCCCTGCTGGGAGGGCCTGGAGTGGGGTGCGGTTCAGGGGGCTCACGCGGGTTCTCGGGGCCCCGGCAACAAGCACCCTCCTCCGCTGCTCCCGTCGGGGCTAATGAGGGCTGGGGCCAGGAGACTGCTCAGGAGCTAAGGGGTTCCTACTTAGTGTGAAAAGTCTGCCTTACAGGTTGCTATAAAAAGGAGGAAAATAACAGATGTGCTTCTTCGTCTGTCTTTATGTTCCCTGTTTCATTTATCACACACATCTTGCAATAGCTACGCATTTTCACATTTCCCTCACTTCCTCCCTCCAACGTGAATTACTTAAAATAACAGCCGCCACTCAGGGTCAGCCTCAGCCATGACGAGGGAGGTGCTCGGGGATGAGGACTGTGCCCAGAAGAAGCCTCAGGTGACCCCTGCCCCCAGCACCATCCCCCAGACTCCCCAGCTTCTCAGCAGTGCTGTGGCCTTTTCTTCCGCAGCCAGAGGCGGTGCTGAGTGAGGCCGCCTGGGGACTCATCTCCCACTGTGGAGGCTCCGAGGACACTGGAAACTTCCCTGAGGACAAGGTTGGCTGGGAGAGCAAGAGACAGCAGGACACGGTCCATCCAGCATGGAAGGAGCACCTGATCAGAGACAGGACCTGGGTTCTGGTCTATACATTCTCTCAGCATGCTGTGTGGCCATGGGCAAGTTGCATCCCCTCTCTGGGTCTCAGACTCCTCATCTGTAAAAATAATGGTGTGTGAGGCCCCGTCCTATGCTGGGTTCCTTCCCGGAACCTCTCCACCATTCAGTCCTGGGCCCTAAATCTCTCTTCTCCATCCCTTACCAATTAGGTTTGCCAATGTCTTAGTTAGCTGCCTATTCATGTCATTCTTGGTCTAATGTAGTACACTCTGGACTGTCTTTCCGACCTCCCTGCCAGCCTCTAGGGTCTGTTCTCCACATTGTCATGAGACTTCTCAACGCTGATCTCATGCACTGTTTAAAACCCATCAGATGCTCTCCCCCGAATTCGACTCCTTAGCCAGGCATGCAAGGATTATCACTGTCCCGCTCTATTCTCTTTCCATAGCTTCTGACCTCATTCACAAATATTTATTGAGCACTGCTCTGTGCCAAGCCCTGTTCTAGGAGCTCAGAATACAGCAATAAATCTTCAAGAGTCAGTTCAATTGTCATCTCCCTTGGAAAGCTTTCCCACACTCCACTCCTTCATGCCCACCAGCCGGGTGAGTTCATTGCCTCTTCCTCTGGGTGTGCACGCTGCTAAACCTGCCAGACTGGGAGAGAGCTGAGAACAGCAATCTCTCCTTCATTGCTGTATCACCAATGGGCATACTTAGGGAAGTTGTGTTCAGTTAATGCTTGCTCAATGGGTTGGTCAGGGGCGCCTGGGTGGCTCAGTTGGTTAAGCGACTGCCTTCAGCTCAGGTCATGATCCTGGAGTCCCTGGATCGAGTCCCGCATCGGGCTCCCTGCTCGGCGGGGAGCCTGCTTCTCCCTCTCCCACTCCCCCTGCTTGTGTTCCCTCTCTCGCTGTGTCTTTCTCTGTCAAATAAATAAATAAAATCTTTAAAAAAAAAAAAAAGGTTCAATGGGTTGGTCAGTTTTATGTGTCAACTTGGCCAGGGCCAGTACCCAACATTTGGTCAAACACTACTCTACATGCTTCAGTGAAGGCATTTTTTAGATGAGATTAACATTTAAATCAGAAAACTTTGAATAGAGCTGATTACTCTTCACAATATGGGTGGGCCTCATCCAATCAGGTGAAGACCCTAGGAGAAAAAAGATCAACCTCCCCCCAAGGAAGGGGAAATTCTGCATTTGGACTGCCTTGAGTCTCGAGCTGCAACATCAGCTCTTCCCTGGGTCTCCAGCCTGCCAGCCTGCCCTGCAGATTTAGGACTCACCAACCCCACAATCATGAGAGACAATTCCTTAAACATTCTCTCTCTCTCTACACACACACACCCCCTATTGGTTCTGTTTCTCTGGAGAACCCTAATACACTGAGTGAATGATGCCACCCCACTTATCCAATACCTGTGGCTAAAGAAGGTGTAGGAGGAGGAAGAAGAAAAATGGGTAGCTTTTTCATATGCTTATTAGCCATTTTTATATCTTTATGAAGAACCTGCATAGGTCTTTTGTCCTTTTCATAATGCTGTTGTCTTTTATTATTGATTTGTAGGAGCTTTTCAAGATACATTCTGGATACCTGTTCTTTGTCAGATATAAGTGGCTTATAAATATTTCCTCCTGGAATGTGGTCTGTGTTTTTATTTCTTAAATGATTAGTAGACATTTTTTAATTAGTAGAAATTTTTAATTTTGATGAAGTCAAATCTACCCATGTTTTTCTGCTATGATTAGGGACTTATGTGTTTTAAGAATGTTTTCTCTAGAAGCTTTGTAGATTTACCTTTTGCACTTAAATTTATGACCCATTTCAAATTAATCTTTGTATGGTGTGAGGTAGAGGTCAAGGTTCATTTCTGCTCCATAAGGACATTCAGTGTTCCAGTCCCATTTTTGGGAAAGACATTCCTTTCCCCCATTAAATTCATTTAGTGCTCTTGTTAAAAATCAAGTTATACTCTATGGGTTTACCTCTAGAATTGATATTCTATTCCATTGATCTATGTAGTTATCCATATGCCAATACCATATTGTCCTATCTATTATAATTTCATAGTGTGTCTTGAAATCTGGCAGTATAAATTCTCCAACTTCAATCTTTAAGACTGTTTTGCTTATTCTAGGTCCTTCTGCAATTTCATGTACATCTTAGAATAAGCTTCAATTTCTGCAAAAAGTCTAATGGGATTATAATTGGGATAGCATCTTAACAATATGACATCTGGACCAAATTAAGTCTTCAAATCTATGAACATAGAATACATCTCCATTTATTCATATCTTACTGAGTTTCTCTCAGCTCTGCTCTGTAGTTTTCAGCATACAGGCTTCCCACATCTTTTGTTAAATTTCTTCCTAAGTATTTTATGTTTTTTGATGTTATTGTAAACAGCATTTTAAAAATATTTTTTAGAACTGTTTTAGATTTGGGGCGCTTGGGTGGCTCAGTCAGTTAAGCGTCTGACTCTTGATCTCAGCTCAGATCTTGATCTCAGGGTTGTGAGTTCAAGCCCCACACTGGGCTCCGCACTGGGCTCCACACCGCACATGGAGCCTACTTTAAAAAAAAAAAGTTTTTAGATTTAAAGAAACACTGTAAAGGTAGTACAGAGAGTTCCTAAATAACCCACACTTAGTTTTTCCTATTGTCAACAAATTACATTAGTGTGGTGCATCTTTCACAATTAATGAACAATACTGATATGATGTTATTAACTAGAGTCCAGTGTGTAATATTTCCTTAGTTTTTACCTAAAGTCCCTTTTCTGTTCCAGGATCCCACCCTGAACACCACATTACATTTAGTTGTCATGTGTCTTTAGGCTCCTTTGGACTGTAACAGTTTCTCAGAGTTTCCTTGTTTGTGATGACAGTTTTGAGGAGGTATTCTGTAGAATGCCCTTCAAGTGGGGTTTGTCTGATTCTTTTCTCGTGATTAGACTGAGCTTATTGGTTTTTGGCAAGAAGACCACAGAGGTAAAGTGCCATTTTCATCATGTCATGTCAAGAGCACATACTATCAACATAACTAATCACTGTTGATTTTGACCTTGATCACCTGGCTGAAGCAGAGTTTGTCAGCCTCCACTGCAACGTTACTTCACCCCTTCTCCGTGCTATACCCTTGGGAAAGAAGTCTTCACTATGTGTAGCCCCGCTTAAGGAGTGGAGAGTTATGCTCCACATCTTTCAGGGTAGAGTATAAATTATTTGGAATTCTTTTCCATGGGCGATCTGTCTATTCTCCCCCATGGATTTATTCCCCCTCTACAGCTGTGCTAATGTATACATCATTTGCCATCCGTGTCTATTCTTTGGCGAAATTTGTGTTCAAATATTTTGCCTAAATAATTGGGTTGTTTGTTTTCTTATTCTTGGTTAAATTTTTACACATACCTATATATTTTTTTTCCAGATACTGATGTGTCTTTTGCAAGTATTTTCTCCCAGTCTGCAACTCCTCTTTTAATTTTTTTCAACAGTGTGTTTTGAAACAACAGAATTTTATTTTAGTGAAGTTCAGAGTATCTTTGCTCCTAGTGAGTGTTTATGATGTTGACTAAGAAGTCACTGCTGAACACAAGATCATAAAGATCCTCTCCCTGTTTCCTTCTGTAAGTTTCACAGCTTCAGGAATTATATTTAGGTCTGGGACTCATTTTTTCTTCTTTTTTCTTTCTTTTCTTTCTTTCCTTTCCTTTCTTTCCCTTTTCTTTCTTTTCCTTTCTTTTCTTTCTCTCTTTTTCTTTTTCTTTCTTTTTCTTTCTTTCTTCTTTCTTTCTTTTCTTTTCTTTCTCTTTCTTTCTCCCTTCCTCCCTCCCTCCCTTTCTTCCTTCCTTCCTTCCTTTTTCTTTCTTTTGGAGAGAGAGTGCAAGCAGGGGTGAGGGAGGTGGGGAGAGGGAAGGGCAGAAAGGAGAGAAAGAACCCCAACTTGGGGCTCGATCTCACGGCCCTGAGATCATGACATGAGCCAAAATCAAGAGTTGGACCCTTAACCGACTAAGCCACCCAGGTACCCCTGAACCTCATTTTTTCTTAACCAATAATTCCTTTGTTTAGAGGCAACTATTGATAGTTGGCATTTCCATGAAGTTTTTTTTTAAGCTGAGGAAGTTCAAAGTGTTTGTTTGTGTAGACTGCCTTTAAAAAAACAAACACAACTTTATTTTTCAGAGCAGTTTTAGGTTCACAGCAAAATTGAGCAGAAAGTACAGAGTGTTCCCATGTACCCCCAGCCCACCCTCTCCCCACATGCACAGCCTCCCCCCCACCAACATCCCCCACCAGAACAGGAAATGTGTCACAGTCAGTGAACCTGCATGGGCACATCATTATCATCTGGAGTCCATAGTTCATATTACAGTTCACTCGGTGTCGTACATTAGATGGGTTTGGACGAACGTATAATGACATGTATCCACCCTTATAGTATCTCACAGAGTAGTTTCAGAGCCCTAAAATTCCTCTGTGCTCTGCCTATTTATCTCTCCTCCCCCCCCCCCCCCCTTGCCAACCCCCCAGCTTTTTTCTGTCTCCATACTTTTGCCTTCTCCAGAATGTCACATAGTTGGAACCACACAGTATGTAGCCTTTTCAGACTGGTTTTTTTCACTTAGTAACATGCATCTAAGGTTCCGCCATGTCTTTTCATGGCTTGATGGCTCATTTCTTGTCAGTCCTGAGTAACCATTCCATTGTCTGGATGTGCACGGTTTATCCATTCACCTACTGAAGGACATCTTTATTGATTCCAAGTTTGGGCTATTATGACTAGAGCTGCTATAAACATCCATGTGCAGGTTTTTGAGTGGACACAAACTTTCAACTCCTCTGGGTAAAGACCAAGGAGCATGATTGCTGGATCATATGGTAAAAGGGTGTTTAATTTTGTAAGAAGTTGCCAAACTGGTTTCCAACGTGGCCATACCAGCAGTGAATGAATGTTCCTGTTGCTCCACATCCTGGCCACCCTTTGGTGTTGTCAGTGTTTTGGATTTGCGTCATTCTAATCGGTTGTTTTCATTTGCACTTCCATAATGACCTCTCATTTGAGCATCTTTTCATATACTTACTTGCCATCTGTATATCTTCTTTGGTGAGGTATCTGGTTTTTTGCCCGTTTTTTTTTCCTTTTGCCCATTTTTAAATGGAGTTGTTTTCTTATTGTTGAGTTTTAAGAGGTCTTTGTATATTTAGAACAACGGTCCTTTATCAGAAATGTCTTCTGCAAATATTTTCTCCCTGTGTCTCATCTTCTCATTTTCTTTACAATGACTTTGGCAGAGCAGGAATTTTTAGTTTTTATTTTTTCAAAATTTTATTTAAATTCTAGTTAGTTAACATATAGTGTAATATTGGTTTCGGGAGTAGAATTCAGTGATTCATCACTTACATGTAACACTCAGTGCTCATCATAACAAGTGGCCTCCTTAATGCCATCACCCATCTGGCCCATTCCGCACCCACCACCCTCCATCAACCCTCAGTTTGTTCTCTGTAGTTAGGAGTCTCTTATGGTTTGCCTCTCTCTTTTTTTTTCCTTCCCGTATGTTCATCTGTTTTGTTTCTTAAATTCTACATATGAGTGAAATCATATAGTATATTTCTTTCTCTGACTTATTTCACTTAGCATAATACACTCTAGCTCCATCCACATCACTGTAAATGGCAAGATTTCCTTCTTTTTGATGGCTGAGTAACATTCCACTGTATATATACACCATTATCTTCTTTATCTGTTCTCAGTTGATGGACATTTGGGCTCTTTCCATAGTTTGGCTATTGTTGATAATGTTGTTATAAACATCGGGGTGCATGTGTTCCTTCAAATCTGTATTTTTGTATCCTTTGGGTAAATACCTAGTAGTGCGATTGCTGGGTCATAGGGTAGTTCTATTTTTAACTTTTTTGAGAAACCTCCATATTGTTTTCCAGAGTGGCTGCACCAGTTTGCATTCCCACCAACAGTGTAAGAGGATTCCCCTTTCTCCACATCCTCGACAACATCTGTTGTTTCCTGCATTGTTAACATTAGCCATTCTGATAGGTGTGAGGTGGTATCTCATCATGGTTTTGATTTGTATTTCCCTGATGATGAGTGATGCTGAGCATCTTTTTATGTGTCTGTTAGCCATTTGTATGTCTACTTTGGAAAATGCCTATTCATGTCTTCTGCCCATTTCTTAACTAGATTATTATTATTGTACAAAAATACAGATTATTTGGTTTTGGGTGTTGAGTTTGGTAAGTTCTTCAGAGTTAGGATACTAACCCTTTATCAGATATGTCATTTGCAAATATCTCCTCCCATTCTGTAGGCTTTTAGTTTTGTTGATTGTTTCCTTCGCTGTGCAGAAGCTTTTTATCCTGATGGTCCCAATAGTTCATTTTTGCTTTTGTTTCCCTTGCCTTCAGAGACATGTCTAGTAAGAAGTTGCTACAGCCAAAGTCAAAGAGGTTGCTGTCTGTGTTCTCCTCTAAGATTTTGATGGTTTCCTGTCTCATAGGAGGTCTTTAGACCTTGCTATAAACACCTATAGACCTTCTTTAGGTCTTTCATCCATTTTGGATTTATTTTTGTGTATGGTGTAAGAAAGCGGTCCAGGTTCATTCTTCATGTGGCTGTCCCGTTTTCCTAACACCCTTTGTTGAAAAGACTGTTTTCCATTGGATATTTTTTCCTGCTTTGTCAAAGATTAGTTGACCATATAGTTGTGGGCCCACTTCTGGGTTTTCTATTCTGTTCCACTGATCTACATGTCTGTTTTTATGTCAGTACTATACTCTCTTGATGACTACAGCTTTTTAATACAGCTTGAAGTCCAGAATCATGCCTCCAGCTTTGCTTTTCTTTTTCAGGATTGCTTTGGCTATTTGGGGTCTTTTGTGTTTCCGTGTAAATTTCAGGATTGTTTGTTCTAGCTCTGTGAAAAATGCTGGTGGTATTTTGATAGGGGTTGCATTAAGTGTGTAGATTGCTTTGGGGTAGTATAGACAGTTTAACAATGTTCGTTCTTCCAATCCATAAACATGGAATGTCTTTCCATTTCTTTTTGTCATCTTCAATTTCTTTCATAAGTGTTCTACAGTTTTCAGAGTAGGAGTTTTTAGTTTTAATTAAGTGCAGCTTATCATTTATTTCTTTTGTGGATTTTACCTTCAATGTTGTATGTAAAAAGTCATCATCATACCCAAGATCATGCAGATTTTCACCTGTGTTATCATCCAGCAAATTTGTCATTTGCTTCTATTTCTGTGAGGTTGTGTTGCCTATTTCTCCAAGAAATCATAAAAACCTTGAGGTTTTAAATCTCTGTATTCTCCACAGCATCTTGCATGCAGTAGATGCTCAATAGAATGATGGCTAAACAGGCTGGCTTACCAATAAGAAAAAAATGAAGGTTCCATAATTAGAGGCTGCACCCTATCTTTCTGGCTCCAGCTCTCATGGGCCCACCATTCTCACTGTACACATGCAGGTAGAAAAATAATTACTAGAGCCCACAACAAAATTGTGAAGTCCCCAGAGCCTTCTGTATATCCACCCTCCCTTCCTGTGACCTTGACATACAGTGGTCTCCATGGTTTCCTCATCTTTTTGCTTGGTAGCTGTCCAAAAAAGAAAAAAATTCTTACGTGCTTGGAGTAGAGCTTATTCACAATAATGCTTGCCAGTTTCTTTTATGTCATGAAAGGATTTTTCTCTTATAAAGGAAATGAGGGGCATTAATAAGTAGATGAAGAAGGATGTTAAGAGAATGTTGCCCTGGGGCGCCTGGGTAGCTCAGTCCTTGTTAAGCGTCTGCCTTCAGCTCAGGTCATGATCCCAGGGTCCAGGGATCGAGCCCCACATCGGGCTCCCTGCTCGGCAGGAAGCCTGCTTCTCCCTCTCCCACTCTCCCTGCTTGTGTTCCCTCTCTCGCTGTGTCTCTCTCTGTCAAATAAATAGGTAAAATCTTAAAAAAAAAGAGAAGGAGAGAATGTTGCCCTAAAATCATGCCATGCTTAACACTTGTCCTGGGGAGAATGGGGCAAGGTCTGGGTCTGTCCCCTGAGATGTGTGTGTGTGTGTGTGTGTGTGCAAGAAAGAGAGACAGAGACATCAGCTAAGAGAACACTATTCATAGTTAATAGATTGGAGTGTTTACACAGTGAGAAGAGGAAAAAATTTTAATGAGCCGTCAATATAAAAATGATACTAATCACAGTTATTTAGTAGAACGGTTTGCCATTTCCAGCAGATTATCATGCAGCATCCTAAGTACGTAAGTCAGGGATTTTTAGACCCTTCTTCAAAACATGGGTTTCTGTGGCAATGTTTCCAGGACCCCACCACCCCCATCCCACCTGAGCCACTCCTCCTCATCTACTTACAAGATTTAATTTGAAAGACAGTTTCACCAAAGATGAAGAAAAGAGAACGGGGACCAGGGCCAAGGAGGGAAGGACTCCGCAAAGCACTGACATGAAAGATTAAATCTAGGCTAGATGAACTTGTGACTTGGATTAAACTTTTTCCTCCAACTCTGAAAAAAAGCAGCACAATAAGATGGCAATGGCTTGACCAGACATTAAAATGCATTACAAAGCCCTGATAATTAAAACAGTATGGCAGTGATACACGAAGGGACAGATTACTGGAAGAACAGAATCGAAAGTACAGAAATAGACCAAAACACGCACAACCATTTGGTAAAAAATGAAGACGGCTCATAAAAGAAAAACAGCTGCTCCGAGTTATGAAATGGTCCTTGACAGGGAGACAAATGAGAAATCTCCTGAATTCTTGGAGGAAGTATGCTCTGAATGGGGCCTTTACTTTTACTCCTTCTACCCATGGTGTTGGGTTTGCCTGAGCTAAAATAAAATAGAGCACTTGCCGTAATCCTGTCTTCCTTTCTAAATTCAGATAATTCAAGGCAGCTGGACAGCAGGCTGAGTTCCTGCTTCGTTAAATCTCCGTTCACCCAAGAGTCCTTCCAAGCTGCCCTGCTCTGGCCCTTCTGCCTCGGGCCCCACGTCCCTCCCGCTGCGGGGCCAGGTGCTCCTGGGCAGTGATGCAGGGCATCTTCAGGGGCCGGAGGCCCTCTCCAACCCTCATGCAGGCCAAGGCCCAGATACACGTGAAAGCAGAAAGCAGCTCTACTGTGGGCGCCCGCTCTGCCCGGCTCCTAGCCCCTGAGTTCTGGTTGGCCTGGGGTGCGGTGTGGTCACCACAGGTTTGTAAAACTCCCCAGGTATTCCAAGGGTGTAGCTAGGGTTGAGAATGACCGCTTTAAGTGGCAAGGTTATCTTTCTTTCCGTAGAGCGTGGTAAATCACTCTCTGGGATGTAGGGGCGCCTGGGTGGCTCAGTCGTTAAGCGTCTGCCTTCGGCTCAGGTCATGATCCCAGGGTCCTGGGATCGAGCCCTGCATCGGGCTCCCAGCTCCGCGGGAAGCCTGCTTCTCCCTCTCCCGCTCTCCCTGCTTGTGTTCCCTCTCTCGCTGTGTCTCTCTCTGTCAAATAAATGAAATCTTTAAAAAAAATAAATAAATAAGAGGATGTATATGGAAGCGCTTGGTACCTACGGTGCTACCTAATTGGCATCCACCATGTCATCAGAACCTTCAGGGTGGGGCCCACAGGCTGAAGCAGAGGAGGCCCTCAGCCTCTCGGATGCTCACATTGTAGCTGCCGTTCGGTGACATGTTGTGCTGGGTGACAGGTGTGCAGGACCGGCCTTCCGTTACTGATGTTGATTTCAGGCGCATCGACCTCCTCCGGGTTTTTTTCTTCTAACAACCCCATTGCTGCCAATTGCAGAGGCTGTCGCCGATCCCCGGGGGTAGCTCTCAGGTGAGTGGGCTTCGTGAGCCAAGCGGCATCCCTGCTGCGCAGCCTGCGTCTGAGGGTTGTAACTGCCTCTTTCCTTCTCCAAGACCGTCCCTCCCCACAGAGCTCGGGCGGGCGCTGCCTGTGTCTAGCCGCCCACCCCTCTCCTGTGTCTTAGTGCCAGAAACAGCTTAGCTGTCCACACTGCCTTGTGGGCGCCTCTTAAAATACTTTCTTTGTAGCCAGCTTGGTAATATGTTGTAGTTCTCCACACTCTCTGCTTTCCTCTCTCTCAAATAAAATCTATAAAAATGCATATATATATGTGTATACATATACGCTTTAACACACCCTATGTTTATAGCAGTGTTATTTACAATGGCCAAGATATGGAAGCAGCCCAAGTGTCCATCGACAGATGAATGGATAAAGAAGATGTGGTAGATACATACAATGGAATATTACTCAGCCATAAAAAAGACTGAAATCCTGCCATTTACAATGACGTATTTAGAGAGTATGCTGCCAAGTGAAATAAGTCAGTCAGAGAAAGACAAATACCATTTGATTTCTCTCCTATGTGGAGTTAAAAAACAAAACAAATGAGCAAAGGGGGAAAAGAGAGAGAAACAAACCAAGAAACAGACTCTTAACTATCGAGAACCAACTGCTGACCACCAGAGGGGAAAGGGGTCGGGGGACGGGTGAAACAAGTGATGGGGATTAAGGAGAGCACTTGTCGTGATGACACAGGGTGATGTACGGAAGGGCTGAATCACTCTGTTGTACATCTGAAACTAACATAACACTGTCTGTTAACTGGAATTAAAAACTTTTTAAAATATATAAGCACTTTATTTTTATTCACTAGTTCATATGTCAGTTTTTTGGTTTTGTTGTTGAAATCTTTATCAGAATAGTACACTTTGGTATCCATAATTTGTTTCATTTACCCATTAAATACAAATAAACCAGTGGTCAATTATACACTGAATTTTAAAAGTTTCGATCTTGCTTACTAAATAATTTTGGTAAAAAACTACCACATATGTTAAATGAAGGAGGCACTTAGATTTGAATCTCTTAGAAAATTCACTGTTAGTAATAAAGCAGTTTCCGGATTCGTCACTTTATTCAGTTATCCCCAGTCTGCCCTTTGGTCCTCAGTGGTCCTGGGTCAGAGCTAAATCTGAAGATTAGGACCCCAGGGCAGGGGGGCTCAAGGAGAAAGCTTCGCAGACTTCCTGCTCTAGACAGAATGTTTGTGTCCCCCCAGAATTCCGATGTTGACACCTATCCCCCACCCATGTGATGATATTGGGAGGTGGGGCCTTCGGGAGGTGATTAGGTCATGAGGCTGGAGCCCTCAAGAATGGGATTAGGGTCCTTAAAAGGGGATGAAGAGATCAGAGCTCTCTCTTTGCACCACATGCTACAATGAACAGTCAGTGGTCTGCGCCCCGGAAGAGGGGCCCTCCCCAGAACCCAACCGTGCTGGTCCCCTGATCCCAGACTCTGGCCTCCAGAATGGTGAGAAATACATGCCTGGTGTGTGTAAACCACCCTGTCCCTGCTACTTTTGATAATTCAGCCCAGACTAAGACACCTTCTAAGTTCTCCCAGGCCTGGATGTCAGTTTTGTTCCTCATTTGTGTGGTTTTACACCTTACTCTCCCTAACAGTCCTGCGCACTCGTGAGCAGGGTTCGGGGCAGCCCCTTCTCAGCTGCTCCCATGAAACTCAGCACCGTGTTGGGCACAGGCTAGCCTGCCAGTGACTAACTCTTTAATCCAGAGGAGGCTTTACCACGAAGCTGAAGAAACTTAAGCTCCCGGGACCCCTTTAAAGGCCCTACGAGGGCCCTAGGCACGTGTTCACCTGTCACAGGTATTGGTAAAATTTGCAGATAATGCAACATATGCAATTATAAATGCATGATGTTTCTTAACATGGGAATTGTGAGAAATAAAGTGCATCAGAATTCCAGTGTTTTTCAAACACAAACCTGTAGTGAGTGGTACTACAAACAATGGGTACGTCTGTTTGTGAAGCTGAATATGCATCCTACCAGCAATAAATTCTGAACAACAACTAGAAAACTGAACTTTCTGTTCTCTCTATAGAAAATCTTACAAACTATGAAAACATGCAGTATTGTAGGAACAATGTTTTATAGAGGTATGTCAAGCAGTTAATAAAAAAAAATTTCTGCTGGACTTTTTGTGGTATATATCAGTCTGCAGTAAAGGGTTAGCTTAACAGATTCAGATTGTTCAAACCCTGCACATTCCAAAGATTGGCCCTTTACGGGCTCCTGGAAGAGAACTTCTGAGCCCTTGGAATATCCTGATAAGAGGTGGTTTTTAAATACCTGAGGCCTTGGGCCACATTCTGTCAGTGTGAACAGATAGGTTAGGCTAACAGTGAGACTGATGGGGAATGCCTGCTTTCGTGTGTCCAAAGCCCTGGGCCATACCCTATCAGTGTGACCTCTGGGGGGCTGGGGACTGAGTAGCTGAGGTCAGCTGCATGGGAGCTGCTTGCCTGTTCGACTGACACCTCCCCCAGTACGAACCCTGGACACAAGTCTCAGGTGGGCTCACCTGATTGGTGACACTTCGCAGATGCTGATGCACAGCATGGATGGGAGAATTCCGTGCTGCCTGTGCAACCTCACTGGGACAGGATGAATAGGAGCCTGCACCTGGTCTCTCCTGGACCCCACCCTCTGTGCCTTTCCCCTTTGATGATTTTCATCTGCACCCTCTCCCTGTAGTAAACCACAACCACTAGCGTAACTGCTTTTCTGAGTCCTTCTAGCTTATCACAGAGCCTGAGGGTGGTCCTACAGACCTCCAACACAGTCAGCTTTTCGAATTTGCAACTGCTCTGATCTTTTTCACCCTCTGTAAATATTTACTTTCCTATCGAACCTTGTTTTCCTAATACTGCATTTTCCCAAAGAGGGACCCCAAAACTGCATAATGTCCAAACTCTTCAAAATGTGGATCTACCTTTGAGTCCATGTTCTCTCTTCTCTTGGGCCTTTTCTCATGCTAATACCTTCACTTGGGGAGGAGTTAGCTGAGCCGAGCCACCTGAAAATTTCCTACTTCCTTTGGTTCTGGGCCAGAACTTTGCCCTCCCTCCGCCATGCCAGGGCCGTTACCCTACCCCCACTGCCCCTAATACTTCACCCACGACTCTGTTTTAGCATGTATCCCATCATAACATCATTACTTACATTACAGACGCACATGTGTCTGCCTCACTAGGCCGGGCAGGGCCTGGCTCTGTGGTTATTCCCTCCGGAAGGGAGGGGAGACAGAATGAGTCGAGGCATCTGGCAGAGGTAACGTGGTGAGTTAGAATTTGTGTTTATCACCAGATAGATCTTGAGCCTCCCCTCTCCCCCCACCCCCATTTACTAGCTGTGAGGGGTCAGGCAAGTTTACCTCTCTCAGTGCCCCAGTCTCCTTGATGGAAAATGGGTGACATGCCACTTGCCTGAAAGGCTGTCTTGAGCACTGAGTAAAGAAGATGCAGGTGAAAACGTAGCCAGCAATCTGAGTAAGAGGCTGGAACGAGGTGCCCTGAACTCGAATGTCAGTTTTCCCACCTACTGGCGCGGGACTCTGGCCACCTCCTCAATGTCTCCATTGTGTAATGGAGACATCAGTGCCTCCCTCACAGGGTCACTGTACTGATTAAGTGAGCTAACCAGTGCCTGGCTTGTAGGAAGGGCTCAGTAAATGTCAGCTACTGTTAGACACTCAAGGAAGGCTAATTCCTTTCTCTTTCGTGGCATGCATAGCAGGAATAAATCTGTTCATAAACTCCGGCATTTGTGCTTATTTCCTCTCAATAAATATGATTCTGCTTGTGCCTCCGTCCCAGTCCCACTCACGGAACAGGTAGGAAATTCAGCCTCAGGCACGGGGAGAGCCTCCCCCACACCCATACCCAAGAGGTGCTGGGGTCTGAAGAGGTTCCAGGTACCAGCCACCGCTCCTGTGGGCACCCTGAAGTGCAGTCTCTTTGGACATGCTTGGGAAGAGCTCCTGACACGTCTTTGGCTGTCCCTGGCCGTCACACCTTTGGGCAGCAGTCGTGAAGGGGCACTGGTCACCATCAGAAACCCACTGTCCTCTCTCCCCGGCTTGGAGGGCTCTCTCAAGTCTGGGTGGGGAAAACCATCCTGACCACCCCCAAGGACCTGCAGCAATATTCCCTCAAAGGGCTGTGGGCCAGGGCTTCCTAACTCAGCACCAACGGCCAGAGGCTGGTGCGCCCCCCCCCCTCCCCGCCCCGCCGCTGGGGTGTGAGGGGACGATCGAGTAAAGGGAGATGGAAAAGGACCCGGAGCTTCAAGGTGGACTTCTCCTGCTACCCCCATTCCTGACTGCAGCAGGCTTTCCCCTGCAGCGAGGGCTCTCTCGTGTACACGGGAGCCTCAGGAATTATCAACCTTCCCTACAGCAGGTGACTGGGCCTTGGTGAGCTGCAGCTTCCTACAGCCCTGCAGGTCCACTCACCTACTCACTCATTCCAGATGCTTATCCTACTTCCAGGCACAAGGGTTCTTAGCCCCGGCTGCCCCTTGGAATCCCTCTACCCGCAACCCCCCACCAACCCCCCAACTGGAGCTTTCTAAAAAGTGCCCATGCTGGACTCCCATTCTCCAGAAATTGACTTAATCAGTCAGAGGTGGAGGCCCTGTCACAGGTTAATTCTTAAACGCTCCCCAAGTGACTCCGACGTGCAGCCGGGGCTGGGAACCACGGGGTTAGAGCTTGTGGATTTGGATGAAACGGGTGAACTTGCACTGTCCTTTGGCACCCACCTGCCACGACCTCCTCCTGAGCTCTATGTAGGATGGTTACTGCTCCTCCCAGGACAGCAGGGCCTGATGGGAAAGGTCTTGGGTTGGAAGTCAGTTTGGAGTCCTGTCTGACCTTTGGTGAATAGTCTGTAGTTTAGTTTCCCTTTGGAAAATGAGAGAGAGAGAGAGAGAGAGAGAGAAAATAGATTTCTACCCTGTATTCCTCATGGGATTATGAGATATAGCTTTTCAGGGATAAAAAAAAGTTATAGAAGAGGCCATTTTTTATATATCCCCAATAAAGTCAGTACCCTAACACAGGAAATATGTTTTAATATCTTTACCTCTCTCCAGAGCTTATAGCAATCTTACCTCTAAGCTCTGAGGAGAATTGCAAAGAAAAGAAATTGGTGGGGGTATTAATAAAAGCAACAAGACGTAAGCCTGGTCCTAGTTACAAACTAAGAAAAATGCAATAGCCTTATTATATCCAAATATATCCAATTAAAAAGTATGCTAAAGAGCATTCAGTTTAAAACCAAACTGATTTTAAATTAGGGACTCAAACTGAGTGAAATACAGGAACTCATGCTAGCAAATACTTTCATGCCTTTTGGTTTCCTAATTTTATCAGCTTGTGTTGCTTCACTATGTTATTTATTTTGCTTACACTTGTGGTCCTCTTTAGGAGGAAAAAAAAGCAAATGTTTGGGCTTAATTAGGGGCTTGGCAAATGAGAACCATTTATTCTAACCTGAGATTAAAACAATCAGATAATTTTGATCAGTTCCATAAACTGAAAGGGAGTGATAATAGTACTTAATAGAGGCTGGGTATTGCTCTCATGGCTTTACCTGTATTTTAATCCTCCAAAATGACAAACTCAAAGGGAAGGTACTCCAATTATCCTCATTTTGCACGAGGGGAAGCTGGAATATAGAGTACTTTAGTAACTGCCAAGATCACACAAGCAGTGAGTGGTGGAGAGGGACACAGAATTTGAACCCAGGCTAGCCCCAGAGTCTACGCTCTTAACCACTACCTCAGGATCTGGCCAGATTGCTCAATTCCAAGGGACAGGAAGCATAGCTCTGGTTCTTCTCCCTCCAGAGCCCTCATCCCAAACCACAGAACACAGGCCTTTCTTTGTGTTTCTACTGATGTCAAAGGAGAGCACCAACCATCCCCCATGCTGGTGAGCACTACTAATAGAGGTATTTTGGGCGCCTGGGTGGCTCAGTTGGTTAAGCGACTGCCTTCGGCTCAGGTCATGATCCTGGAGTCCCTGGATCGAGTCTCGCATCGGGCTCCCTGCACGGCGGGGAGTCTGCTTCTCCCTCTGACCCTCCCCCCTCTCATGTGCTCTCTCTCATTCTCTGTGTCTCAAATAAATAAATAAAATCTTAAAAAAAAAATAGAGGTATTTTATGTGTTATTTATTCAACAAATATTTACTGAGTGCCTTTCAAAGCACTGAGGGTAAAAGAGCAAAGGAGGCAAGGTCCTTGCCTACAAGAGGTCTACCTTCTGATGAAGGAAAAGGTAAGTTGTCTGTCCTTGGCAGCAGGACAACAACTCCTGGGGAGGGAAGCCCAGGGTGCCAGGAGTGCTCTTGAGAGAGAGTTGTACCCAAAGCTGGGGAGGCCAGGGATTGTTGGGGTTTTCCTGGAGAAGTGACCCTTCACCTTGGCTGCATATTAGAAACACTAGGAAGATTTCAAAAGATTGCTAAGCCCAGGCCACAGCCCAGACTAATCCATCAGAATCTCTTGAGCAATTTTTAAGAGCCCCTAAAACAGCAACCTCTAAAAGAACAGCATTACTATCCCCTGGGAATTTGTTAGAAATCCCATCCCAGATCTCCTAAGTCAGCTTTCCAGGGGGATTCTAACACAAACTCAAGTTTGAGCAGTGGGTTGAGCAGTGGTTCTCAAACTTAAACGGGCATCAGAATTGCCTGCAGGACTCCTTAAAATACATTTAGTTTGCAAAGCCCCGGAGGCCTCACCCCCAGAGTCTTGGTTTAGTCCCAGTTCTGACAGAGTCTCACAGTGCACACTTAGAGAACCTCGGCCCTAGAGAAAGGGATGGCCAAACTGGAATCTGAAGGGTAAGTCAGCATGGTGAGGAGGGTGAAGGGGTGGGATGATCACGCCATTGTATTTTTCTATTTTATTTCTGCTCTTATTTTTTTTACTTACTATGCTAGTCTTATTCTAACTTTATATGGATTGTCTCATCCATTTTCAGCCTAGCTTCTCATATACATCTTTGAGGCTACAAACCTCCAAGTATTACTCTAGCTGCATCCCAAAAGTTTTTTTTTTTTTTTAAAGATTTTATTTATTTGAGAGAGAGAGAATGAGAGACAGAGAGCATGAGAGGGAGGAGGGTCAGAGGGAGAAGCAGACTCCCTGCCGAGCAGGGAGCCCGATGCGGGACTCGATCCTGGGACTCCAGGATCATGACCTGAGCCGAAGGCAGTCGCTTAACCAACTGAGCCACCCAGGCGCCCCCAAAAGTTTTGATGTACCATGTTTTCACTGTCATTCAATTCTAAATACTTCCTAATGTCTAATACTATTTCTTCTTGAACTCAGGAGTTATTTACAAGTAGGTTTCTTAATTTCCAGACATAGGATTTTTTGCACTCACTTCTAGCTTAATTGCATTGTGGTCAGAGAACATACTTCTGGTATTTCAACCCTTTGAGATTTGAAATTGCTGGCCTAGTCTTGTGTCAGTTTTTACGACGTGTCCCACTTGTGCTCCAAAGGAATGTGCATTCTGCAGCTGGTCGATGCAGCGTCCTCTATATGTTCATTAAACCATGTTTTTCAGGTTATTTAATTCTGTACATTTCTAATTTTTCAATATGCTTGTTCTATTCATTACAAAGACAGGTGTTACTATTTCCTGCAACTGGATTTTCTCATTCTCGATGCAGTTCTGACATTTTCTGCAATATATATTTTGGCTATGTTACTAAGCGCATGTAACTTTAAAACTGTTTTATCTGATAATTTTGTGGCTGTTCTGATGTTAATACAGCTACATCAATGTCCTCTGGGTTAGAATTTGCCTAGGTGTATCTTCTGCTATCTATTTAGGTCCAGTATATCTGTGCTCTTGTTTCAGATTTTTTTGTAAACAGCATATTCTCTCATATCTGACCATCTTTGTCAATAAGTAGAGATTAAGAAAAACTTAGGTAGTTTGAGATACATGATTTCCATTTATCCCACAATTTTGATGTTTCTATTTCTCTCCTTTATTTCTATCATTTGGATTTTTTTTTTTTTTTTTTTTTTTTTACATCCCGCTTATCCACCTGCCAGTTTGGAAGTTGCTTGTTGTAGCAGGAGGCACTAACCTGGCCAGACACCTGTCTGCATGCAGCCAAGTGGACAACACCCTGCGCTGTCAGGCAGTGCTTTTTAAACTGTTGGTTGACACAGTTTAATGTGTCAGGAAATCAATGCAGTGGGTCACAATCAGCAGTTTTTAAAAAATAGAAATATCAGAAGTATCTACTGAAATGGCTATTAGAATAGAAAGTACCTAATAGAGAGCCCATGAACTCTCTGCAGGAATGAGACAAGTCTCAATAAACACTATGGCTAACCGAGACAAACAGTGAAGGGCAGGTGATGAACAGATGAAATGGAAGGAACAGGTCATTTCCTCTCTTGTAGAATGGAGCTCCATTTGATTTTCTGGCCCAGGCAGGGTCATTCCTGTATTATTTGAATTTTATATTAACACAATCCACTCTTGGTCCTATAATCCACTGTTGGTAAACGTGTCAATACTCTGACAGTTGTTCAATTATGATGAGTTCATTTTTTAGAAAGAATACCATCAAGGATAGCATTTTTCAAATCGAAAACAAGACTTAAGAGCTGTCACTCTATTATATTTGCTAACACTCCTAAGAATGTGAATGTTTTTGGGGCACCTGGGTGGCTCAGTTGTTGAGCATCTGCCTTCAGCTCAGGTCATGATCTTGGGGTCCTGGGATCAAGACCCACGTCTGGCTCCCTGCTTGGAGGGGAGTCTGCTTCTCCCTCTCCCACTTCCCCTGCTTGTGTTCCTGCTCTTGCTGTCAATCTCTCTGTCAAATAAATAATGGAATCTTTAAAAAAGAATGTGAATGTTTTTATGACAATGGTCTGAATGAAATAAAAATAGAGGTGGTATTATATCTCATTTTTCTGTCACAAACACTCATTACATTCCAGGAAAGAAATCTGAAACATTAAAAAAAAATTTAGTGACTTCCTTTCTACCCAAGAAGGGACTGGATTTATCCTTATGCCTGCAACAATCAAAATATCCAAAAAATATGTAAAACAATTGCTTCTAAGGCACTGGACATCAGGCGGCAAAGGAGAGTGATCCCTAGGAGTGAGGAAACAAATGGGGTGCACCCTACTGCCTAGAAAGATTCTCAGCTGCAGCACAGAAAACCCAGGCAGAGCCCAGCAGAGCCCCTGGATTAAGGAAATGGAGCCAAGAACCCAGAGAGACCAAGGTGGTGAGAATTTGCAAGATAGAGTGCCAGAGACAAGGAGCTAAACAGAGAGGCACCCCCTAAGAAATTCATCCCGGTGGTTATAAGTGCATGTGAGGAAATGATCTGAGGTTGGGGAAAGAACTACCTGGAAGAATTGGGGGGAACAATGCTTAGCACTCACACAGAGCCAGGAATAGTACCTATCCCCAACAGCCAGAGTATAAAAACTCATAATTCAAGAGGCACTGGGTACAATAACCAGGAAGATTTTGCCTCAGTAGTGGGGAACAGTTAGCTCTAGAAAGAGCACTGTTCTGGAGGTATCTAACACATCTTAAAAGCAAGACCTGAAAGGATCAAATGTTTCCAAGTAACAAAACTGTATCCCAGAGCAATGCTCAACTATATTCATAGGAATACAAATATATTCAGCACTTGACAAGGTAAAGTTTACAATGTCTGGCATATAAACAAAGATTACCAGGCATACAAAGAAGCAGGGAAACATGACCAATAATGAGGAGAAATATCAATCAATCAAAAGCGAACCACAACTGACCCAGATGTTAGAATTTGCTGTTAAGGACAGTAAGACAGTTATTGTAACTTTATTCCATATGCTCAAAATTTACTGAATAGCAACTTGGAAGAGACTAAAATTAGACCCCAAATGAACTTCCAGAGATGAAAAATATACTGAATGAAATTACCAGATGATCAGTCATGCTGTATTTAAATGTTAATGAAGTCATATATACTTCTTAGACATACAAGGACCAATACTGTTTCTCAAAATTTCTTTAAAAAAACAGGTATAGGGGGCACCTGGGTGGCTCAGTCGGTTGAGCATCTGATTCTTGATCTCAGCTCAGGTCTTGATCTCAGGGTCATCAGTTCAAGCCCCTTGATGGGCTCCATGCTGGGCATGGAACCTACTTAAAAAATAGTAAAATAATATGTGTATATACAAAGCATGTATATTAAGACATAATGTAAAATATATTTCTTACTGTGGTCACAAGTGAAAGTTTAGAACCACTAGTGGAGGGCCTTGTAAGTCATGTTTTATAAAAGCGTTTGTATTTTACCCTGAGTGGGCTGGGAAAACATTGAAGGGTTGTAAGCAGAGCAGTTACATGATTCAATCTGTGTTTTAAGAAGACAAATTTGTTGCTATGAGAAATAGCCAAAGGGAGGCCAGGATGAAAGCAACAAGATATGTTTCCTACAATTACAATAGTCCAGGTAAAAAAAGACATATATGCAGCATGACCACCCCCGCCCCCCGCCATGCAGCCAGACCATGTAATTATCTGCTGAAACAGAAGGAAGTTTTCCTCAAGAATTAAAAACCTAGGCTTCTGTATCCCCCAACACATGGCTGCTATGAATGAGAGATAGCCCATCAGCTCTGCAAATATGTAGTTTCTCCAAATCATTATATAAATCACTGAGAAACAGTATTGATTCACGTTCCACACATTTTAGATCAAAGTTCTCTTTTAACTTTATCTTTTAAAATGAGCAATCCGGGGGCGCCTGGGTGGCTCAGTTGGTTAAGCGACTGCCTTCGGGTCAGGTCATGATCCTGGAGTCCCGGGTTCGAGTCCCGCATCGGGCTCCCTGCTCGGCAGGGAGCCTGCTTCTCCCTCTGACCCTCCCCCCTCTCATGTGCTCTCTCTCTCTCATTCTCTCTGTCTCAAATAAATAAAATCTTTAAAAAAAATAAAATAAAATAAAATGAGCAATCCGTGCACACAGTCCAACTTGCAGTACAAAGTTATTATGAGGTTCAGATGAAATAATGATGTGGGAGATACAACTCTACATTATGTTTAAGTTAGAATGCTATTGCTACCATGTCTTCCCCCATTAAAATAAAATGCCTTTAAGGACGTAATCCTGCTGCTAGAGCTTTACTTCTTTAACTGAAGACATGAGTAGGGTTGCTTTGAGTCAATCTACCATTTGATGGCATGAAAGAAAAGGGCTGACTCGGAGGTTAGGGTGTGGGGAAGAAAAGGCTGTGGGCTCTCACATCCTGGGCAAGAAGAGGTACTACCTGTAAGGAAAAGAGTTTAGAACAGCTGGGAAGCTGGCATGACCAAGGGAAATGCTGCCAAATTTGGCTTAGCCACAGCTCTACTGGGGAGGGAAAGTGGTACTTCCTTTACCTCTCATCTTATTCATTTAAAGTAGCAGACATGCCCAAGAAATAAAGCTATAAATAGAGAGTGCTTGGGAGGAAAACTGGCATTAAATATTATTATTGAAAATAAACCTGCTGCTTCTGCTTTAGGCCAAGATGGAATAACAGGAGTCAGACTTACCCCTCTACTTGAAACAATGGGAAAAAGTGTGAAAAAATAGTTCTCCAAGACACTGGATGTAAGGTAATGAAGGAAAGCAATCCGAGAGGGATGGGGAAACAAGCCAGGTGGGCCCTATGTTTCAGGCCACAGGGCAAGGAGTGGGAATGCAGGAGGAAGCCAAGAGTCCTCTTCAAAAGTTGAAGAGTCCAGTCCAGCATGGAAGGAGCTTGGAAGTTGTCACTCCCACCCTAGCCAACAGGAAGAAAGCTCAAACTGAAAACCAATAACCCTTCTAGATCCAGTAAAGAATTAGTATCACAGTGCAAACTGCTGAGCCCCAATGGGCAGGCGGACACAGAGAATCACCAGCAACCAGAGCAGAAGACCAAAAGCAGAAACCGTCACAGGAACCAACAGTGGGCCCCTGTCACCCAGTGTATCATGTCTGACTTTCAACAAAAAAATTATATGGCATACTAAAAAACCAAAAAGACATTTTGAAGATACAGAGCAAGCACCAGAACCAGACCCACATATGGCAGAGATACTGAAATTACCAGATTGGGATTTAAAACAACTTATGATTAATAAGGTAAGGACTCCAATGAAAAAAATGGGACACCAGGCAAGAACAGAGAGATAACACAGAAAGATAAAAACTCTAAGAAAGCATCAAAAATAAATGCTAGAAATAAAAAATGCTGTCACAAAACTAATGCCTTTGATGGGCTCATCAGCACACTGGACATGGCTGAGTAAAGAATCAGTGAGCTTGAAGAAGTGTTAATAAAAACCTCCAAAATGGAAATGGAAAGGAAAAAAAGAGAAAGAGAGAGAGAGAGAGAACAGGATATCCAAGAACTGTGGGACAGTTATAAGGGTATAACATACACTTGGTAAGAATACCAGAGGGTAAAGAAAAAGAGAAAGGAACCAAAGAAATACTTGAAACAATAATCACAGGGAATTTCCCAAAATTAATGAGACACCAAACCACAGATTCAGGAAGCTCTGAGAACACCAAGCAGGATAAATATTTTAAAAACTCACACCAAGCATATCATATTCAAACTGCAGAAAATCAGAGAGACAAAATCTTGCAAGAAGCCAAAGGAAGAAAACATCTTACCTAAAGAGGAGCCATGGTAAGAATTACATTGACTTACCTTCGGAAACCACATAAGGAAAAAGAGAGTGCAGTGAAATATTTAAAGTGGTGGGGGAAAAAAGACCTACCAACCTAGAATTATGTCACTAGCCAAATTAACCTTCAAAAGTGAAGGCAAAATAACGACTCTCTCAGATAAACAAAAATAAAGGGAATTTGTTAACTGCAGACTTGTCTAGCAAGAAATGTTAAAAGAGATTCTTCTGAAAGAAGGAAAATGATGTAGGTCAGGAACTCGGATCTGCTTAAAGGAGGAGTATTAGAGGAGGAATACACGAAGGTAAAATAAAATCTTTCAGTTTTCTTATTCTTATTTGAACAGTTTGTTCAAAGTAATAAAATATTCAGTGATTATAGCTACGGGTAAGTTCACTGAAGGACAGTATCATAAGAGACAGAGGGAGGAATTGGGAATACTCAGTATAAGACACATTACATTACCCATGCAGCAGTACAGAATTACTTGATAGATGACAGGGATTAGCTGTAAATGTATATTGCAAAGTCAAGGGCAACCACTAAAAAAAAAGAAAAAAAAAAGTTTTTTTAAAAAAGGTAGAATTTAAAAATAAATAAAAATAAAAAAATAAAAAATAAAAAAAGGTAGAATTGGCATACTACAAAGAAAAAATGGAATATAAAATGCAGAAAAAGAGGAAAAAAAAACACCCCAAAATAACATGGGCAACAAACAGAAAGCAGGAAAAAACATGGCACGTATTGACCCACCTATATAAAAAATCACTTTAAATGTCAATGGTGTAAATGCACCAATTAAAAGACAGACTGCCAGAGTGAATCAAAAAAAACAAGACCAAACTATAATGTCTACCAGAAACCCACTTTAAACATAAAGACACAGATAATAAAAAGTAAAGGAATGGAAAAAGATGTACCATGCTAACACTAAGAAAGCTAGAATAGCTAGCTCTATTAATTTCAGGCAAAGCAGACTTCAGAAGGAGGAAAGCTATCAGGGATAATGGGGTCAATTCTTCAAGAAGACAGCAGTTTTTAATGTGTCTGCACCTAATAGTAAGTCAAAATATTTGAGGCAAAACCAGATAGAACCTCAAGAAGAGATGGATACATCCACCACACAGTTGTAAATTTCAAAACCTACCAGGAATGGGCAGATCCAGCAGGCCCAAAATCAGGACATAAGGAACTGCATAGTGCCATCCACCAGATCTAAGGGGCATCTATAGAACACCTCATCTGACAACACTCTTCTCAAACACACACACTCATCAGGAGTGACCACATTCTGGGTAAAACACACCCTAGCAAGTTTAAAAGAACAGAAAACATATAATATGCTCTCAGACCACAACAGAATTAAATTAGAAAGCAATTAAGAGAGGATGCAGAAAACCCCCAAATGCTTGGAGATTAGACAGCATACTTCTAAATAACATGTGAGCCAAAAATGTTTCAAGGGAAATTTTAAAATATTGTCAATTAAATGAAAATGAAAATGCCACTTATCAAAATTTATGGGATATAGCAAATAGCACTGCGTGGAGGAAAATTTATACCACTGAATGTATATATTAGAAAAGAAGAAATATCTAAAATCAATCATCTAAGCTTCTACTTTAGAAAACTAGAAAAAGAGGAACAAATTAAATGCAAAGTGAGTAGAAGAGAAATAATAAAAATTAAAGAAGAAATCAATGCAATTGAAAACAGGAAATCAGTAGAGAAAAACCAATGAACACAGCCCCCTCCCCCACCCCAAATCAGTTAAATTGATAAACCTGAAGCCAGGCTAATTAAGAAAAAAGGAGAGAAGATACAAATAACTCATATCAGAAATGAAAGAGGGACATTTCTGATACCATGGACATTAAAAGAATAATGAAGGAGCACTATGCACAATTCCATGCCCACAGATCTGATAACCTAGACGAAAGGAGCCAATTCCTTGAAACACATAAACTACCAAAATTCATACAAGGAGAAATAAATAATCTGGATAAGCCTGTATCTACTAAAGAAACTGAGTTGATAAATTATTCAGCTTCCAAAACAGAAAGCACCAGGGAGGTTCACTGAATTCTACCAAACATTTAAGTATGAAATGATACCAATTCTCTATAAACTTTTCCAAAAAACAGAAGCAGAGGGAGTACTTCTTAACTAATCCTATGAGGCCAGCATCACCCTAATACCAAAACCAGACATTACAAGAGAACTACAGACCAATATCTCTCATGAACACAGTTGCAAAAATCCCCAACAAAATAGCAAATCATATCCAACAATGTATAAAAAGAATTATACACGACGACGAAGTGCAATTTATTGAGGTATGCGAGGCTGTCTCAACATTCAAAAATCAATTAACATAATCCATCACATCAACAGGCCGAAGAAGAAAAACACATGATCACATCCATAGATGCAGACAAAGCATTTCACTAAATCCAAGACCCATTCATGATAAAAATGCTCAGCAAACTAGGAAAAGAGAAGAACGTCCTCAACTTGATAAAGAACATTGACTAAAAACATTCAGTTAACATCGTACTTAGTGATGAGAAACTCAATGTTTCCACTAAGATCAGGAACAACAAGGCAAGGATGTCACCTCTTACACTCCGATTCAGTATCATACTGGAAGTCCTAGTTAATACAGTTAAGACAGTAAGAGGTGTACAGATTGGGAAAGAAGAAATACAACTGTCTTTGTTTGCAGATGACATGATTGTGTAGAAAATCCAAAATAATGGACAAAAAACCTCCCAGAACTAACAAGTGATTAAGGGAGGTTGCAGGCGATGAGGATGAAGTCAATTGTTTTCTTATATAGCAATAATGAATAACTGGAATTTGAAATAAAAAACACAATACTATTAACACCAAAGGAAAACAAATAAATATTCAGGTATAAATTTAACAAATTATGTATAAAATCTACATAAGGAAAACTGCAAAACCCTGATGAGAGAAATCAAAGAAGATAAATAAATGTATAGATACTCCATGTTTATGGGTATGAATACTTAATATTGTTAAGATGTCAGGTTTTTTTTTTCCAACATGATCTATATATTCATATGATTCATATAAATCCCAGTAAGTTATTTTGTAGATATTGACAAACTGATTCTAAAGTTTATATACAGAGGCAGAAGACCCAGAATAACCAACACAATATTGAAGAAAAACAAAGACAGACACTACCTGACTTCAAGACCTAATATAAATAGGGGCGCCTGGGTGGCTCAGTTGGTTAAGCAACTGCCTTCAGCTCAGGTCATGATCCTGGAGTCCCAGGATCGAGTCCTGCATCGGACTCCCTGCTGCAGGGAGTCTGCTTCTCTCTCTGACCCTCCCACCTCTCATGCGCTCTCTCTCTCATTCTCTCTTTCTCAAATAAATAAATAAAATCTTTAAAAAAAAAAAAAAAAAAAAAGACCTAATATAAATCTACAGTACTCAGGACAGTGTGGTCTTGGCAAAAGAACAGGCAAACAGATCCATGGAAGAGAATAAGGAGCCTAGATGCAGACCCACACAAATACCGTCAACTGGTCTTTGGTAAAGGAGCAAAGGTAATTCAATGGAGAAAGGATAATCTTTCAATAAATGGTACTAGAATAGACAACCACATGAAAAAAAAAAAATCCAGACAGAAGCCTTATACCCTTCACAAAAGTTAACTCAAAATGAATCACAGACCTAAGTGTGAAATGCAAGGTGTAAAACTAGTAGAAGGTAACATAGGAGAAAATCTAGGTGACACTGGGTTGGGCGATGACTTTTTAGACACAACACAAAAACCACAATCCATGAAAGAAAAAAACTGGACTTCATTAAAATTAAAAACTTCTGCTCTGCCAAAGACACTGTAAAGAGAAGAGAATATAAGCCACAGACTCAGAAAAGACATTTGCAAAACATATATTTGATAAAGGACTGCTTTCCAAAACAAAGAACTCTTAAAACTCAATAATAAGAAAATGAACAACCCAATTAAGAAATGGGCAAAAGATCTGAACTGACATCTCACCAGAGAGGATGTACAAATGAAAAATAAGCATATGAAATGATACTTAACATCACACATCATTAGGGAATTGGGAATTAAAACAATGAGATACTGCTATATAGCTATTAAAATGGTTAAAATCCAAAACATGGACATGCCAAATACTGACAAAGATGTAGAGGACATGGGAACTCAAATTTACCACTGGTGGGAAAGCAAAATGGTGCAACCACTTTGGAAGACAGTTTGACAGTTGCTTACAAAATTGAACATATTCTTACCATGAAGTAGAGGCACCCTAAATGCATATTACTAAGTGAAAGAAGTCAATCTGAAAAGGCTGCATATTGAATGATTCGAAACTATATGACATTCTGAAAAAGGCAAACTACGGAGACAGTAAAAAAGATCACTGGCTGCCAGGGATAAGGCTGGGGGAGAGATAAATAGGGGGAGTACAGAGAATTTCTAGGGGAATGAAAATACTCTGTATGATACTACAATAAAGAATACATACCATTATACATTTTTCCAAATCCATCTAATATGCACCACCAAGAGTGAACACTAACGTAAACTATGGACTTTGGGTGATTATGATGTCTCAATGTAGGTTCATTAACTGTTAACAAATGTCCCACTTTGGTGGAGGATGTTCATAATGGGGGAGGCTGTGCATGTGTGAGGACAGGGGTTATATGAGAAATCTATGTACCTTCCCTTTAATTTTCTTATGACCGTAAAGCTGCCCTAAAAAAATAAAGTCTTAAAAAAAAAATGGGCAAAGGATCTGAACAGACATTTCTCCAAAGAAGATACACAAATAACCAATCAGCATGTGAAAAGATGGTTAACATCATTAGAGAAATGTAAATCAAAACCATAATCAGGTAACATATCAAACCCACTAGGAAGGCTATAATTAGAAACCATATAATAAACAAAAAACAAATGGTGAGAATCAAAAAACAAATAAGAAGAAATCAGAGCCCTGATTTCTTTGTCGAAGGGAATTTAAAACGGTGTAGCCACTTTGGAAAACAGTCTGGTAGTTCCTCAAAATGTTAAACTGGAGTTACCATATGACCCAGCAATTCCTCTCCTAGGTATATACCTAAGAGAAACAAAAACATATGTCCACATTATTACTTATACACAAATATTCATAGTACCATTATTTATAATAGCCAAAGATGGAAACAACCCAAATGTCAACCAACTGGTGGACAGATAAATATAGTATGGTACATCCATACAATGGAATATTATTCAGCCATAAAAAGGAACGAACTGCTGTAGTATATGCTACAACCTGGATGAAGTTTTAGAACATTGGGTGCTAACTGAAAGAAGTCACAAAAGGTCACATATTTTATGTTCAGAATAGGCAAATATATAGAAAGAAAGTAGATTAGTGCTTGCCTAGTGCTGTGGGGTGTGATGGATGGTTGGGGATGGGTGATTGCTAATGGGTATGGAGTTTCTTTTGGGAGGTGAAGCTAATGTTCTGAAATTGATTGTAGTCATGGTACACAACTCTGAATATACTAGAAACCAATGAGTTATATACTTTAAATGGGTAAACTGCATAGGAGTTGTATTTCAATAAAACTGATACAAATGTGTATATGTGTGTGTGTGTGTGTATATATACACACACAAATGCGTATATATGTGTGTGTGTGTGTATATATATATATACACACACACACAAAGACACTAGCATGAAAAATGCCATCATGCCCTCATCCCTGTTAATCTGTCATTACATGAAGCCAGAGAATCCCACATCCACTTAGACTCTTATCCCATAAGGCTCTGCACATTCCCCCACCTAACATCCCCCATTATTTCTCAATCCTCCAAACCTTCCAGTGTGTCCTCTGCAACTCAGGGTCCATCCATCATCAACAACATCCCCTGTATTCTCATCCATTCTCTGAAATTTCCCTTCAGTGTCTTGATCTAGCAGAACCCTGGCTCTCCCGAGGACCCTGCTTACCCTGCAACCCTCTTTAGGGGATATACTTTTTCTCACTCCTCCCACCAGCAGATGGACCAATTACTGATTCCAGATGATTCTCCCTTTCACTTCCCTGAAAACCTCCAGCTCCTATGATCAAATGATACCACCCCTCCTTGGTGGAGTCATCTACGGGCCTGCAGGTCACTCACCACTCCCTGAAGCCAGCCCCTGGCTCAGTTCCTCTGTCCACTACTACTCCTGTTGCGTTTCTTGGTGATCTCAATATCTGCATGGATGGCCCTTCCAACCCTGGCCTCTCAGTTCCTTGACATCCTCTCCTTTAAAAATCTTGCCTTTCCTCCCCGACCTCAGCACCCCTTCTACGAACATACCTTAGGCCTCAGCATTAAAAATCGCTGCATGCTTGCCAGGAACCACCGCCTTCACTTCCTCTCCCCCACTGCCTCATGAGCCCCTCCAAGTCAGGCTCTCGTTCTCACCACTCTACTGAAACTGCCTTTGTGAGGGTCCCTGATGCCTTCCACATCACCAAACCCAGTGGCCAGAGCTTTTGCTAGACTTTCTGTCTTTTCTCCAATGAGAGGTACAGGAATATGATTTAAGAAACAATTAAGTCTCAAACAGTTATAATCTCTTGAGATGCCTATTAATGAAGCTTTCATGTTAACAAATAGGCAGCAAATTGAAAGAAAACAAATGTGAGGCTAAAAATATAATTCTCTCTGGGTGAAATCTCTCTTTAATCCTAATTTGATTTTTTTCTTTTAAGATATTTATTTATTTGACAGAGAGAGGCACAGCGAGAGAGGGAACACAAGCAGGGGGAGTAGGAGAGGGAGAAGCAGGCTTCCCGCGGAGCAGAGAGCCCGATGCGGGGCTCGATCCCAGGACCCTGGGATCATGACCTGAGCCGAAGGCAGACGCTTAACGACTGAGCCACCCAGGTGCCCCAGATGTTTTTTTTTTTTTTTGTAATGAGTATTACTTCCGTATTCAGAAGAGATATACACATATCGCTTTCTCCTACTCCTCCACCTTTGAAATCCTTCTCCGGTATTGTTCTGCCATAGCTGCCAAGGAGAAGGGGATGACAAAACCACACTAAGGCTACCCATCTATTCCGAGTCTGTAATCAACATGGAGTTCACTGAAATTTAAAGAACTTTGCAAAAAACAAAGAAAGAAGAAAGGAAGAAAGGAAGAAAGGAAGAAAGAAAGAAGGAAAGAAGGAAAGAAGAAAGATGCCATATGAACAACAGATTAACAGAATCATCTCACACAACCTGAGATTAACCACCATTTTTAACTGTATGTCTTTTTTTTTAAAGATTTTTATTTATTTTTTGAGAGAGAGAGACAGTGAGAGAGGGAACACAAGCAGGGGGAGTGGGAGAGGGAGAAGCAGGCTTCCCGCGGAGCAGGGAGCCCGATGCTGGGCTGGATCCCAGGACCCTGGGACCATGACCTGAGCCGAAGGCAGACGCTAAATGACTGAGCCACCCAGGCGCCCCTTTAACTGTATGTTTCTTCAAGTAGTTCTAGCAACCTGCAGAAGCTCTTTCCTTAGAGATTTCTATTAGCCAACACTTGCCATATGGCCTTTTAATTGAGAAAACAAAACACTCCGATATCTTAGTTGTTTTTTTTTTTTTTTTAAATACTTTAGACAATAATCACTCTAGTCAAACACCACAGGAAAAACTCTGGGTTCCATCGCTACCCGTCAGCAAAGGTTGAATGGAAAGCCTAGACTTCTTCCTTCACCCAGGGGTGAGTGGTTGCTAATGGGTACAAAGTTTCTTTTGGGGGTGAGGATAATGTTCTAAAAAAGTTGTGATGGTTACACAACTCGGTGAATATACAAAAAACCAATGAATTGTACACTTTGAATGAGTGAGCTACATGTGTGTTATGGGTTGAATTGTGTCCCACACAAAAAAAGTTATGTTGGAGTTCTAACACCAAAATACGGCCTTATTTGGAGATAGAATCTTCAGAAGCAATCAAATTAAAATGAGGTCATTACAGTGGGCCCTAATCCAATATAAACAGTGTCCATATTAAAAGGGGAAACTTGGACACAGAGACCGGCATGGAGGGAAGACTGTGAAGTGACACAGAGTGAAGACGACCATCTACAAGCCAGAGAGAGGCCTGGAATAGATCTTCCTCAAGGCCCTTAGAGGGAACCGACCCTGCTGACACCTTACGAGTTTTATAGCAGCCCTTGCAAACTAAAACCATACGTGAATTATAGCTCAATAAAGGTTCTACAAAAAACAAAGACCAATCATATGCTGTCTACAAGAAACTCACCTCAAATATAATGACATAGGTTAAAAGTAAAACTATTCTAGACACTTAAAAGAGTGTGGTTAACAAAAGAAACAAAGATCTTAGCCCTCGTGGAACTTACATCCTAGCGGAGTAGTTGAGTATAACAAGGAACGTGGGTCAAGTGGCTGGGAGAGGCAGCCAACCAAGCAAAGTTACACCTTCATGTAGCTGAGAGAAGAAAAGGAGTTCCTGGAGTAATCAGAAAAAGAATTGTGTTGTCACAAAAACCAAGGAACGGAAGAGACTGTGTCAAATGCAGATGTTGAAGTTGAAAGTCAAGTCCACGGAACTTGACAATTATGTGCACATTTTGACTTCAGCAAGAGTAATTTCAGGAGTGTGACAGCAGCTGAGCTTTGTGTCAACTACTTGCCAGCATCCTCAAGATGTTATTCCTGTCATTCTTCTGTTGCACCAACTTTACAAAAACCCAGCCTTGAATAAGTAGACTTTACCAATGAGCACTGCTGAAAAGTCCCACAGAGAAATGGATGCCACTGTTAAACCTATAGTGTCCAGCTCATTGCTGTTCTAGCCCATTCTCTTTCCCATTCTAAGACTATTTCAAACTATCTCTGTTACCTTTTTTTAAACTTCTAGTTGATATACAATGTTAGTTTCAGGTGTAAAATGAGTGGTTCAACAATTACATACATTATGAAATGCTCGTAAGTATAGCTACCATCTGTTAACACACAAAATTGTTGCAATATGTCTGACTATATTCTCTATATTTTTCATCCCTAACTTCTAACTGGAAGTTTGTACCTCTTAATCCTCTTCACGTATTTATTTCATCCATACCTGCACCCCCTCCCCTCTGGCAACCACGAGTTTGTTCTCTGTATTTGTATGTCTGTTTCTGCCTTTTGGTTTTTTTAGATTCCATATATAAGTGAAATAAATCATATGGCATTTGTCTTTCTGACTTATTTCACTTAGCATACCTTCTATGTCCATCCATGTTGTGCAAATGGCAAGATCTCACCATTGTTATGGCTGCATAGTATTCCACTGTGTGTGTATACACATCTTTATCCATTCATCTATTGAATCTATTCAATCTGAAGGTCACTTAGGTTGCTTCCTATCTTGGCTAGTGCAAATAAGGCTACAACAAACATAGGGGTGCATATATCTTTTTTTGAATTTGTTTTCATTTTCTTCAGATAAATACCCAGAAATGGAATTGCTGGATCATATGGTCTCTTTTTAATTTTTTGAGGAACCCTCATACTGTTTTCCAGAGTAACTGCACCAATTTACATTCCCACAGGCACAAAAGTTCCCTTTTCTCCACAGCCTCACTAACACTTGTTATTTCTAGCTCTGTTGACTTTGTACCTCCATTCTCACCTCCTTCCCATTTCTGGAACTGGCCATTTCACTTGGTTCTCAAAAACATCAAAGCAAAACCATTAGATGAAAACATTATACTCTCTGCTACCTGACACAACTGTGTCCATATCCATCCCTCATCTGCCTCTGATATGGATCCCAACTTCCCCCTCTTGCTCAGGGACCTAGATGTACCAATGATCTTGGCCAACCCCTAATGCACTACCCACATTCACTTCTCCCTCTCCTACCATCTGCATCTAATTAGCATGGAAACTTGAGACTCCAGTTTTTCCCCTCTTTAAAAAAAAAAAAATTCCCTCCACCATACTCATTTCTACTGCTACAGCCTCACCCTTCATCAGACCAGCTGAGTTGTCTATATTTGCACACTTCATTTCTGTACTTTGCAGTCCTCATCCCACTGCAACCTAGATTTACCCTCATTATTCCACTGAACTTGTTCTTGGTGAAATTACTAGATATGGCCAGGTTGAGAAAATCAAAGGAAGATACAGATTATCATAACTCTTAAATTCCAGGATGCATATTCACTTCTCCCCCACATTTTAATGAGCTTTATCTTACAATCAATGCGGTTGAAAGCAATGGGTCCTAGTTTAATTAGGTTTTTCTTTGTTTACACAAAGTTGTTACCATCAATCAGGTATCGATTCAATCAAATACAGTGTTTCTGAAATTAGTTCTTTTACTGGATACTTTTTACATTATAGAAGCTTTTAACTCCACTCTTCTTGGAATGCTCTATTGTTTTGGACTCTGTAATATCACTCCTGATTTCCTTTCTACCTCAGGTGTTCCTTCTCAATCTCTTTGTTGTGTTCCTTTCCTAGCTCTTTTCTCACTGACTTCTCAGGTTGAGCTCTTGCATTTTCATGGTTTCAGTACTACCCATATGTTACAGGATAAGCCTGTTGCTCATCTAATGGCATGTGGGCCTGATTTCCAGAGACATCGGGTTAACTGATTCTTGCTCCAGTTCCAAAGTACAGACTCCAATGACGACTTGGGTCAAGTTGTTAGCTTTGAGAGACTGAGGTTGATAAATCAGAGCTACATCTACAATTGTATTGTGTAACTCAGTGTGGTGTACCTGACCCAGATGAGTGGTCCTATGTATATAGATTATACAAATTTCCCAGTCATATACACACACAGGAGGCTGGGCCTGCAAGGGGGTCATTTAGGCTTTCAGGTTTAAATACAATACCTACTTCACCTTATTTTCCTCAGTGTGCACTGCCCTAAAATCCCCCATTCCCAGTGCTTGCCCCTGTAAGATTCTGGAGTCTTCTGACTTCCTCCCAAATCCCAAGCATGTGTCACCTCTATCCTCTGCCCCAAACATGTATTTCCTCTTGTTTTCCTCTCTTGGTGAAAGCCTGCTGCTCAGGTATTAAATTATTTCCCTGTCAGCACAAGTCAAATACAAACAGTTATCCACCACTTCTTCATTTATAAATATTTATTGAGCACCTACTATGCACCACACACCTTGTTAGGCTCTGGGATGCATGTGACATGAGATCATCCCTGCCCTCACGGAGCTTACAATCTAGTAAGGGAAACAGACAATACACAGTGAACCAACATATAAACACAGGTTGTGACAAGTGCCATATAGAAATATAAACAGTGATATGATAAAGGATAGTTAACACCTACTTTTTAGATAGAATGATCACGAACAGACTGAGGTGGTTAAAAGCTGGATTTGAAGCCTGCCTCACCTCACCTGCCTCACACAAGCTGCAGGGCCACAAACAAGTCACTCACCCTCTTATGATCTGTTCCCACATTTGTAAAATGGAGACAATCATACCAAACTCAACCAGTGCTGCTCAACTGTTAATGATCATGAGAACTCCTCAGTGCCTTCTCACTGCTTTGTAAGGCCCGGCATGATTTCTTACACAAACGTGCAGCTATTCTGAACATTCTCGGTTCTCTTGACAACTAATCAACTGCCATGGTCCTACTCATCGGACACTTCCATACGATCAGCCAGTTGCCTCATCTACGTGCTACCGTAGCACCCTCTATTTTGCCTTTTACCACTGCGCTGTAATCTCCCTATTTCACTCATCTTTATTCTACTGAATCACAACTTTGGTGAAGGTAGGTATTTATCTGTCTTGTGTTCTGAGTGCCTGATACAATGCCTGGCATGTAACACAGGACCTAGTATTTGATGACTGAGACTTCTGTAAGCCAAAAGCAGCAGCAGGGAAGTGAAAGACATTCAGAAAAGAGGGAGTGTGATGAAGGTCCTGAAGATGACAGGAAACAAGAGTCAGAAGTCCATGGGGCTGAACTGGCCTTCAGGCCCACCTCATCCTCTGAGACTGGAATGAAGGAGAATGAAGATGGGCACATGTGGAGAGAAATCACGCTGGCAAACTGAATCTTCTGCGTGCATTAGGAAGCAAGGTCATCTGCAGAGACAGGTGTGGTCTGAAAAGGAGTAACATTTGTAATAATCGACAAGAATGGGCAAAAGCAGCATGTGATGCCAAATCAAAGGACGGATGGGTGACCCTGAAGGAGGGATCTGGGGATACTTTTGAGGCTGTAATAGTGGAGGAGCAGTCTAAGGTAGACAAGAACTACAGAGGAAACTGGGCGTTTCAGTGCAAGAAAATATCAGAGGTAACCAAAAATCTCACAAGCTAGACTGTTGGATGGGATCACCCATCAAAACGTTGAAGACTGAGAAGGACTACAAAGTTAGAGATGGCAAGAAACACTGAGAGTCAGGAAATGAAGCCTTCAGCAAATCCAAGGACATGGTCAGGTTACTTGGTAAGAGTACAAGCAGCTAACAGTAAAACCTCGCCTGGGCTGCAAACGGGGCAGATTTTTGTCACAGGCCTGGGGAGAAATGTTTAGAAATTACAATAGAGGAAGGGCAGCAGCCACCCACTTCTTCAGTTATGTGGAATGTAAACACAGCCCACACTGGTGAGAGATGCAGGGTATGGCCAGACTTGAGGTAACAAGGCAGTGAAGAGAAAAAATCCAGAGGAAATGCGGAGACGCAGTGAGCATGGTTTAGCGGAGAGAGTGGATGGGCAACTGGGAGGGACTAATCTACAGAATGGAGACCAGTGAGAGTGGAAACAATGAAGGAAGGCTTCACATCTTCAAGACTGCAGAAAAGCAAACATGAGCTTCATAGGCCCTTCCCTTTTGAAATCTCATGCTTAACATCAAACTCCTCATTGCCTCCCTTAAATGACTAATGCCTATTTTAACTGCATCCTCTCTGTAAACAAATCCATTATCCTGGTTACCCAGGCTTGAGAAATGGACTCAGCCCTCACTCCTGTATCTGTTCACGCCACTCAATCTGGAGTCTTCCTTTGAAATGGCTTCAGGGTCCACTCCTTCCTTATTCCTGTGGCCATCACCTAAAATCAGTTCTTATAATCTTAGGTCTAGATTCCTAAAAACCTAGCTGATTAATGTCACTTCCATTTAATCAGAGGGCTTTTGAGGTAGGTCTGTTTCAGACTCCCAAGTCCACTGAGAAACTTACTTAAATCTATTCCTTCATCTGTAAAATGAGGACCATACCACTTTCCTTTGTAGGGCAAATGTAAGGAATGAGACATTTTTGTAAAATTCTTAGCACAATGTCTGTTAGTAGGTAAGAACCCTTTATTCTTGAAAAGCTGATTAGGAGCCCTTTGAAGTCTGGGACTAGATCTTTTATTCTACTCTATCCCCCACACATTTGTAAGACACACTGAATATGTGAATAGCTTGGTGAAGGCCAAAATAAGAGACATGTTCTATTTTATAACACAACCCTCTTCTTCACTTAAAAGAGTTAAGCTTTGAGAACACAGAATGAAGAAGCTTTAAAAGCCATTCTGAAATAAAAAGCAGTCTGGAAAATTATGTGGTATGCCAATCAAGAAAATAGTACACCTTGAACATTTGAGATAGCAATCTGTTTTTTGGGGGGGGGGGGTTGTTTTTTTGTTTTTGCCACAGAGCTGCCCTTAGGACACCCAGATGTCACTGGAAACACAAAAGAATACAAAGTGAAACAAGCGAAGCTCAGCCCTGCTTTTGTTGGTCAGCCTTACCACTCTTCCAGTTTGGCTTGGACTGCCTTTGGCTCAGGAGATCCTACTGGCTTTGGGGAGCTGAGAAAGCCCAAAATGGAGCCTACAGAAAGAGGAAAAAAAGAAAGCTGGCTACTAAGGGCTGGCCCTAGGTACAAATGGTTAAAAAAAAAAAAAAAAGTGTCAAGATTTTCTAACTAAAAATAGAAAACATAGTCTGACAATGGGCTATTTCACAGGGCAAGTAAAATTATGTGAAAAATTATTTGGATATCCTTAGGCAGGTGTATCTGGAACATGTCAAATAGATGAAGCTGAAACTGAGACAGTCCGGGAAAATCTTTGCCAGTTACTTCCAAATCAGCCCAGCTCACCAGGGTCAGAAAGGCAGAGGGTCTTAGTGCAGATGCCAGCACAGAGATGAATGGTGTATATTCTTGGAAAATATGGTTAAAGAGTTCTTCTCATATCATATGGTTGGAGTATAAATCAGTAAAATCATGTGGAAAAATGAATCAAGAACTACAAAAGTGTTTGTATCCTTGACCCAGAAATGCCATCTCTAGTAATTCATCCTAAGGAAATAATTTATATTTATACACAAAGACATTCACTGTAACTTTATGAGATGCAATCTAAAATGTCCAATGGGGAAAGGTTATGTGAATCATGGCACATCCATACAATGGAATATCATGCAATTAATAAAAGTTGAGTTTTTTAATGACATGTAGACTCAGAAAAAAACCAAGACCCAAATTACATTGAGAATGAATAAAACTATGTAAAAACACTCACGAGTAGCAGAGAGACTGGCAAGAAATATGCAAAAATGTCAAAGTGCTTATTTTTTATACTTTTCTGTATTGTCTAATTTTTCCACAGTGAGCATGCATTACTGACATAAATAGAAAAAACAAAAACATTATTGAATCAGGCAAGCATTAAAGAAGAATGGGCACTTTTATATAGCTTTATTTGTTTCTCCTAGGAATTGGGAGTGTGGCTCCTAATAACAAAAAAAGGGGGGGGCTTACAAACCAAGTCATTCATTTGACAGGAGCATCAGGCTCTTAAAAAAGAGAAATTCTTAAATTGTTTTCCACAAGTTTCACCATATTCATGTAGAACTGCAGCAGAAAAAATGGGTGAATCAGATTGAATCATCAATCACAGATCTTACTGACAATAAGCTCCCACAGCACGTGGAATCCAGGGCCACAAAACACATCACACCCAAGTTTAAATGACGCACAGCTCTGCATTTTTTCAAAATGAAAAAAATTAGGAAAACAAGTGTTTACTTAAAAAAAAAGGGGGGGGGGGAAGAGTAAATAGTGAACTGCTTTTGTACCACTTGGGGGCTAAAGAGAAATAAAAGGCATATATGAGAATTAAACTAATGCTATTTTATAAAAATCAAATTTACTTAAAAAGATAATATGTAACTAATGAATATTAGCAGAAGAAAAACAGACTTGGTTACTAAGTGACTAGTGTCCAGGACTGGCCTGAAGGCAGAACGCCTGAAAGGTCTAATGTCAACAAGTCCTGAATAGTCTCTGTTGAATACCACTTCACCTAAAATCCAACATTTTAATCTTTCTTCAAACTCTTTTAAGATTCTACCCTAGGGAAACTTGTTTTATGTCAAGAGTCATGGCTCAACTTACTTACTATACTTACAATCCTCCCCTAATCATAGTATTTTCATCCCAGCTTTCCTGGGGCACATTGTAAGATAAATGCCACATAAACTAAATTTAACGCTAATATTGCATTTACCCTTATAATTAATTACCCTATGACAGATGCCAAGTATTTTTACCTTCTGGTAAAGGCATTTACCTTCTACTGGGCAGAAATGGAAATTACAAAAATCCTAAAGTGGCTCACCTAAGGGTCAGAAAGTTAGTGAATGTAAGCAGAGTTTAGCTGTGAAGCTATATTCAACACCAATTACAACATCGGGAGTCACCAAATCAAGGTAAGCCTTAACATTTCTACGTGAATAAGGAGCAAAACCACCTGTTACCTCAGCGTTTGTAAGAGGAGACTAGTAGCTGCAGTCTGCAGTTCCTTTCCTTAAACAAGATACTCCACATAATCACTAGTTGGCTGACATCTACGTAACAGCTAAGACAACCTCCTCTGAAACTGCATTACACTTGGTTAAGCAGAAATCTGGGCAAGCAAAATAAACTATTAAAAAGTCAGGGTCTCGGTAGAAGTATTTGGTGACCATGCTTTAAAAAAGAAAAAAAAAAGGATTAATGACTTAATGATCATGCTGTTGTAAGGCAAAAGCATAAAGAAAAGTACTCACCTTCAAAGATATATACATAAAAGCCCCAATTTTAAGATTACAAACTTAAAAGTGTATTTTTAAAAATGTTAGTCGCCTGTATAAATTAAAATTTTATGTAATTTCAGTATAAAGCACCAAAAATGAACACTAAAACTGTTCACATAAAATAGTAAAAAGGAAACAAAGCACAACTATAAAAGCACAGAGGTATCGGTTACAAGAACCAAGTAAATAATTTCTATGAATATATTTTCATTTAACCTTATAAAACTTTGTTGATTACGTTGGGGAGGGGGGAGTCTGAAAATCTAAAGGGTAACAAATATACATCATTTATTTATTAACAAATTATACCACACAAATCGGAGTTCCGTTTTCTATCTGATTACAGAGTTAACAGAGATTGCATCTGTATTTAGAGCAGCAACATAAAATTTTACGAGGAAGAAATTCTCTATGTGGACCAAAGGCCTGTAACATGGACTGGAAATCTAGTGCCTAAGAAGGTAAAACCGGCAACAATGGTGCAACCACTGTAAGAAGATTCTGGTTTGTTGCCACGTTTTTCATTAAGCAGCTCTCCAAAAGGAATAATACATAAAGGGATGATGCAGAAAATCACATGAAATTAAATCAGTACAAAAGGAGCACAGCGGCCATGAAAACTTGAGGTGTTTAAAAACAAAAACCACCCAAACAGTGACAAGTCAGCTTCCTGGAGTTACATCAACCCTGAAGTAATATGATGTGTCCCTGTTCTAACTGAAATTGGTACTCTTCATCTGGGCACTTAAGTCTGAGAAATCAGATTAGTCATTTTTAAAAAGGGATTTTTATTTTTAAAGTAGATACAGTTAGGGGGAGAAAGATAAACATTAGAGAAGTATGAATTCCTTGAGAACTCAAAAATTTAGGGGGCCAAATGAAGCAAAGGGTAATATAAAATGTGGATAAAAATGTTTCTCTAAGGGTAAAACTCGGCCTCCTGAGGGATTTAAAATCAAGAACACTCTGAGTGAGTGGTTTTCAAAGTGGGCTGCAGCACCATCCTCCCCAAACCTTCCTCACCTTAAATTCACACACTTCTAACTCTGTGTGTCCTTCATGGTATCAGGAAAGATTTCCTTGTTTAAAAAAAAAAAAAAAAAAAAAGGAACAGGAAATCCAATGCAGTCCCCATGCCTTGCTGTTGTTTGTGTCTTCTAATTAAGTTTGAAGATCATCACTGAGACTGTACTGGTGACAGATGTGACCAGAGTTCTAAATCGTATCTGCTTTGTTAGTGTTACTAAAATGTGAAAAGTTTCAACAAAGATCTGTATATTATTCTATAAAATAAATGAGTAAAAGAAGTTCCTAGGAAGAGATTAAACTTTGTTAATCCCACCTCCCCAAAATCTGTTCTTCTATACTGCCTCAAAAAGCTCTCAATGTTGCTGGTCAGTGTAAACAAAATTCTAACGAACATTCTAGCCACAGGTTACTCCAAAAACATTTCATTCAACATTCAATGGCTGCACAGAATTTCTTTTTCGAGAAGGCAAGCCCAATTTTGTAGAAATCTCTAGAATGAGAATGTACAATTACCAAAAATAACACACGTCAGGGCAGGATCTGCATAGTGTTCTTCAGCACAATCACTGATAAAGAGCAGCCAAATCCCAGAACTTCCCTTTGCAACTGCTAGCAAACAACATCGAAGTGTAAATGACAACCAGGGAAAAATAAGTAACACAAAGGCCATTTTTCTTTGATGGAATCAGGAAGAAAAGAGGAACTGCAGAAGAAAAGTGGAGCCAAGCTCTGGCCACTTAGCAAGACTTCATTATTCGATGAAACAGAACAAATCTCTGTGGAAAGGACTCATTCAGCAAACATGACTTCCTTCCATGTATTTTTCCTTCACATCAGGTTAAACAAAAGTTGCTGTCATTTTAGAATCATTGATTACATCTTTTTTAGTTATAAAAAAGTTTACTTGAATATTTACATAATTTTATTGCTGTTTATTACAACAAAAAAAAATTTAACCCATGTGTGTAGAATCCATCCAGTAACATATGAAATTGAAATCCGTCTCTGGAGAAGATACAGTTATGGCCAAATGTATCTGATGCTCAGAGTACAGCATAAGAAAAATCCTTGCATGTCATTTGGTTCTTGCTGCAGTCATCTGTGTTTTTCTCTCAGAAAGCAAAAGAATCCATCTGACGTTTCAATAAATATCAAAGTAATTGTTACCAAAAAAAATAGCTTCCACGGACCAGAGATCCAAGAAAGAACAGTTTTGATGAATGATTCCTAGAATCGAGTGAGTCTTCCTTTAGTCCAATGAGATGATGTCAGGAATGTTACTTCCACTGCTGGTTATGACCCCTGTCTCACTCCTGCTGCTGGATGAACTAACGTGAGTACTGCTTTCATGGGGGCTGGTGGTGGTGACAGACGTACTGCTTGCTGTTAGGGGTGAGGTGAGACTATCCAAAAACATAGGAGGACAGTACTGCTTGAAACAAACAATGATGCCGATGAGGAAGAGGCTACATTGATTTTAAATAAAGAGACTAGAAATTGTTAGATACGCACACGTGATAGCCACATATTTAAATCCCAGTGGGATTTAGAAATTTCTCAAAACTTCACATCTTTGGATGGAAGGTGGCATGAATTTAGTTAGCTGTTTTACGGTTTAGTGAGTGCAGCATATTTTTCATTTTCTCAAATCTTGTAGAACGTTTGCTGACCACATAGGTACAAGTATAAAAATGTCAACAATAATCAAAATTATTTAATAGTATATATTGGCCCCACAATTATGACTCATACTTAACCTCCAAAAGAATTTGCTAACTGTATTTATACCAGGTTTAAATCACATCAAAAAGGCTAGCAAATACTTATTTCTAATGGTATTAAGCAAAAATGCCAATGTAAAATTCAGTAATACTTTCACACTTTACTATCAATCAGACCCTTTAGGAATAATGTTAAGATTGATCAACTCAATAGTGCCACTCTGAATCCTTTGGACATACATGAAATGATACCTGTGTAATCAGGAACATAGCATTCATTCTAAAACAGAGACTACATGGTAGCTAACTACGACAGGATGTTCAGAATAGAGAAGTATCCCACATAATCACAAAATTTTGGAATAAATCTTAAAGATCTAATCTAATATAATCTTCCTTGTGAGACTCCATACCCGCCCTCCAAGAACACATATTTCAAGTTTCCTTACCATCTTGATTGCTGACTCCCAAATTCAAACCCGAGTTTAATACTCTAATATTGTCCAAGAGGAGTAGAGAGATAGGAGCTAACAGCTTTATTTTGTCACCACAGAATATTTTATGTGAGAAAAACCACTGACTTCAGTAAAATAAGTGAGGTCCAGTATATACAAGAGAAGAAGTTCTAAAAGTTTGTCTTTAGATAACTGTATCAAAGAAGATCAGTAAGGATATCCTATCAATATTATCAATTCTACAAATTTTTCAGCCTATCATTAGACATACTAATCACCAAACAGGAATTTAAAACTGAAGCTGTTTTGACTACATGATCTACCAAAAGATCTTAAAACGGCAATGACAGCCCCAGGCTTACATTGCCAGTCAGTGGAAGAGCAACAACTAAAATTCAGGATGCCTTACCAAAAAAAGTAGTTTAGTGTTTAGGATGGATAACGGTCTTGGTTCATCAATAAAATGAATGTCATGCACAAAGAGATCAAATGGATATTGGTTAAGGGTTGGGGGAGAAGGAATAGTTCTTAAAGAGCTTCTCAGAAGCTCTAAAGAGAGTAGAATTGTAAGGCATTAAACTATTTTAAAATGAAATCAATTCTAATTTTCCACTAATATTGAGGAAACAATCTGGAAAAAAGCCCAGAAATTTACATTTTATTTCTACTTCCTCTCAGGCCATTTTTGACTGCCTGGTAATGAAAAGGTACTCTCTTATTTATAAGATGAATGCTAGAGACCACAGTCCTGCTATCAATAGGCCCTGTGAATTCCTGTAATATTCAGGTTGCAACCATTTCACCTCTAACTCTGTACTCTTCATGCATAATTGGCACATAACTGCACAAAGATAACAGGGCTTAAGGCGGCACTATGGAGGTACAGGAGGAAAAAAATCTAAGGATTCTCAGGAAAACTGAAGGCACCACCTCACCCTTCTACTGGCTTAACAAATAAGTTAGCCTGACACTAAGTATGCCAAATAGCACTACGAAATCAAAACCCTCTGGGTTCCAAGACCATTTTTTTAAAAGGATGATTCTCATAAAAATCAGCAATATTTTAAGCCTGAAGAATCCATTTCCTAGAAAAACATATAGCTACCTTTGTTATAGAATCTGCTGATGTAACCAAGTCAACTCAGGGTGAGAAGAAATTCCTCATTCTGCACATGTTACCCTGGGCCCAAATTTCCAGTGCTGTTTTCCTGATCAGATACAGAGTCCTGACACAGGAGGCCACTATGAGACTTAGCAACCAAAGCAGTGGTCTGTGGGTCTTCCTCTGGCCCTCCCTACCCTTGGCAATTCTCTCCAAGTCTCTCTGTTTCCCTTCCCCCTTCCGCTTCTCCCATGCCCTCCCCTCCTCTGCTCTGCCTCTGCCCTATGCCTGTCAGTCCAGGTTTACTGCAGGTCTCCACGATGGGACTCTAGGATACTCGAGTTTCTTATTGCTGGCAGAGAAAACAGGAATGACTGGTTTATAGCAACTTTAGATTGGGGCAACCCCAAAGTCTGAATCTGACTGCCTCTAAACACAAGGAAGAATCAAGCTAATGATTGAAGCCTTTTGAACCAGCTTCCGCTCTTTGCTCTTTTCGACATATAGAACGAGTGTTTCACAAATAATCTCTGTGAAGTTTTAACTTCTGGTCATCACTGCTTCCCCTCATTTTAATCACTCAAGTGCTTGTTAAGAAATGCCAACTGATTATTAAACTAAATAAAATATAATTAAAAATTCAGGTATTAAGTCAAAAATACCATAAATTTAAAAACAGCAACTTTATTCCCCCAAATAAAATTGTGAAGTATTTATATAGTAATTCATTTCCATCAAGTTAAGTAACTGAAAGTTAACTGTCCTGATTTTATGCAACTGGTCATTTTTAGTTAGTATGACATAACCAACAATCATATACAAATTAGTTGCTTAAATTCAGGATACATACCTGGGGATCAACTGGAATAAGGGAAAGAAAATCCAAACCTAAAACAAAAATGCTTTGTTAATAGTTGTCTCATATTTTGGAGACAAGATTATTTCCCAAAATCATTTTGTATTTATCATGAGTCATAAAACATTTGGGTAAGTGCTTACCATTCTGCCACAGAGAAGTTCAACACCACAATCAGTGATATTTAAAGTGCACAAAACCCCAAAACGAACGTATTCCCTCACAAAACAACTGGAAAAACCACCTCTCAGAGACTTAAAGGGACCAGTCCAAAAATTTCCAGAGAAGTAAGACTAGTCAAAGCAAACTTTTCCCCTTCATCACTTAACAGAATGAGAAGCAATTAAAATGATGAGAGAATGATCTGGATTCGGACCATTAAAAAAAAACATACTTAGGCTCTTAAGATACTTCACATTTATTTTTTAGAAATACACCACATTGAGCTTCTAAAATATCACTTCTTAAACAGATGTCTGTTTCATGGATCGCTCTCTGTCACCCTGTCCCCACATCAAGAGTAGTACACAGTTCAACGCTCTGCACAAAGCAAGCACTTGGTTAACTGCTGCTCACTAACAAGTCAAATCTTAGTAGGGTTTACTGGGTTATAAGCTATTGCAGTTTTCTAAACCAAAGATCTGGGATTCTCCAATTACGCTTTAGAAATGGGAATATGGAAAAGTTTGCCCAGTAATACAATTTTGAAGTATTAAAATTATAACAATAAATAATAAAAAAATCAACTCTGAGAAGTCTAGCAATAAACTTCAAAATCAGTCCCCCTAAATCTGACTAGATTTTAAGACATTAAAAAAAATTACTAAGTACAGGTCAGTGAGACAGGCCAATTTCTGTTCAATTCTATGAACTTTTATATGCTGGCATTCAATGTCACCTCAAATATAACAATCATACAGAATAAAAGTCTGATATTAGACTGTTACTCAAAATAGAGAATATCTGTGGAAATGATATTTAAAATATTTAATAACCAGTATGAATAATTTATACCTCTTTTAAAGTACACTTACTCCCTTATAACTGTAAGGATATGATAAAAAGGCTTATCAAGTGATACAAGGTATAGCACCAATCATTTGAAAGAAAGCATTCAGTTTCTAAAGCATTTTTAAATATGGTTTTTCACTCCATATGCCTGTCACTAGCTCTATGATACAAGGGAGTCTGAGCCAACACTGGACAAAGGGGATCACAATTAACTTTTCCAATGACTTCCCATTATACTGATAATCAGTATATGACATATCTCAGTAAGCTGAGAGTTTCTCTCTTCACATTAATGGTATTGTTCAGTAAATCCTCCTCTTCTGAACAGTAATTCAAAATCTGTCTAGCCCTTATATAATACCTTCCGAATTTTATATATTCAACATTTCTATTATTGACTAAGTCACAAAGATAGTTTACTGGCATGTTCTTTAATTGACTTAATTTTGTTAATTTGGTTTTCCTTCAAATGGTGTAACATTTTTCTTTAATAACTCCTGCTTTTTATAGCCTACTTAATTTTATATGTTCAATCACTTTTAATGTTTGTTGAATCGCTCAGTCCATTTGAATAACTTAAACCTTTTTTATAAAGCTGAAGAAAAGTATTACTATCTCTTGCAATATTGTGTACTGATGCCAAATCAACTCAAAAATGCTCATTTTCTAAATGCTTAACGCTTCCCACTTCATAACTGCAATTTAAATAAATATACAGGCTTGATAAAATTTTCAAACTGTGCAGCTCCAGCACTGGAGGCTGCCCATCAAGGTGCAAAGATTCTTCGTATTTTCATTATTTCAATTCCCAGCTCTTCAGATGTACTGTAATTCTCTTTGATGATCATTTCATGTGTGCCAGTCGATATATACTCATACAAGACTTAAGACATTTACTTCAACTGTATCTTTTGACACCTTATCCAAGGATAACTGAATATGGGGACTTCTAATATGCCATAATAAAACAACTAGAAATGTTTCTAAGATTGGCTGAAACTCTTGACTGTGTCCCTAGCATTACACAGATGCTCTCCACACACAATCCAATGTTTTAATGTAAATATTTCTCACTGAAACCATTTTTTCTCAAACACTAACACTGAAGTTCGATACAGTATTTCAGATGTTATTCCTTCTGACAAAAAACTTTAAACTATTATCAAAGTCTTGCATCTTACATTTTAAGTATACTATTAAAGCTCCTATATGAAATAGATGGAGTTTCATGAATACGGATTAAAATGTTACTGCCTTGTTTTGTAGTTTAGTAAAATACTGTTTTCTTATTTCACCATAAGCTTCAATTGCAGTGTGCTGTACTATATATTTTTATGCTCACCTAAGTATTTCATGGTTGAAAATGCTCAATTATTTTTAACTAAAAAGCAGGCAGTGTTAAAATTCTGATGGTACATTCTAAATGTTTTATTAACACTGATAAAATTGTAGTTTTTAGATTTTAAGTGCTTCTTTATGTGAAACTGACTCTACATGTCTTATTAATAACACCATATTTTCCTTACTTGAGCCATGAACTTTAACAAAACATGATTGCTACAGGACTAAATATGTAAATGTTTAGCACTTTCCAATTTTAATGATACAACTTTTGAGCACCATTCGCACCTGACAATATGGCACTAGCAATAATAAGCCAGTCATATTTTTTCTTGAAATAATCAAGCTGTTTTCCATTCCATAAATACAAATTATTTGTTTTATTTTGTATTCATTGTTGCACAGTATCAGGAGGTGTTCCAAGCTGCAGTTCATTATTAATATCATTTCTTCTTTGTTCTCCTGCAGATTCAGAAGATTCATATTTATGATGTTTAAAAGGAATGTTAAGAAATGTATTAAAACTTTGTCATCTCTCCATTCTTGATATTCTATTTAATACTTTATTATAAATTATTAAGTTTATAAATATCAAAACTCTGCACAACAGGACTAATTACATAAAAATTATGCACAAAAATAAAACCAAAATAATTACTAACTACAAAAGAGCACATTAACAATAAAACCAAAGTAAAAACTAAACTATTTAGATGCAGTAATTGCTACATAATTCATAGATGATGATAAACTGGTAATTCTTCTAAAGTACAATAGATCCTTTTCTGTTCAATTTATCAACTGGTAAGAAAGCATTTCAACACTTCAATAACCAGTATCCCCATTCTGGTTTATACTGGCCAAGTATCAGCCCTGCATATTAGTCTTAGCTCCTTCATACCAGCTTGAAATATATTTTACAAAATATACAGGTAACATAACTTATTGCTTCTTAAATCTGCACATTTTATAAATAGTCTCACTTTATGCCCAAATTTTGAAATAATGTAAATTCTCTAAAATTAAAAATTCATCCAGACTCACATAATTTGAAAACTAACAGAGCAAGTGATTCATAAATTGTGGCTGTTCTAGTCTTAAATGGCCAGGGTTGCTTTAGTAAACAAAGTTTTTTCAGCATTAATTTGTATTTCAAGGTTTTTAGGAACACAAATTCTTCCAGAATGCTTGTTTATAACACATACTAAGATGATACGTGGACACTCTTCAACCTCATTTAAAACTAGACAAAGTTAAAGGAAAACATGGCAATTAGGAATTAAGTATCTCTGAGTTCCATCTGTCTTATGGACCAAGAAACCTCCCCTGTATCTTGGCATCAAGTTTTGTACACAACAAATATTTTTTAATTGGTGCAGGCTGGGCTTAACAATGTTTCAAATACCAATTCCCCAAGTACATATGGAGTAAACACAGTTAAGTAGGCTTTTTGAAATTTTTGATAGATACTATTATTGGTCTATTTCTCTTGGTTAAATTTTATTCGGATAATATGAATAAATTTCAAGTGGCAAGATTACACTAGGCCAGATAACACAATTACCGATTGTTTCAACACAAATTTTGCCCAACAGAATATATACCGTGCTTAAAATAAAGACCTCATTAAGAGGGTAAGAAAAATAAATTCTAGGTCAAAATTAACTTCACAAATCTAGAAAGGAATATTAAGAACAGGAGGAGGGAACTGTATTGCACCAAAAGGGCCCCTCAGAAAGAAGGGAAGTCATGAATACAAGAGGCACTGGTTTCAGGCTTGCTCAAATTTGACAAAAAATGTCTACAATAACAATGGCTCTGGAGGGAAGAAAAGGGGGCGCAGGGCGGGAGGGGAAGTTCCAAATTTTATAATATGGCCTTGGTTCTAAGGTAATTCAAGCAGCACTGAACTTTTCAAATGTTAATATACACATAAGGAAACAGCTGGTAGATCCTATTTTTACAGAGGAGAAAAAGCCCACAGGTTAAAGCTATGGGTAATGTCAACCCCATGGTACAGCAGTATGTTCTGAAGCTGTGACGGGTTACCAAGAAGATCATGAGAAAACACTCTCCTGAACCTGTGAAGCTTCTATGATAAAGAAAGTATCTCCTGAGTACAAATTCCTTAGGAGGGAGAGTAAAGTCTATAAAATTTTCCTACTATCCTACTATATTTCCTATCATTATGAATCTATAGATTGTTCTGTAGTTAAAATGATAGGAATTGAATGTGATGCATTAAAACAGATACTACCTTTAAATGAAACCATCAAATTCCCTTAGTATTTGTGTTTAAATTATAACACTACATTTGCTCCACAGATTAAAAGTAAATAAAACTTGGTAACAAAATACAAGAACTCTTCACATACCTGGCAAATCTGATGACATGCTTGATATTGGCGTGTGGTGGAATGGTACTGAGTAGTCTGTTAATGAAGGCGGAATAGCAGCAGGATCAACCGAAGTCACACTGGGCACCCTTACAGAAGATGGCTGATACATGAGAACCCTGTTTTAAATAGCACGGGAAATTACAAACAATCTGGCTGTTAGTTCACAGGAGACACGGGCCACACCACTGGGCATTCTCAGCTGTAAGCGCACTAAGTTTCAACTCAACTACATGGCAGCTACTCACTACACAGTCCTCCACTCTACTCTCCTCTTTCTTAACAGTCTTCATTTTAACATGAATGTATGCTGGCTCTCAGCAGCAGCTGTGACGTAAGAGCAAGCTGGCATTAAAACATAAGGTACAGTGCTGGAGCAATACAGAAAACTGTCATTCTCAAGTAGAAATACACTTTACATAGGCTCTTATTAATGTATGTGCAACATAGATGTGGATGTTAGTAATTTTACCTATAAAGAAATTTAGAAATAAAATGGAGGACTCCTAAGATTTGATTTAAATCATGGCACCTTTATAAGTGAAGCTACTTACTACAGCTCAACCACAAGCTCTTCCATTCTAACCCCAACTGTGTTAATTACCAAACAATCTTATCTGAGAATCACCTGAGCAAAGATAGCCCATCCTAAAGCCAGCCAACCTGATGACAGCAGTCAGAAATTAGAATAAGATGATTTCTCAAGATTTAAGATAAAATATCCAGAAATAAAAATATTAAGTTACTATGATACCATCTACCCTAAAAGGGTTTAATAGACTTTGAAATTAACTAATCATGCTACTAAGAATACAAATTAAACACACTTAAAAAATACACAATTGGTTATATATATATATATATACATATATACACACACACACTATATATATACAAATATATATATAATTACAGCTTTATAATTTCAAGAAGCAGTATAATTAATCGTATTTTTTTAAATGTCAGGAATAAAGAGAGATGACTGCATTCTATTTAACCTTCATTTTCTTAGTCACCCAACCTCCCAAGAAAAGCATCTTGAATGTACACAAGAAACTAAGCAATGTCAGGGACCATGTGGCTCATGGCGGCCATGTTTTTGTCCCTCATCTTAGTGAGGCTGCAGCGGTAGCAGCTGCTCTCTGAGCCTCATGATGCCACCCAAGGACAAGAAGAAAACGTGATGCAGGAAAGTCAGCCAAGAAAGATAAAGACCCAGTGAACAAATCTGGGGCCAAAACCAAAAAGAAATAGTCCAAAGGCAGAGTTTGGGACCTAAGATCAATAACCTGGTCTTGTTTGCCAAGGGCCCCATGTGACAAACTCTATAAGGAAGTTCCCATCTATAAACTAGTAACCCCAGCTGTTGTCTCCGAGAAACTAAAGATTCACAATTCCCTGGCCAGTGCAGCCCCCTTCAGGAACTCCTTAGTAAAGGATTCATTAAGCTGTTTTCAAAACACGGCATTCAAGTGATTTATGCCAGAAATACCAAGGGCGGAGATGCCCCTACTACAAATAAAGATGCATAAACAGGTCCCACCAACGGTACCTTTTGAAAAATAAAATTTATTTTTAAAAAGGAGAGGGGACAGGGACACAGGGACATTAATGCTAGCATCCCAAAGCACTGCCAGTGAACTACTGTAAGCTTAATGAGAGAGGCACGGAATTATGTAGCTTCCTGGAAGGGATCATTACAAAAATGAAGAAAGTAAAACCAACAGAAAACTTAGCACCATGGTCACAAAGCTAGACTGAGATGACCACTAGGACCTCTAGATGTCCTTTCTTTTGGTCGAAACACTTCCTGTTACTGCTCCAATTATTACATACTAGCGATAAGAACTGATGACATAGTTGCATGACACTTTTCATACTCTAAACAACTGACAAAACTATTTCATGCCTCCATTTAAATCTCAAACCACTAAAATAATCACAACCTATTTAGACACTGGAGTCATTCTAAAACTAGTTTGCCTAATGACATGAGGATTCTGTCTAGCTCTTATTCTATACTCTTTGTCAAAAATACGGACGTCACTGGAAATGTGGAAAATGAAGTCATCTTGTGAGTACATATACAGCTGTGCTGGCAACCATGTTATTCTCAGAATAGTGAATAAATAACATAGGTCAGAGTTCAGAAGTCTTAAAAATGGATCCATAGGAAACATAACATGCTTGAGACAATTAACAGAAGCCTGGTATTTCAAACACATTTTCCAGAGGTAGATGAAGATGGAAGTCATCATCCAAAGAGCAACCTGCCTGGCTAGAATCAGAAGGCTTCTTGGCCTCCTGGAGACCTAAAACCACAGCAGGAAGTGGGCAATACTAGAAAAGGCAGACTCTGTGGAGGGGGAAAGAATGAACTGGGGATGAAATCAAATAAGTTATGTTGTATTAAAGCACATCTTTTCTTAGAGATTTGAAAACAGTGGTCCTCCTACAGGGATGAAAGTACAACAGGTAATCACCGAAAGTATTTTCAAATTACACGTGATCCTACCTCCCACACAGGAATGTGTACCTGTAATTGGAGGTGGGGGGAACAGGGGCTAAGGAAAGAGACTGGTATGCTCATGCTGAGGAGGGGGTTAAAAAAATGGCTCTGATTATTCTGTCTGTCTCATAGTATTAATATCTTAATCATATTTTTTTAAATGTAAGAGACAAGCTTTTGAAGATACACACATACACACACCACACACACATGCACATGCCCATGCCTACCTTCCTCCTGCTCTTTCTCTTCCTTTGCTATCTCACACTGAAAAGTTTCTTTTGTCTTGATCCTGAATGGACCTCTGAACTTGAATCAGATTTATAGGCGACAACAACAAAACTCACTTTCCTCCTTGGCTCCATTACTTATACCTATAGCATCAAGTCAGTGTCCCAAGACACAGTCTATCACCATAATAACATCTAATTATCGCATAGGTTCTGTTCTCATAACATGAAACTTTAAATTAAGTAACTTACTCCTTGTTTCTCCAATACAAAATGTTGACTGTCACAACATGTGAAAATGTCAAAATCCAATGAAGGTACAAATTATTAGATCAACAATTAAAATCTTAGCAAACATCTGAAAAACTATTTTGTGTAGATTAATTTCTATTACGTGAACTTTGCAACCATTAACACAAATTCCATTTTTATAGAATGGGTAAATTAGTCATTTGTGACCATTATCAAATTATACAGTGGTAGCAGATTTTGGTTTTAATCAGAATATTTACAAGGACTACATTCAGAAAGGTAAATGATTCTAATGTCTATGCAAAAAAATAGATTTATAAATATGGAATAACAAGGGAGAAATGTAAATGGCTATATATGATGGAACTGTGGGTATAAAAATGTGATATTATAAGATAATAAAAAATTTAAAATTTGTAACATGTTACTGCCTTCTCACAGGATTGGCAAATACACACACAGGCATAGGTATACATTATGCATGTGTACATATATATTTTAAATTTTTGTAGCTTTATCCATAACATCACAGCACAAAGGTAAACTGCTGGAACACTGCTAGAGAGCAAACATTAGTACTCTAGACCATGTACTGGATCACTGAATTCATCATACTTGGCCCAGACTTAGATGTCTGAAAATGAGTTAACAGTTCAGTAACTTGAATTTTTATCCATAAACCTGAAATCCCCTGTGTGCTCCCACTTTATCATACAAACATAAAAAAGATTCAGTTTTGTTCCCAATTCCAAATGAGTCTTAATCCACAGAAGTAAGTATCTCTATATTTGCCTATGTCTGTCTTTAGAATACCTTATTAGTGACAAAGCAATCATTCAATGATTCAGGGAATGGGGTTGGGACATAGTATTTAGAATTATCTTATAATGTAGAAAAATATCAGAGGTTTTTCTAAAAGTCTTAGATTAAGGAGCCAGTCTCTTCTGATAGGTACTATATGACCGCATTTAAGGACTAGAGTAGGTACTCGAGAGACTAGAAGGATTACCATCAAAATGTTAACAGAAGTTATGTCTAGGTGGAATGCATTCTACCTCTTGATTGTAAAACAACTGTAAAATTGTTTTTAAGAACAATTTCTAAGGGTGCCTGGGTGGCTCAGTCAGTTGAGCGTCTGACTCTTGATTTCGGCTCATGTCATGATCTCAGGGTTGTGGGATCAAGCCCCAAGTCAGGCTCTGTACTCAGCAAAGAGTCTGCTTGGGATTCTCTCTCCCTCTCCCTCTTCCCCTGCTCACGTGCACTCTCTCCCTCTTTAAAAAAAAAAAGAACAATTTTTACTAAAACAAATACCTCTTTAAAAATAACTGCTCTGTGGAATGTAACTGAAAGAAAGTTTTCCTGGTTTCTCATTCTCTATTCTTTCTCATTTGCTTACTATCATTGACCAAGAAGTCCTACGATAAACTTACAGAGCAGAGAAAAACCATGAAAATTCTAGATGCTGAGCCACAAGACAATATGAAAAGGATGACCAAGAACAAAACCAGAAAAGCATTAAGAGTTGGAAGGGATTACAGAGAGGATATAACCATAGCATGAGTCTCCGTGACATCCACGAAACAGGTGGCATCCAATCTACCTCAATACAGAAAATGTGATTTTAGCACAAAACATCAACTTTCCTAGTGTTCAGCTCCAACTGAAAGTCTTTCCATGTATCTTCCCTCTGCATTTTAAGAACTACAAGATATTCACATATTCACATATTCTCTTGCCCTGGCTTAACAGCTTCAGTCCTTAGACCCATCCACCCATCATGCTACAGTATGCACTATTTACCACCCTGTTGCCATCTTCTCATGATCAACACTGACTAAAATGATATTAAGTAAAAATCATCTAGCCTTGAACAGAATAAAACTAGTGTGGGTATATATCCTGGACATTATGCTTCTTTCATTAATGCAGCCTAAGAATAAATCAGCTTCAGTAAACCCTTCAAACCACTAAGTGAATTCTGATATTTCAAAGAGTTTCTATCAGGAATGGCTATTAATGAACTAAATACCTTTCCAGAATCCATTAAGATGACTATATAGTCATCCTTATGATACAATCCATTTTATCAATGTATTTCCTAACAATAAAGCATTCCTGGATGAACCCTACTTTGTGGTAATGGATACCATTTTAATATATAATTAAATGATTTCCTAAGATTGAATTTAGAATTTTCATTGGTCTTTCTAATGTGAGCCAGCTTCACTCTGCATGGTTGTTAATGCGTAAATCTCATTTGGGTATTAGGAATTAAGTTGACTGCATGGAATGAGCTGGGTAGCTATAACTTCTAGACTTTTTAAACCAAAATACACTGAGAGTATAATTCCATTTACATAAAATGTCTAGAACAGGCAAATTCATAGAGATGGTAAGAAGACGAACAGTTGCCTAAATTGGGGTGTGAATGCAGATTAACTGCAAGTGAACATAAGAGAAGTTTACTATGTGTTAGAAATACTCTACAACTGAATTGATGATGAATGGGCAACTCCCTGAATTTACTAAAATCAATGAACTGGGTAACTTAATAGCTGAGATGGGAAAATTTTATGGCATATAAATTATACCCCAATAAAGCCATTATAAAAAATAAGTACACTGAGAGGCCCAAAGGACAAGACTGGCACACCCAAGTCTAATAGTATGTTCATGGGATGTCAGGAAAATCCTCCACTACTATCTTGCAGGTTCCAAAATTTCTAAGAAGCACCTGTTGTTAGATACTTAAAGCTATCACACTTACTACATAAGACAGCAATAGCTTCTGCCACATGAGTCATAAAACCTACATGCTAGAACGCATTTACTTGACCACAGTTTGCCCCGGAGAGGATGAAATAGGAAGGCAACCAATTTTTACTGAGAGCCTATCACATGCCTGACACTGAGCCTAAGCTTTCTCACTAGCTTACTGAAATCGGACAATCATCTTATGCATAAGGTAGGTATTATTTAACCCCATTTTACAGAGCAGAAAAAGGAGGCTCACACAAGTATTTCAGTCAAGATCCAGAACGAGTAAGCAATGGTATCAAAACTGGAATCCACACTTGTCAGATTCCCAATGCCACACTCCATTTTTACGCCAGGCTTACTCATGTTGGTCTGTGATGCCAAATTTAGGTTCCAGAAAATGACAAAAAAGGATCAAATAATGAAATACCTAGACATGAGAAGAGTTCAACTCTCACTTCCCAAAGATGTTAATAATTTCTTCATCAAAAGTTTCTCCTTTAAACAAGGTGCTCTCTTGAAAATATTTCAACTGAACAAAGGCAAATGAAAATAGCCTTCTATGGTTATGCAACTTTCAAAGAGACATTTACAAACCTGTACCAAGAACAGTTCCAAGTGTAATAAACAATAGTGAACTATAAATTAACAAACCCTTTGGTTGGGCTGCTTTGTGTTTCTGACATAAAGATGCATTTCCTTTTGGCAGGAGGGTCTTCCTCTTCATCAGAAGAGCTTTCTATTGTTAGGTCAATAACATCCACTTTCTTCTTGCTTGTCTCATTGGCTACAGTCACTGAACAAGGCTTACTGAGGACACTTGAACCTGATGTAAGGAAGAGAAGTAAAAGAAAAAAAAAAAAAAAGGTGGGACACAAACTCTAACCATAAGTCTTAACTGTGCAGCAAGCCCAGGAGAATATACAGCCAGGAAAGCCACATACTCTGCCCATTGGATAGAGACTAACTCCTTAACTCCACACATTTGTCTGTAAAGTGACTGCTTACCTGGGGAGAAAGAGTAAGCTCTATGCCTTGCCACAGGGTCAAAGCCTCCTTCGGAAAGCACGCTTATGTCCCCAGTACTGCCAAAGGATTTGCTCAGATCCTGGTGTTCACACTTGTCCCCCCAGGTTAGCAGTCATTTTATGGACAGCATAGGGTTAGGGGTCCAATCTGCAGCCACAGGCAAGAGTATGTGGCTTCACAAGCTGTGTATTCTCAAGATGTGTGGCACTGTTAAGTCAGAATCGAATACTTCCATTCTAGCAAAGCAATGGTACTCATGTCAGAGACTGTATAGGCCCCTCACCATAAGCCAGAACTTGATAAAAATTTAAACCTTGATGATGAGCTGAAAAAACTCCAAACTTCTCATTTAAGTTATTCAGACATTTAAAGCTTTTCTTAGCAACTATCTATTAATCACTTAGGTCCTCCTTTCTGCCCACATATACCATATGTTAACTCACCATAGAAATTACATTATGCACTGTGATCTGTTTAACAGAAAACTAATCCTGGCTGATAATGGAAAAGCAGCAGCTAATCAACTAAATCACTATTCTTCTCAAAGATGAGGGAAACCTTGATCATTCTACCTATAGGTTCAGTAACAATCACAGGAGAATGAAATTTTTTAAGTAGGTTCCACACCCAATGTGGGGCTTGAACTTAAGACCTTCAGATCAAGAGCTGCTTGCTCTACCAAATGAGCCAGCCAAGTGCCCCAGGAGAATGATTAATATTAACATGAAACTTTTACTTTTCACTCTGAGTACCCATTATTCATTACATTGTCAGAACGTCAAATATAATCAGCACAAAACTTAAATGCAGTGAGTAGACTATGTCAAATAAAAAGAAAACTTTAGGTTCACCTACAGGTTTCAATTACTATAATTGCCCCTAGTTTCCCCACTCAGTGTGTATGGGTATAGGGAGTTGAAGGCTGAGTATACATCCTAGGTAACCAAGACAATGGTCAAATTCCTTGCACAAAGAAATGGAAACAATCTGTTCACTTTTTTAGCAACTAATCTGTGAGCACCTACCCCCACCCTCCAATGATGGATTCTGTGGCCTCTCTAAGCACACCTCCACTTGCAGTTCCCCCAAAAGGTACCCTAAAAACGATCCTGAAAAACCATCCATAAAAATGTCATTTATAACTTTTCATTTTGTAACAAACACCATATATTAAAATAATTTTAAATGATTGCTTCCTTTACTTTACAGATTTACAATATACTATGAAAAAGCTAATTATAAGATGGTATAAACTTTAGCACATTTCTTAAGGAAAGAGTAAAAATCATTTGGGGGAAATTACATATGTAACAGATGATCAAAAGATAAAGTTCGCAAACTGAGTTCCAAATGTAGTTCTAGTGGCCAAAGTTAACGATAAAGACAACGTTGTCTCATTGCTTTGCTCTCTGTGGCCATTCTGCACATACTTTCTATTTTCGTACACGGCTGGCTGGACAATTTCATAGCTTCTTTCTTCGGTCTCATTGGACACCAAGTGCCATCCTCTTGGAATTTGATCTCATCCACATCAGAACAGTCATTGAGAATTTCCATAAAAAGCCTATAAACCAATTAAGAAGTACATAAATGTAATCAACGGCTTTGTTCAAAGGTGAACTAACAAAGTAATATATATACTGCCTTGGAGACAAAAATAATGCTATCTGACATTTTGTTTTGGTGTTTCAATACTTCACATTTGTTTACACTATTACATCCCCTTCCTCCTAGGTTTTAGATCTTTAATGAGCAACATAAGTGACTTACTGAGTATCATCTAAGAAATCAGTGACTAAACAGAAAGACACCTGGAGCCTCGTAACTGGGATTGGCAGTAAAGAACAACCTCCAACATAACATATAAAACAAACATAAGCAGGGGCGCCTGGGTGGCTCAGTCGTTAAGCATGTGATCCCAGGGTCCTGGGATCGAGCCCCGCATCGGGCTCCCTGCTCTGCGGGAAGCCTGCTTCTCCCTCTCCCACTCCCACTGCTTGTGTTCCCTCTCACGCTGTCTCTTTCTCTCTCTCTCCCTGTCAATTAAATAAATAAAATCTTTAAAAAAAAAAAAAAAAGCAAATATAATAAAGGTTGTTATATAAAAAATAATTTATAAGCTTATTATCAAGAAAAAAGGATCATGGGATAGGGAAAAGGAGGACTAGGGACATGAAAAGTCTCAATAAACTTAAAATAACTCTGCATACAACTATGTTCTATGCCCATAATGAAATTTGAAATCATCTTTAGAAAAATATGTGGAAAATGCCCAAATATTTGGAAACTAAAAACGAATGAGACAAAAAAAAAAAACAAACCAACAAAAAACATAAAAACACAAATTAGAAAGTATTTTGACCTCAATGAAAATGAAAAAATTTGTGGAATATAGCTAAAGCAGTACTTGGAAGAAAATTTAAAGCACTAATCTTCCTATATTAGAAAAGGACTCAAATCAATAACCTCAGCTTCTACCTAAATGAAACCAGAAAAAGAAGAGCAAATTAAAATGAAAGTAAACATGAAAAGGGAAATAAAGAAAAGAAACAGAAAAAAGAGAAAAATCAATGAAAACAAAAAGCTGGGACTTTAAGATCAATAAAATCGACAAACTTCTAGTCACACTAAGGCTCAAAAAGAAATAGATAACCTGAGGAAATCCACGTATATTAAAGAAAATGAATTTGTAGTTAAAAACTTTACCACAAAGAAAGCTCCAGTCCCAAACATCTTCATTAGGGAATTCTACCAAATATTTGAGGAGACAGGATACCACCACTTCCCAACTCATTTGTACGAGGCCAGCATTACTCTGGCATTAAAAGCAGACAAAAGGGGCACCTGGGTGGCTCAGTGGGTTGAGCGTCTGCTCTTGGTTTCCGCTCGGGTCATGATCTCATGGGTCGTGGGATTAAGCCCCACGTAGGGCTCCGTGCTCAGCAGAGTCTGCTTGAGAGATTCTCTCTCTCCCTCTCCCTCTGCCTCTCTCCCCACCCCAACCCACGCTCATGCTCTCTAAAATAAGTAAAGAAAATCTTCAAAAAAAAAAAAAAAAAGACATTAAAAGAAAACAACAGACCAATATCCCTCGTGAGTTTAACAAACCCAAGAGTACACAAACCCAACAATAAATAAAAAGGGTAACACGATGCTAGACTAAAATTTGTTATGAGGCTGTATTGAATGTTTACATAAGCTAACACTTACATTGGGATATACTTACCCATCTAAAATTAGACTTTCATAGGCTGCTTTTTTGTCACACACAGGGCAGATCCAGGTGGGCTTCTTCTCATTCATTTGCAGATAAAGGGCAGCATCAAAACACTGTAGATGTGTACAAGTCACTGCACGGCATGGGATTGTCAACCTCATTTTCCCTAACTACAGGACAGGAAAGACAACAGGGGGAAACCTTTCAGAAAGGAGAATAAAGCCACAAAGGCAAGAAAGAGTCATTCATTAGAGTCTGAAAAGATCCTACAGAAGATGAAAATGAAAAAAAATTCAAACCAGAATTTATCTCCGTCAAGACTGCTACCTATTTTATTTGTATTCACTGACTGCCCTTTGACTTTTAAAAGCCCATTTCACTTTTTAAAAATAATTAACATGTAAATTCACAGGTAGGAAAAAATGTCTCTTTCTTACCTGTTCCCCTATGTAGAGGGAACCACTGTTACCTATCTCTTACATGTACTTTCACTGATACTCTACGCATAACCAAGTATGTATTTTAAAAATTTTCCCAGAAATGGTAGCATGCAATACACACAATTCTGTACCAACTGTCACATAATACTTGGTGATTGTCTCATATATATCAGTACACAAAATTCATATATATCAGTACACATACCATGATATGAAGGTATCATAACTGATATGAAGTACATGATATGAAGGATCATTATTTATTTAACTAGTATCCTGCCCTAGTGATGGACGTTTAAATTATTTCCAATCTTTTATGACTACAAATCATGCTGCAATAAATATCTACAGGATAAACTCCTAGAAGTGACATTTTTGGATCAAAGGGAAAGTGCATTTGTGATTTCTGTCACACTGACAAAGTATCTTCCACAGAAGTTTCAATATGCTTGGTTCCCCTCAACCTTGTTAGGATAGTGCTATAATTCACTCTGATCTCTGCCAACCTAACAGGTAAAAAAAAATACCCCATTATAGCTGTGAACTATATTTGTCTTAAAATTTTAAGTTGAGCTTCTTTTTTTACTTCTAAGAGCCATTTGTGTTTCTAAGAACCATCTATTCAAAACCTTTTCTCATTTTCCATTTGGTTGTTAGTCTTTGGTTATCTATCTACAGAAGCTCTACATTAAGTCAGCCTCTTATAAATGATATGAACTGCAAATATATTTTTCACTTATGAAAATTTTGTGTGTATAATCACATGTGCCGATGTTCCAATATACTTTTATGTAACTATAGTGCTTTGTTCAATTCTTATTCCAATTGGTAGAGGCATACCAACATCAGGACACACCAGATTAGATTGAGTCTTTCTGTATAGCCTTTCAACAGCCCTCCCTATATACTTCCTTACAGAGAATATCTGTTTATAACCAGCTCTGTGTAATTCTGATAGAAAATCTGTTTCTCCCACTAGACTCTAAGCTCCATGAGGACAAGGTCCATGTCGCTGTTCACCATGGTAGTCCAAGTGTCACAGCATAATACGTAGAATGCAGCATGTGCTCAGTATTTGTTGACCAGATGACAGAACAAATAAAGACTAGAAAAATGGCAAAGGGAAAGAAAGGGAAGAAGGAAGGGCTCCTTTACAAGCACTATAAAGTCTAGAAAAATTCACAGCAAAATTACACTGTTAACTTTGCCTGATGGGTAGGATTTGTTTCCCCCCCCCCTTTTGGTTTATCTATAATTTCTTTCTTCTAAAATGAACATTTGGTTATTTCATAATTAAAAAAATTAATTTAGCCAAGTCGTCACCACAGCAATAACCATCGTTTGTATAGTTCTACTTACATGGAAGGCACAATGTTGATGACTTTATATTATAAAGTGACACTTTATATTTAAACCTAACAACTGCGCTGTATGATTGATCTAGATTATCATCCCCCCCACCCCCACCCCAAGAACACTGAGGCACAATGACTATCATTACGAAGTTAGAAAGTGGCAGAGCCAATATCTGAACCAAGCAGCTCTGACTCCAGAGTCCACACTCTTATCACTGTGCTATACTGAGTGTTTAACTAAAATTCTAAAAGGGATCTTAGAAGTTACAGTGATTCATGCAAGTACATAGCACAACAGAACTCATTATTTGAGAAAAAAAGAAGAGAACCTGAGGCAATTTCTCTTCTTACGATATTTGTTTCTATATTTTCCCTTCCTTTAATAACGAATTATCTCCTAAGTCATGTGGAATCTTACTGGGCGCTAAGGATTTTTACCTACATTTCACAGAATTCTCCTAACAGCCCTATGACTGCAGAAAGACTAGTATCTGTATTTCTGCTTTTGAAATGAAGATGCTGAGATGACGTGAGGCTACAAACACGCTCACTGAGACCCAGCTGGTGGAGCTCTAACACAAACGCAAATGTTTTTTGCTTCCATGAGGATCCTTCTAGTTTTACAACAACACATGGTGCTGGTTCTTGGTTTCAATTATCTACCTTTTCCTATTTTGCTAAGAGTTCTATTAGGAATCGATGCTGACTAAACACCTATTTAGCACCCTAATGAGATGACTACAGGAGTTCCCCCCGCTTTCAACTATTAATATAAATAATTTTCATAGGTTTTCTAAAATCAAGCCATACTTGCATTCCTAAGAGGTATCCTTTTGTTATCATGTATTATTCTTTTAAAATACTGGATTCTTTTTAAAGTACTGGATTCTACTGGCTAGTGTTTTACTTAGGAATTTTTCTTCATTGCTTTTTATTTGGAAACAACCTAAATCATCACTAAAAAAAGGTAGAACAAGTTAATTTACACCATACCCAATCAGCAAAATACCTATAGTGATTAAAATAAGACATATCTACAGATATTAATAGTTAAGATATACTGTTAATTTAAAAACAGTAAACCACAGAATAGTATATGTATAGCACAATACAATTTTTCCCAATAAACACACGATTATGAACATAAAGTTTAATCTAGAAAGATATATTTCATACTATTAGTAATATTACTTCTGAGTAATAGACCTCATCAATTTAAAGTTTTAATGTTTGTTCTATTTGAATAATTTTATAATAAGGTAGGTAATATTTGTCAATTTCCATAATTTGTTTCTTTTAAATAATGTTCTAACTCGGCCTACTATGGCTTTTTTTGGGGGGGGGGCTACAAGTTCTCATACTTTTGACTTCAGAATCCCTTCACACTCTTAAAAATTGAGAATCTCAAGGAGTTTTTATGTATATAGGTTATATTTGTCAATATTTATTGTAGTAGAAATTAAGGCAGACATTTTTAAAACACAAGAATACACAAAAACACACACTACATCAACCCTCAGAGCACTGACATCACGAACATTCAGGTAATCCCTATTAAACACCACTACCTACTCATGAGAGAATGAGAGCAAAAAAGGGACAAACTGCATCCTAGTATTATTTTATGAATAGCTTTGACTGGGGCGCCTGGGTGGCTCAGTAGGTTAGGCATCTGCCTTCAGCTCAGGTCATGATCCCAGGGTCCTGGGATCGAGCCCCACATCAGGCTCCTTGCTCTGCGGGGAGCCTGCTTCTCCCTCTCCTCCCTGCTTGCGCTTTCTGTCTCTCCTTCATTCCCTCTCAAATAAATAAAATCTTAAAAAAAAAAAATAGCTTTGACTTTGTGAACCTCGTCCAAGACTCTCAGGGGCCCCCAAGTATCTCTGAGCCATGCTTTGAGAACTTGCTTTTTTTCTTCTTCTTCTTCAGTGCCACCTTCATCTCTCCTGTCACTGCCTTATAATTTCCACAATACACAGAACTGAAAACATTCACAACTATGGAAGTTGCTGATCCTAAATTTAATCCTAGTGTCTTACAAGAGTTAATGAACATTTCCCAAGTTAAAAAAAGCGTTTATTACCAACTGGCCAAATCTGATCAGCTTCCTAATACTGATTATGGTGTGTCAATAAAAGAGGCTTTGTATGTGTTAAATTCTATTTAGTCAGATAATGGATGGATGGATGGATGGATGAAAGAAATCACACCTAACCAATGCAACACCTTTTTTGATTTGGTTTTTTAAGTTTTTACTTAAATTCCAGTTAACATACAGTGTAATATTAATTTCAGGTGTACAATATAGTGATTCAACACTTCCATACATTACTTGGTACGCATCACAAGTGTCCCCCTTAATCCTCATCACCCATCCCCTCTGGTGACCATCAGTTTGTTCTCTATAGTTAAGAGTCTGTTTCTTGGTTTGCCTCTCTTTTTGTCCCTTTGCTCATTTGTTTTGTTTCTTAAATTCCATATATGAATGAAATCATATGGTATTTGTCTTTCTCTGATTTTGCTTAGCATAATACTCATGCTCTATCCATCTCATTACAAATGGCAAGATTTCATCTTTTTTTATGGCTAATATTCCTGTGTGTGTGTGTGTGTGTGTATGTACGTACACACACACATATATATACCACATCTTCTTTATCCATTCATCAGTCAGTGGACACTTGGGTTGCTTCCATAATTTGGCTATTGTAGATAATGTTGCTATAAACATCAGAGTGAAATGTTATGCATAGAGTTCCTAAACTGATTTTCACTTTGCTGTAGCCTAATTAGTATCTATGTAAATTAAGAAAGAATGTATATAGTAAAAATGGCCCAAATCAGTGGTTCCAAACTATATATGAGTCAGAATCTTAAAAGATAAAATCAAACCTAGCTTCCTTTTCTATTCCCCAGCCACCCAGCCCATCTCTGCAGGACAGGCAGAAAATCACTAGCTGATATCACTAAGATAGAACCCCTGTGTAAAATTCAGACACTGTGTTCAGAAATATAATTATTAGATCCCTCCCTCAAGAACGACTGTAAAACTGCCTTCCATAGGTCCCAAGGATAGAGGCTTTGGACTGTGCTCCCCACTACCCAGACTCATGTCTACTCTAAATCATTTTACAAACATACTGTGAAATAGAACGAACACTTCTTCCACTACCTTAAAGCTATCATTTCTCTCATTTCTGCCTCCTGATCCCAGGGTTCACCTCTTATCCTTCCAAATGCTTCCGATCCACTCTGTGCTCCTCTATTTCCTAGCACCACATCAGATCCAGTGTTACTTCCACAGCCAGGAGGCTGCACTCCTTTCTGCTCTCTTCAACCCATACTGGTATTATCTCCTCCTCAGAAACTCCTCTCATCATCTAACTTCTGTCATCCGTCTGTTAAATTTGATCAAAACATCTGGTGTTCTAATTAACACGTATCATATACTATAGTTAGCTTCAACTTCGTGTTAACACTACTACAGCCTGAAAAGTACCACTTACTCTTTTCTTAGAAAGTGCTGAAAAAATCAGGTAGGATGATTTTTTCAAAAAGTTCAAAAGACAGTCTGCAAAAGAGACTTAGTGAAAAGGAACTGTTCCCTATTTTTATATAGAAGGAATCCTAACCACTCTGATAGGCCACTTTCACTATTTTGAAAATCTGAGAATCCATTAGTATGTTAGTCCATTGTGTTTTGTTTGGGTTGTTCTCATACAGAATAGCAGTGTTTGAAGAAAAAAAGGAAAAAAAACAAGTGCCAAGAAAACAAGACAGAAAATGGAATCATGCAACCGTCAGAACTCCTTAGGTAAGCTATACAGGAGCACTTTCTTCCTGACAGAATAATCTGCTACTAAAACATAAAGGTAACACGAGTTCCCTTCCCACGTAGTGACTGTGCCTAGAATATAGCCAGCAATTAACATTTGCTTAACATACTAGGGTTAAACTGTTAAGAAAACTGTCAATATTCAACTGTTTTTAACCAACAAAATGGCGATTTCCTGTGTTTCAATTTAACATCCATTTTAACACGAGAGGAAGGAAAAGGGTAATGTGAAGACATTCAAAAGAACTCACGCCTCAAGGTTTGCACACAGCATGGGGGTAGAAGAGGAGGTCCTGGGTCCAAACACAAGTCCTCTAGGGCCTCTGCCACCACTTCAGGGCATTCCCTGCTAGAACTGCAGACCTTCTCTCTGCATCTGATAACCACAGGTTCCCCATTTCTAAGCAATCCCAATTTCATGCATTTCTATTCCTTTTCAATAAATCTAAGTTAAGTTAGTTCAAGTTAATGATAATAAAAAAATAAATTCAGAAAGGAAGAGATCTGCAAACATCACTTTCCAGGGTGACAGAGAGGTGGACTTCTAACTAGGATAACATATTTTAGCCCAATTTGGTATTATGGTATATTGTTAAGGTAACTGGAATAATGTCAGAAGACCAAAATTTTTATCCTTGTTCTACTACTAAGTGTGTGATGTGAGCTATCCAACCACTTTTAGTCTCAGTTTCCTCATCTACAAGATGGGAACAACTCTTCCACATAGGTTAAATTAAGAAGCACATCACAGGAACTCAACAAATGATTCCTTTCTCTCTCCCTCTCTCTGACATAATTCTCTCTCCATTTAAATACTGTACATTTCTCACAATGGTGGCTGGTCATGAGGTGCCCCCAAAACTACATTCCTGATTCCGTGACTTTTCTCATAAAGTTCCTCACATCTGGAAAGGGACCCCTCCACCAGTACTGATTTTAAAGAAGCCTTCATCCACTATTCCTGACCTCTCCCATCTCTCTGGTACTCTTAGCAAGGTTACATGTGGTACGTATGTCTTCCCTTTCTCATGTGAGTTAGTTTTCTCTCTCAAAGTAGACTATTAACTTTCTGACAACTTATCAAGTCCTCAGTATTTTCTCCCAAAATTAGCTCAGTAACAAGCACACAGGAGGATCTGAGAGTTGCTGACTGATTTCCACCCCATAGTCTCTATGTAAAGAGACATAAATTATTATGCAATTTAGAAGTATATTACAAACAGATTAAGACATCTCAAACATTCTAATTCATTAAATCAGACCCATCAATTAGCATTTATTAGGTGATAGTAATTTTATTGCTATTTTTCAATACAGCTTATATTCCAATAAAAGGAACCAACTCTCTATTCTCTCTGTATGTTTACTATTAGCTGTGGATTATCTACAGCAAAAAACTGTGACAGATTATTCTGAACACAAAGCTCTCTTCCCCCTTCGACACAATGTCCTTTTAGGTCTCTCCTTGCTTAGTCATTTTTTGAAGAACATTTGCATTCTTTAGAATTATATTTAATCATTAAAATTCCTGAATGGGAAAATGACAAAAGTTCAGAATTCTATCATAATGTATCATTCATTCCCACACTTACTTATATAGAAAAATTAGTCATGTACAAAAAGTGAAATACCCCAGAATGTTTTGTTGCTTTACTTACAGGGCACATCAAGGATACGCGAAGGCTAGTTGTAGCAATTTCACTATCAGGATCTGCAGTAAGTTTTTCTTTAACTTTAGAAAGAAAGAAAAGGAATTTAAAAAATTTTTTAATGAACTGTGATATTCTGAAAAGAATTATAGAAATATATATCATCTTATTTAAAGTTTCCCAAACACTTTGAGTAGGTCAAGAAACTGTAAAAAGAAAACAAAAAACCCCCAAAATGTTGAGTATTAATGTGAAAACACAATCATACTTCCAGTATTAGGTTAAAGAATTACAAACTTGCAAACTCTAGATCACATGTTTAACTGAATTTTTTAAATTTCTTTTTAAAAGTAAAATTGCAGGTAAGGAAGAGTTTCAGAACAGAAAGCTGTGTAAGACTGAAGAACAATACAACAATTGGGAAAGGAACTTGGAAAGGAGCTGTACTGGGAGCTTCAATGCTTTCCTCACATATACTCAGGACTTTTTATTAGGGGGTACTGGTTGTTTCCAACAACTATTAAATTTGTAAACCGAAAAGGCCAAATATTCTTATACTTCCTTTGACAACTGAAAACTACAATAGATGTGCTAATGTCTCTGCAATGTGATTTACCAGATAATGTATACAAGTTACGGTCTCTACAAGTTCATAAATATATGCACGGCCTCTAGGTGCCTAATACTCAATTCAACACCATTATAGAAAAAAGGCAAGGAAATGGGAAACTGGAACTGCAGCAGGGCTAGAAAACGGAAGGAAGCGCTTCCTTGGCTTCCAGCTCTAGGCAGGAACATCGCTACTCTGCTGTTTAAGGAGATGAGAATGGTTTAAATACAAGAAACGCAACACCATTTCAACAGCCCTACTTGGCTCCCTTTTCGTACTGTAGATCCTTTCCTCCCTTCTGGTTCATTCAGTGGTATGGAAGGTAATTGGGGGAAAAATATTCTCTTTCCCAGAAAAATGTCTTGTTCAATTAAATTAAGTTACTGAATTATTTACAGTTTAGGTTAGACTTTTTTCTCTATTATTATACATTATGAAAGCAAAGTTCAAAATAAAACTTCTGAGAGGGCAAATATTGTTGATAGATATCAACACTTCTTCTGCAAAACGAGCTTCTTCATTTAGAATTTTTTAAAATGTACATTCTATTACACAATTGGAGGTTCTGAAGACTTGTATTTCCTATTCGCAAATCAACATATGCATCAAAATTACCATCAACCTGACATTTACCTAAGTAAGTTTTCATGAAGAAGCCAAAAATCAGACTAGTTGGGATTTAAAACTGATCCTTGGGAGTGATTTCTAAGAAGGGTTTTTCAATTTATAGGGCTCTGTTCTTAGAGTATTTTTAACTCAAAATTCATTTTAGGTTTTTTAATAATTCTTCCCAAATTATTCCTGTATTGATGTATATTTGAGGCTTTTTTTTTTCCATTAAGGCATCTCATATGCTCAGTCTTACAAACATTACTTACTTAGTGCTCTGGAATGATCAGGGTTTCTAATACCTTTCATTTTTAATCTCTGTAATAACATGGCTGATGTGAGCTGTCGTACAAGATATACAGACATGGAGTAATTCTACAAAGAAAGATAATCTGTATTAAAGATGAGAGATAATAGTCTATTTACATAAAATACTTGTCTAAGAAACTCCGGTTTCTAAAAATAACATTCAAAATAACTTTCACAGGAAGGTCAAGGACTGGGAAGGGAACAAAATCAACTCAGCTATTTTAGGGAAGATAAAAATCATATTAAAGGTATTTCTCAATCACTTATCACTTTAAAACATCCATGTGAAAGATAACATATCTTAGATTAGTAGTTTTCAAACTGTGTTTCTAATTTAGCAAAACTAATTGTCCTAGGGTCACCATGGTATGAATGAGAATGTACCCTCCCATGCCCACTTCTAACTAAAATTGTTGTTTTCATGAAATGGAATGGTCAACAATATTTTCACTGAAGAACGGGTTCCATTACAGAAAGTTCAAACACCAGTTGTCTGAATTAACATTTCAAATCCAGAGTTCCAAAGTTCTAATTCTGGCAGAAGAGACCACCTCATACATGGCCTTGAGCTAATCCTCAAATGAACCCTCGGCTTTCTTCTGAGAAAAACTTTGACAAATTAACTCCTGTTTCCAAATGCACATTTCATTAGGGAAGGGACAGCTACTGTAGTATTTAAGACACACGAAGAAATGATAAAAAAAAAAAAGACAAGGCCAGAAAATAATAGCATCCAATCCCATACCTCTTAGATCTGGCACAAAGGAACCTTCGTTAGCTATTTATAGAGCTATGAAGAGATGAAATAGAATTTTACCTACATGCTAAAAATCTATCTTACTATTTTACTACATATATTCATTCAATTGATCCTACAATAAACAAAATACTTTTAATAGTTACCAAGCCAAATATTGTAAATGTCATTTTTAATGTCCTGCAACAGTCTTTTTGAGTATCTGAATACTCAATATAGTATGCAAATTTAAAGTCAATCATTTTAATTACAAGGAAAGAATATTATTCCCATTACAGGGCAAAAAACCCTGCCAGGTCTTCAATGTCTACAATCATTTACTCAAAAATCTGTAAGTTAATAATTACTTCAAAAAGATTCTTCTATTCAAATTCCTCCCATAAGCTTTAAAGCATTAATACCTGCTCATTTAACAATGCCCTTGCATTTGCAGGTAATACCCATTCTCTTACTTATCTTTAAGTAGGCCTCAGGAAATTAAGCAACTTTGCTAAAATCAAACAGTGTCTAACTTGGGACTAAGTCAAGATTTTCTAAATCCTTCAGTTTGTGCAAATGAAAAATATTAGGAATCAGTGCCCTATGATAATACAGACAAGTTACAGTAAAAATTCAAAACGGAGAGCTCAAGAAAACAATTAGAGCGCTAGTAATATTTTTATAGCCCAAATATTAATACAAAGATTTTTATGTCCAGTTCTGCAACTGCCTTGGTATTACAACCAAAAAATTCCTGCTACAAACATATGACTCAATTTCTCTGTCCATAAAATAGGAATATTACACTTTATCTCAATGAAATAGCAAGATTAAAAGTTGATGTTCAGATTAACTGAAATCTCTTCTGACATTCTATTATTTCTATATATAAACAAATAGTTCTAAAACAGAAATCCTGTGTTGTATTAGTCAGTATCCCATAACTGACAGAACACATTTAAGACTAAGAATCCGTAGAAAGCCAAGTTCATCAACCTAAAGGTACTGGAAAAATAATGTAATTCTAAATAAATATTTTCATATGAGATTCCCACATTATCTGAAGTTAACAGCTGTTCATGTAAAAGCTGGAACAGATTATTTCCAACCACATTTAACCATTTTCCTCAAAGCCTATAAAGCTTTGTCCCTCTTCATAAATACGTAACATTACCTAAAGTTTCCAGTTTCTTAAAACACTACTTAAACACATAAACATGATTGTGCTTAAGAATTTCCTTAAGAAATACTGTAATTACACTCACTTCTTTTCCAAGAAAATAAAGACACAACATTCAGGAAATCTTAAACTTTTTAACCCTAAGAATCTCTACATTTCCACCCCTGAATTGAAAATTACTGCTTTTCAGAAATGACAATCAGAAGACTAACAAGTTAGAGCTAGTAGCTTGACCCAAGAAAAGACAAATCAACTCCTAGTGAGATCACTTTCATGCTACCCAGAAAGTCTTTACCTTTCCGATTTCTGATGCCCAAGAAATGGAAATCTGGTTTGGCACAGCTGAAGATAACCTAACTAAAGATGTAATATTCAAAGGGCGTCCAGGGCGCTTCTGTTCAATCCCATTTTTAGGTGGTGGTGCATAGCCCTAGAATCATAAGAGAAAAAAAATTTTTTTTAATTCTCTGTCAGGGAATCAAACATTTTCTCCAAGATAGATACACATTTGCCTAATTCCTGTTACACAGATCTAATTTCTGTTACATAGATCTGATACATATTCTTATTTTATCCTGGAAATCACACAATCTTCATCCTAAGGACACCAATCCAGAGAAGAAACTGACCTTTTAAAAAACACTATATTTCACGGGCGCCTGGGTGGCTCAGTCGGTTGAGCGACTGCCTTCGGCTCAGGTCATGGTCCCAGGGTCCTGGGATCGAGTCCCACATCGGGCTCCCTGCTCTGCGGGGAGCCTGCTTCTCCCTCTCCCACTCCCCCTGCTTGTGTTCCCTCTCTCGCTGTGTCTCTCTCTGTCAAATAAATAAAATCTTTAAAAAAAAAAAAAAAAAAACCACACTATATTTCACAAGTTCAGGAAAGTACAAAAAAAAAAAAAAATCCATGGTCCACCATTAAAATTAAAGATACAATGAATCTTTTTCCTTTTTATAAATGATAAAGTTGAACCTCTTTGTATTGATTCATCGTAGGAGCTCCTATTCAAAATGCATTCAAATACTGGGGATGGGAAAGAGGGAAAACAAAGTTTGGTGATTAAAGAACAAATTAATGCAAAAATAAATTACTGGGACTACATCAAAATAAAAAGCTTCTACACAGCAAAGGAAGCAATCAACAAAACTAAAAGACAACCTACTGAGTGTAAGATATTTGCAAATGACATATCTGATAAAGGCTTAGTAACCAAAATATATAAAGAACTTATACAACACTAAAAAAACCAAACAAAAACAAAAACAAAAAAAAAACCCTCCCAAATAATCCAGTTAAAAATTGGGCAGAAGACATGAACAGACATTTCTCCAAAGAAGACATACACATGGCCAAGAGATAAAAGAAAAGATGCTCAACATCACTCACCATCAGGGAAAGACAAATCAAAACTACAGTAAGATATTACCTCACACCTGTCAGAATGGCTAAAGTCAAGAACACAAACAACTGTTGGCGAGGATGTGGAGAAAAAAGAATCCTTGTGCACTGCTGGTGGGAATGCAAACTGGTGCAGCCACTGCGGAAAACTATGGAAGTTCCTCAAAAAATGAAAAACTGAACTAGCCTACAATCCAGTAATCGCATTAGTAGGTGTTACTCAAAGAATACAAAAACACTAATTCAAAAAGATATATGCACCGCTCTGCAGCATTGTTTACAATAGCCTAATTATGGAAACAGCCCAAGTGCCCATAAATAGATGAACTGATACAGAAGAGGTGGTATATACATACAATGGAATATTATTCAGCCATTAAAACAAGGAAATCTTGCCATTTGCAACCACATGAATGGAGCTAGAGAGTATAATGCTAAGTGAAATAAGTCAGAGAAAGACAAATACCATATGATTTCACTCATATGTGGAATTTAAGAAATAAAACAAAGGGGAAAAAGAGAGACAAACCAAGAAACAGACTCTTTTTTTTTTTAAGTTTTATTTTATTATTTTTTTTTAAAGATTTTTATTTATTTATTGAGAGAGAGAATGATAGAGAGAGAGCATGAGAGGGAGGAGGGTCAGAGGGAGAAGCAGACTCCCTGCTGAGCAGGTAACCCGATGCGGGACTCGATCCCAGGACTCCAGGATCATGACCTGAGCCGAAGGCAGTCGCTTAACCAACTGAGCCACCCAGGCACCCCCAAGAAACAGACTCTTAACTACAGAGAACAAACTGATGGTCACCAGAGGGGAGGGGAGTGGGGGACGGGTGAAATAGATTATAGGAATTAAAGAGTATGCTTCTCATGATGAGCACTGAGCAATGTACAGAATTGTTGAATCACTATATTGTACACCTGAAACTAATATAACACTGTATGTTAACTATACTGGAATTAAAATTTAAAAACTTAGTAAAATTTTTTAAAAAATAATAAAAATAAAATGTATTTATTATAGTTTATGGGGAAAAAAGAACAAATTAATGAATTTCAAAGGAATTATTGAATTCTTTTGAATGCTTTCTCTCCAAGTAGAAGAGAAATTGTCATTTTTGAAACCAGATCATGTTAACAAAGAATAATCCAATATTTCAACTGGCATTAAATTAGCTTGATGGCTGTAATACTGATATTTATGTTTTATTTTACTTTTTCTAATCATTAAGTATTTGTTTTAAACAGCAAGTGTACTCATTTTTGATTCACATTATATCCAATTCTCAATTACCAAAGACTTCTCAGTTTGTAATGTTCAAGACTAACATTATTTAAAGATATTATTTATTTATTTGTCAGAGAGAGAGAGCACAAGCAGGAGGGGGCAGCAGACAGAGAGAAAAGCAGGCAGAGGGAGAAGCAGGCTCCCCACTGAGCAAAGAGCCTGAAATGGGACTCAGATCCCAGGACTCTGGGATCATGACCTCAACCGAAGGCAGACGCTTAGCCAACTAAGCCATCCAGGTGTCCCTAAAATAATAATTTTTAGAAAATTAAAATTTCTTAGCTGTGAAAACATCTATGTATTGAAAAGCAGATAACCATATTTCACGGAATCTAAAATGCCACTGATGTAATTTAACTGTGTACCACTGAGAAGGAAAAAAACACTCAGTTAATGATACAACCTAGCATATCACTACTTATTCCTGCATGCATAGCAAAGAAATATAAGCAAAATGAACTGGCTAACATATTCCTTTTAAATATACAGAAAAATCTTCTGAATCACTTTTCACTCAGTCATCAATGCATATGTTTCATGGTATCTCCCTAAATGCCACTAAGAGCTCTGGAGATACAAGTATTTCTTAAAACTATATTCTACCCCACTAGCGTCACTCAGATTTCCTTGCAGATCACTGATACCCTTAAGTTAACTGCACGTGTTAATGCTGATACAAGCTGGACCTTATGAGAATGTACTGATCAAAGCTTTTCAGACAACAACCAGGATTTGTGAACCTTCCTTAAAATGTTCTTAAATCATATGTTGCTTAAAAAACCAAAGGAGCATAGCTAACCAGTCACGCCACAGAATAATATCAAGACTATACAAATCTACGCAATGACAGTACATTACAGCTTGTAATTACCTGGTCATCAGCAACTCTAAGATACCTTTGGATTCTAGTGATGTTAAAAATATGCATGTTGGAAATAATGAAATACAGTATTGGTGGCATTACACAACAGAGCTAAGGAACACATTCTATCACAACTAAGGGACCTCCTTCACTGCCTCGTAGGATAGTAATTATTCAGTGGGAATGCACCTAACTTGCAATCTACAACTTGCATCAAGACTTTGAAAATCATTAAAAACAGTTTGGGCAAGGAAGAAGGAAGGCTAAGAGCCTAACTTCACAATGGCCACTACGCTATGGAAAAGGGAAATTGTGTGTGCGCCTGCATACACGTGTAGGAAGGTTATGCCCACCTAAAGCTGTTCAAGTGAAGTAAGACAAAAACAATTCATTCTCTTAAAAAGACTCTAGGAATTGGTTCAATGAGTAAAAAGCGTAAGGAATATCAACATTCTGGATAATTCCAATGAAACTTTTGTTTTTAGCCTAGAAGTTAATTCTGTCTTCTGGTAGGTTAACCAAATAAAACAATGGCACAGGGTCTGCCAAGATGATAAAAATAACTCACACCAAACAGTAAACTCCCTAAACAGGAATTGGAGACACCAAGCAACAATGTTTTAAGTCAGTCTGACAGAGGAAGAGAGCAACAAGAGGGGGAGAATAGGTGACTACAAGAACGAGGTACTAACAAATTCAAAATCAATTTTGGTACTAGTCTCAGCCACCTCAAGTATTTTAAATCCATCTCTATACCCTACCTGACTAGTTTGATTTCACTGGCAGTTCTGAGTTATCTATTAACTTGTATTCTCCTTTTGACCATTACCATCACCTCCACTCAGCCATTAATTACCTGGTTATTGAGAACAGGATATAATTACAATTTTCTAAAATATAAATGTGTAGCTCTAACACATTTCTAACAATTTTCCATATCTAAAACAAAAATAAACGTAAGTTCATTTGACGGGACCTCTGGAGCAAAGCTAACAACTTTCTTTAAAAAGGCTGCTGGAAGAGCCAGTAAAAGATAATCTGTCAGTCTGAACCTAACGTTCCAATAAAAGATATACTCAAAACCCTTTCGGTGATGACATCCTACCTGACTTGCAATTGGGACAAAAGTTGACAGCATTAATTCCTTTAACATTTCCCCCCCCGAAATTTTCTAACTACTACTACTACCACTACTGTTAATACTGTCAACATAGATTTACTTTTTTATTGTACATTATAAAAATTTTCAAGCATAGACATAAGTAGAGGAAATTACCCACCAGCCAACTTCAGTAATTATCAACAAGTTACCAATCTTGCTTCATTTGCCTCTGGCTCCACCCCCAGCCCACTGAAAAATACACACCCCACACATATACACATTTATTCTAGACAATGCCATTTGACCCATACTTTTATACACAGCTTTAATAACACCTTTCAAAAACAAAAAACCCAATATCACCTTATAAAATTAACCATAATTCTTAAAAATTACCTAGTATCCAGTCTATATTCAAATTTCCCAACTGCCTCAAATGTCTTTATTATTGAAAGTTTTCAAACATATAAAAAAAGATGGGGTGCCTGGGTGGCTCAGTCGGTTGAGCATCTGACTTTGGCTCAGGTCATGATCCCAGAATCCTGGGATCGGCCCCATGCCGGGCTCCCTGCTCAGCGGGGAGTCTGCTTCTCCCTCTGCCCCTCACCCTGCTCGCCCACTCTCTCTCAAATAAATAAAATCTTAAAAAAAAAAAAAAAAACATATAAAAAAAGAGGAAGAAGGTATAATGAACTCCCATATACCCATCACCCAATTCAATATATATTTGCTCATGAACAGTCTTTACCTATTCAACCCTCAGGTTGAAACCAGAGAGTACTCTAATTTCTTCTCTCTCAAAAGGACTGAAAGAGTGACAAATTCAGAGGTATCCATAGAGGGGTCAGCCTGACGTCAGCTGAATTCTTCATCAACTTTACAAGTAATACTCCCCACTGTTAACCCACTTCTATGACAACCCTCCCCAACCTTATGGCTCCACAGATTTACAGAAATTTCTCAAAATCTGGTTAAAAAGAAATATAATTCAGCCCCTCAAAATCATTCTAAGCAAAGAGGGTCTTTTTTTTCTTTCCCTCTCTTCTGTCCTTAAAAACATAAAATTTTCTTATCTTGCCATCAGTTGGTACACTGGCAGCCCTGGGAGCCAAAGACGGGGAAAGGGAGATACTCTCAGACGGTTTCACTTGTATCTGTCCATGCTGCACATGTCATTCTGCAAGTCCTGCTATGAGCTGCTTACTGCTGTCCTTGTATTAAGGGATCTGGAAAATCGATGCATGAAGGCATCTCCTAAAACTCATCCTGACATGGGTAAAACAGCACAGAAACTGCTTTCATCACTATTTGACCCTTAAGAATCCAGGGACACATTGCTATTATCAAGGTAATGCCATTTCTCATTCAGCTTTCTCTTTGTACATGCAGTATCATCGTTCCACAATGACTGGATACTGCAGTAAGGTCTACACAGAGGGACTGGTTCCAGGACACAAATTCAAATATATTCATAGCTCTCATGGGAAATTCCATGACTGTGTCAAGCTTATTCCTCTAGGATTTGCTGTGCAATAAACTAGGATCATGGGCAAGGATTGTGTGTCAAACTTCTTTGTGACCTGTCAATGTTTCTTACAACTGCAACAAAGTCCCTGAGGATCTCCATGGTGGTGAGGAGCTCAATGTATTAATTTCCAAAAGGTCACTGGAGGTCCAAAAGGTCTTCTGAGGCTGCAGTACATTCATATGATGTTCGTAAACCTGCTTCATGCTAGTAAAGGCTCCATATATTTCATTATCCCAATCAGTAGCAATTGTGGATCAAGAGGTGGTTTAAGGAGTTTTCTATCAGTTGCATCGGCAGCTGTTCCACAGAAGGTCACAGAGCCAAAAAGCCTCTTTGGGAAAGGCTGGAGTTTGATCTCTGGGACGACCCTATCAGGTCAGGAAAGCGCCCCCTTCCCCACCCCGCTTTCTGTTTTTGAAATCCGTCTTTACCTTTGTCCTAAGGCTCTATTTCTTTACCTCCTTCACAGAGCCCCTGGAGCCACTGCAGGCCCCTGGCTCTAGAGGAGAGGGCCAGACTCATTACACAGTAACTGGTATGCTCACAAACAGCCTGATATAAGTACTGAAGGGTTAGTTGGTGCTTTGGGAAAGAAACCAACAGTGACTGAGTAACAATCTACCAGAGAAAGTACTCTAATTTCTCCTCTCTCAAAAGGATTGAAAGAGTGACAAATTCAGAGGTATCCATAGATAGATCTCATGGATGAAGATATCATCCCAAAGCATAACACTGCTCCATTTGGAGTATTTTGTGGAACTGTAACCACCATATTTTCTGCAGCAATGCCACAGTTTAGGTAGAACCTCACACATCTCAGATAGCCCCCATCATTGGCACAGTCACTTGATACTGAACAGGTCTTCAAGGCAGGTCTAGATACCAAGATCTTCACGGTTAGATCTTTCAGGGGTGGTGAGAGAGAGAAACAGGAAAAGCCAAGGTCAGAGAAATTTTAACATGTCTCAGACAAAGAAAACTGGGTATGAACAGTCATGGAAAGTATGCACAGAGGCATTCCACAATCTGTGATTTTCCCAGGATTCCTTTGTCACACATGTGGCCACCCATTGGCATTGGGTGGCCTTTAGTTCCAAGGAAAATTGCCTCTTTCCTTGGTTCAGATCTTTGTATGATCTATCCAGATAAAAGACAGCTCCTAAGAATCTACTGTTGTTCACTGCCAGAAACCTGAGAAGCAAAATGTCCCACCTGGGTCTTGAACAAGCATGGGGCCATGTAAGCATTCCTCCTGACCACATCTACTCCGCCTCTGCAACTTCCCCGTTCATCCCCAAAGGACTATCTCAAATGATTTCAGCCCCACAGACATTTTTCAAAAAGAGGCAGCAACCATGCAGTATTGCTCAAGCTCTTTAAAATTCACGAAATAGGTACTTCTCAGGTCTCTAAATCCACAGGCTACGAAGATACAAAACAGGACTCCTGACAATCAAGTCAGATCTTTGACTACAAGTGTTGGCTTTGGCCACGGGCCGTCTTCACTTTGGGGGGGCTCAGTGACAATCATCTGGCTCTGGTAGAGCCCAGAGTCCTAGACCATGTTGTCTGGCCTGCTCAGGTCTGGCCTGCTCAGGTATTCATCAGTGTTGCTCATATACTTTTTCCAGAGCCAAGCCTTGTGCTCAGCAGGGATGCTAAACAGTTCCCCCATCTCCTTCTCTGTAGTCTCTGTTGTTGAAATGGCAACTTAGCATCCTCGTGAAATCACTGTTCTCAAAGCACGTCCTGGGTTAAATGCACCTCCACTTTGCAGTGCTTGACAAACAGGCCATGCTCTCCTACTTTTCTGATTATGGCTTTGCTGGCCTTCTACACAGCTGCACTTATTTATTGACTTATTCCAAGCCTCAGTGGAGACAGATATACAATCCAGTTCAACAATTAAGTGTTATTTTAAGATGTGACTAACAGGAGAGTCCAGAGTTATCAGGCCGGAAACTGTACCCATTGTATGCACGGGTGTGCATGCATGCATGTATCCCAAGTGCTGAAGCCCATATATTGTTTCACTGCTTAAACAATGGGTTGTCAAATACCGTTGCATCTACCCCCCAGTTGTGCACATCAAGGCCCAAACCTGGAATCGTTGATCTCCATGTCCAGTCGTTCTCAGCAGCCTCTGCCTTTTACCATCTCATCCATGGAGAAGGCCCAGCTAATTTAGACAACTACCACAACATGCTGCCCTATACATGCAAGTCATGACCTGTTATTATGCACTTGATATGATCCTAAGAGTTTTTCACAGCGCCCCTGCTTCCCGGCACAAGATGGTCCAGGCTCACCTTTTCCATCTCCCCCAGACCTGGAATCAGCCATTTCTCCAAGGAGTCATAAATCCCTCTAGTGGAAAACAGTATTTAACCTGGATAGTAAGAATACTCATTGGTACGGAGTTGTCACTGTTTCTTCGCCTTGTATTTAGACTCTATTTACATGCAAGCCTGGTAAATAAAAAGCAACTTACAGGCAAAGGAAACAGCTTCCCATTCACTTTTATACATAGACTATTGGGATAGTTGTCTTCTTGAGGGCAACTTGTCTCTGCCAGGCAAAGTCTGCATTAAAGAAAAGAAAAAAAAAAACCCATAAATTATTCTTAAAGAGTGTACCCAAACACGTTTACATATTTCAAGTTCAGGACTATATGCACATAGTTAGCAAGTATAAAATTTTTTTTTTTTAAAGATTTTATTTATTTATTTGACAGAGAGATACACAGTGAGATAGGGAATATAAGCAGGGGGAATGGGAGAGGGAGAAGCAGGCCTCCCGCGGAGCAGGGAGCCCGATGCGGGGCTCGATCCCAGGACCGCGGGAACACGACCTGAGCCGAAGGCAGACGCCTAATGACTGAGCCCGCCCCATCAGCAAGTATAAAATTAAGAGAAAATTTCAAACTCACCTCAGCTGAACCTGGACTGTATAATCTCTCCTACCACCTGGCAAAAAATCCCTGTTGGAAAGAGAAATAAACTGGGTTGAGAAGGCACAACGAGAATTCACAGGAACATTCTCACCAGAAAAAAAGCATTATTAGTATTTTTATTCTTATTCTTGAAGATGAATGCTACCCTACCAACAGCACAAGCCTTAATCAAAATGCTACAGTGACACTAACCCTCATTTACTTAACATTTAGTCGTGTCTTTACAGCAATTTTAAGGTATTGTCAATTCACAGGAACTTTCATGATGCAGTATTTATTTCCATAGGAAACAGATTTGGTTAACATGAAAAGAAGCACCCTCGGTTCTAAAAGAGTTTAATAAATTAATTTGTTTGCTCATAATGGTTCTTAGCCTTGGCTGAGCATTTTAATCATGTGATTTTTAAAGAATATAAAGACCCACTCACTAGACTATTGGTCTGGAATACAGACTGAGCATTAGTTTTTATAGCAGGTGGTTCTAATATAGAACCAAAATGAAGAACAAGTGCCTAGAGTCTCAGCATCTCTGTACCACGGCAACTTTATAATTAAGTATCCAATTAAGGGACACAGAACCTTTTAGAATTTCTACATGAGAACCTAATAGAGTCCCGTATAAAATATTTTTGGCACTGAACCTTCCAAAGCCTTGCCACCAAGGAGCCCACAGTGAAGCAGCATTGTGATTGCTTGGGAGCCTGTCAAAAATGCAGAATCTCAGGCCCCACTGAAGACCTACAAAATTAGAATCTGCACTTTAATGAGATCCCCAAGTAACATGAACACACGTTATAGTGTAGAAGTTTTGTCCTTAGCCATTATCATCAATCTTGGACTCTGCCAAAGGGAAGAGTACTAGAAATCAGTCCTTTCTTAAAAGTATATTTTGCCCTCACCTTGCTCTAACTGGGCCGGTCTTCGTTTCACTATGTTCACTGGAAGGCAGTAAAGCACCAGTGACCAGCTTGAGTTCTACAGTCCCAAACAGTAGGACCTTGGGCAAACTATTTAACCTGTCCGTGCCTCTGTTTCTACATCTATTAAAGATGGAAAATTACAGAGTTGTTGCGATGATTAAATGTGTTAATGATACATGTAAAGTGCCTGGACGTATAAAGTGCTCAACAAGTGTGAGCAGCCGGCTGCTATTATTATTAACTCTGCTTTCACTTTCCCTCGCCGGTAACCTCCAACCCTTCTCAAGTGTCTATTCAAAACATCCCCATACCCTAGACAACACTGACCTCTTGTGAGTAACCCTTATCATTCCCCTCATGTATATGTGCTGCCGAAGCGAGCACTCCCCTCATGTAAATCAAGAAACATTTCAGAGTCTGGGTGCTGGTTCAGCAACAAATAAAGACAAAATATTTGCTCTCAAAGGTCTCATGCTAGTAGGTAACAGATACATACAACTAAAATAAAATGTGGCAAATGTGATAGTACGTTACAAAAAATAGGTGCTACAGAAAAGATGCAAGTTTAATTTCGTCTTAAAAGCTCAAGGCAATCATCACAGTCCAATCAAACTAGAAAGTAAGGTTTATACAGCAGTGTTTCCGCCTATTTCTACTTAGACACACTTCCATCATTAACAGTAGCTTCACCGGTGCAGATTCTCAGCCAAAGGAAAGGGTGAAGATCAACCAGAGATACCTAACAAACTCTTGTTGGGTTGGGAAACATAATATGAAAAAAGAGAAATGGCAGAAGACATAACTAGAAAGATAGGGAAAATGATATAAAGGGTTTTAAATAGTTTGCCTAAGGATTTATACTTTATGCCAGTAAGGGAAATTAACATAAACTGGGAAATGCAATGTGCTATGTATCTTTACAAACATGAAGTGTAATGAGTAAGCATCTTCTGACATTCAGTTTCTGCCAGTCACTGTTCTAGGAACTTTCACATGTTCATCTCATTCATCAAATATAAAGCAGGCATTTACTATATGTCAGGCACTGTAACAGGCTTTGAGAATATAAAATGGAGTAAGATGTTGTTGTCATCAAGTCTGTAAATTCAAGCAGTCAAATAAATGCAATGAAGCTTTAATAGAAAATAAGTATGTAGTACAGTGAAACAGTGTGAGTCTGGGGAAATCTGGAAACGGCATCACAGAAAAGCTGAGACTAGAACTGGCCCCAAAATATACCTCAGGTTTGCCAAGTAGAATAGGGAGGAAGAGGATATGCAAAGGGACAGAGCTGTGATAGCCCAGCTGCTGGGGAAGAGTAGAGTGACAGGAGATGCACTGAGACAGAAGACAAGTAGAACAAGATGTTGAAGAGAATTGCCAGGCAATGGAGTGTGGACTTCACGAGCTTCACTCCAGGGTTTTAAGCACAAGAGAGAAAACACTGAAGGGCTTTAGAAAGATTACACGGTTAGCAGGAGGGTCAGGGGACCACTGCAATTGTACCGGCAAAAGATGAGGGCTTAAACATAAACATCCCTGAGTGATATTTAGGCAGAAAAACAGAATTCAATGACTGACTAGATACAGAAGGCAGGATACAGAAGGGGAGCATCTGGGATGGGGCCCAGATTTTGGAATGTGGCAACTGCTACTCACCAGGGTAAGAGGTAAAGCAAGTTAGGACATTCAATGCCCCCAGCTACTGAGTGAGGTGGTGATTATTTTTCCTATGTTACATTGGGTAAATAAGATTCAGCGGGCTTTAGTAACTTACTCAGGGGCATGAAGACAAGCCTAAGTGGTTGAGCCAGAATTCACATTCCAGTTGGTATTACTGCAAAGACCATGCTAGCTCCCTCCCTCAAGGGTAGAGTTGCATCATGTTTTAAATCGTGAAAGAGACATAAAAGAAGGATCAGTGGAGTGCAGCAAACTGACAGGGGTTGGTGGATGAAGTGTGGGATAATACAAAGAGGGCTCTGTTTGGGCAGATCCCATGCCATTAATGAAACGGGTAGCGGGAGGAAATATACCAAGCACAAATCTCCTTGAAGCCAGTTTATTTTTTCAACTTTGCACCCCTGGTGCCGGGAACATTGCCTGGATCATAATAGGCAGTAAATAAATATATGCTGTGAGACTAAATGAATAAATGAAAGAACAAAAGCAAGTCTGGGAGGAACACAAGTTCAATTCTGAATGTGCTGTGTTTGATGTACCTCTGGGTCATCGAAGTAGGGACAGTGAATATGGACTCTAGAGCGAAGTGGAGACTTTGCAGCCACCAACATAAAAATAACAAAGCACATTCATGAATACTATCACAGAGTAGTGAGAAGAGAATCAGAGATTGATTCCTGGGAACACGCAAGAAAGGTCAGTGTGAGAAGCTGAGACAGCATAATCAGGGAGGCAGTAGTAGCAAATGGAAGGGGAGTGTTAAAACCAAGAAGAGAACTGAACTCACTGATCAATCTTCACAAGACGTAATATAAAAAGAACAAAACCACCCGAACCTGATGTATTTGAGCCTCATTTAGACCTTACTACCATACAGGAAAGGGGAGAAGCTGGATGCACAGCAGTGGTTCTCAAATTTGTTAAACACTGGAAACACTTGGGGAGCTTTAAAAACTGGGTTCCAACCTCAGAGATTCTAATTGAATTGGTATGAACGAAACATGGGTATTCAGATTCCTAAAAGCTCCTCAGGTGATTCTAATTTGCAGCAAAGTGTGAGAACCACAGGCATAGAAGTTAAATGACACCACAAGAAGTACCTCTGGATCCAAATCCAGCATGTGTAATATGCTACAAAGTCAATGAACCGCTTTTTTCAAAGACAGTGGTAAGAAATATTATAAAAGCGGAAAGAGAGCTCTTTAGAGAAGTGATCAATTCCAGAACTGGGGCAGAGAAATTACAAAATGAACCTAGAACATTCTGTGGTGCCAGAAAGTAAAGTAGTGCTCAGAAATAGATGGAGACATACCAAAGGGCACAGGAGCCAACCTGAAAGATCAGCCAATGGCCAAAGGTAGACCAGTTTGGACAACACAAATTATCACAGTACTGCATTATAATCCAGAGTACTCAAGAGCCTATGCAGATACCAAGTAAATGACTGAGTAAGTAAATGGGGGAGAAAGGACAGCTCTTCCTTACGGAAGAATAACTCTAATGTGAAAAAGAATAAGGACAACAGAAAATCACACCACTGGAACACAAGAGTGTTTATGACAAAGTAACTGCTGAAGGGAAAGATCCATCAGTGAGTGCTAAATCATTGGGCAAAAATTTGAAGAGAAACAGAATATGTGCCTTATCTCAAAGTATCTCCCCCAAGGTATTTATTACTAACAAAGGAAAAAACAGCAACTTTATAGTGCCAAAATCTAGTAGAGAGTACCTTACCCAAGTGATCAAGGTTAACACTGCCAAAAATAAAATGTATCAATATAATGTAGCCCAACATGATACACTAAGAAGGGCATATAACTTGAGGTATTCTTGCCAAAAACGCATAATCTCATGACAAAATATCAGACAAACCCAAATTGAAAAATATTCTACAAAATACCTGGCCAGGACTCTTCAAAAGTATCAAAAGTTCTTATGAAAGACAAGAAAAACTAAGAAACTGTCACAGACTGAAAGAGACTAACATGACACTAACAATTAAAGGTAATCTGGGATCCTGAATTGGATCTAGGAATAGAGGTTCATTAGCAAAAAAAAAACTGGTGAAATCTGAATAAAACCTATAGTTTGGTTAACAGTATTACACCAAGGTTAATTTCTTGGTTTTGATAATTACACTATGGTTATGCAAGATGTTAATATTAAGAGAAGCTGGGTAAAGAGTATATCTCTTTTCATAACTTTTCTATAAATCTATAATTACTTCAAAGTAAAGTTCTTAAAAAATCTTGGGAGATAAAGAAGTGAAAAGTAATTACATGGGCCATGTTTAAATACTGAAACAACTAAGAAAATTTGAATATGGGCTAGTCATTGTTTTATATTAAGGAATTATTATTTTACTGTGACTATATTAAGAATTAATTAGAGATCCATCTTGAGGTATTTCCAACTGAAATTATATGATGCTTGTGATTTGCTTTAAAGTATTTCAGGAAAGGGGCGCCTGGGTGGCTCAGTCGGTTAAGTGTCTGTCTGCCTTCAGCTCAGGTCATGATCCTAGGGTCCTGGGATCCAGCCCTATACCCTTGGCTCCCTGCTCAGCGGGGAGTCTGCTTCTTCCTCTGGCCCCCACCCCCACCCCTGCTTATGCTCTCACTCTCTCTCATAAATAAATAAAATCTTTTAAAAAAATATTTCAAGAAAAAGGCAGGGGGGTTTACGTACACACTGCCAAAATGTTGATAATTACTGAAGTTAGGTAATGGGTACCAAACTTTCACTTCCACTTATTAGGAAGAAGAAGATTTTGTATTATTTAATTATATGACTGAAAATCTTAGGCTTTGTCTGTATGTGTATGTGATTTGTTTTCTTTGAAAGGAGGATTACAAATAGCCTTTTATATTGTTAATTTTTATACATAAGATACATAAAATTTATCACATTAACCATTTTTAAGTGTATAGTTCTGTGGCATTAAGTATACTCACACTGTTGTACAACCACTACTACGATCCAGCTCCAGAACATGATCAAAATGTTTAGTTGAGATTTAAATTTTAGTCATTCATTTTTGGACTACTTAATATAATTCACATAGTTCAAACTTCAAAAACATACAAAAAGGATATAAAGTAAAAAAGACTACCCCAACTCTGGCCCTGGCCATCCAATTCCCCTGTACAGAGGCAGCTGATCTTATTTGTCCAGACATATTTTAGACACTTGAGCAAATTACACACACACATACCTTTTAGGGCAACTGGTAGTATATTATTCACATTTTGATGCTTTGTTTTTGTTCACTTAAAAATGTACCTTGAAATCTGTATCTTTAAATCTAACATACTCTAAATAATCTCCTTACCTCAAAGACCCATGCAACACTCTTGAAGCTTTCCCAAACCACCAACATTAATAGTAACCTCATCCTCCTATAAATCAGTTATCTGTAATTACTAAAATTGGTTCTCTTCATCTGACCCCTTGCAATGCCAAGATCATTTTATGTATATGAGCTGGTTCACTAACAAGAGTGGACATGTTATATAATATAGTGCTTTGGACCTAATACATAGTAAACGTTGATCTCAAGCAAGGGATCATCGCCGAATAACAAACAAAACTTAATATTAATAAGGTTTTGGATATAAAATATAACTTTAATATAAATATAATTTTAAAATTTTCAATTTATTCTACTTATTTGTTAGTTGGTTTATTACTATCCCCAAGATTGAAAGTACTTCCAAATTTACAAAAACTCACTGCAATATCTTCTTGCTCCTGGTGAAAATGAACCACATCAGGCTACATTCATTTTACTTCTTTGATAATTTTCTCCTCTGAATTTTCTGTTTTCTGAAAATATTATTCTGGATATTGGATCTTTTGAACTAATCCTTGAATGGTCTTTTTTTTTTTTAATCTTAGTTTTCAACACTTTTCTCCCGCCTGTGGAAGAGGCAGTCTATCTATGCAATACTCTGAGAGATCTAACTTTACAGGGTCAGAACATACAATCATTTGAGATTTTGACAATAGCACTCTCACCCTATACATATATTAGTAAAGGTGATATGATTAATGAAAGAATCTAAAACTCTGCCCCAGACTCTTCCACATAAAGAGAGCATCCTCAAGATGTTAGTGTGCTTCGAAGAGACGTGAAGCCCGTAAGTTTGGATTCACCATCTTGAGAGATTGACCAGGCAGATGAAGATATTAAAGACCAAAAAGTCCAATCTAACCTTAAAGAACTTACGTAATTGTGAATACAGAATTTCTAAAACTTAACTACAGAATCCTTATTTTTGTAAATTATTAACATCTCAGAGAAGATGAGCATTCAAATGAACAGCTGAAAGGAGGCAAAAGACCTCTAATTTGCTCAACTCTTCTACTTTTAACTCTACAATCCCAGAAAAATCATTTAACCTCCTAAAGCCTCCGTTTTCTTACACTAAATCTTTAAGAATGCAATTTTAAAGAGTCACATACATATTATTAACACCAAAGATGACTATATATATACATATATATTTTTTAAGGATTTTATTTATTTATTTGACAGAGAGAGAGAGACAGTGAGATAGGGAACACAAGCAAGGGGAGTGTGAGAGGGGAAGCAGGCTTCCCGATGAGCAGGGAGCCCGATGTGGGGCTCGATCCCAGGACAGTGGGATCATGACCTGAGCCGAAGGCAGACGCTTAATGACTGAGCCAACCAGGCGCCCCGACTATATATTTTTTTAAGATTTTATTTATTTATTTGACAGAGAGAGACACAGCAAGAGAGGGAACACAGGGGCAGAGGGAGAGGGAGAAGCAGGCCTCCTGCGGAGCAGGGAGCCCGATGTGGGGCTTGATCCCAGGACCCTGGGATCATGACCCGAGCCAAAGGCAGACGCTTAATGACTGAGCCACGCAGGTGCCCCAAGATGACTATATTTTTAATTGGAAAAGTATACACTACATATTTCCTTTTCTTTCCTCTTACAACTTAGTTCATTTGCTCTTTATAAATGTGTCTATTTTAAGTTTCTCCAATTTTTCTAAACAGCAAAGCTAAGAGTACTTTTCATAATTGTTTTCAGATTTCTACTAATTTTATGGTCTAGGTGACCACAAAGCTCAGAACAGTGCCAATTTATTAATAATTTTTCTGGGATAAGAACATGATGTCTACTTGCACTCTTAAAGTGCCTCAGTTTGAATGATAAAGTTTATGGACATCCTATCGTTAGGCTGTTGTCACAAATTCTTTTTTATGTTGCTATATCTGGAATAAAATTTTCATTAAAAAAAGTTATTGCCAAAAAGTAATTCAAAAAAATAAGCTGGGATTTTAATCAAAGGTTAAAGCTGTTTTTTAATACAGAGTTGTTTATTAAATATTTAGCTAACTTTAGTCAGTGTATACTATGCTTGCTTAATGATGTCCAACTGTTATGGACTGAACTGTGTCTCCCCAAAATTCAGGTTGAAGACCTGACCCCCCAATCTGACCATATGTGAAGATGGGAATAAGGTCGTAAGGGTGGGGCCCTAATCCAATAAAACTGGTGTTCTCATAAGAGGAAGAGGCACCAGGGATGCACAGGCACACAGAAGAAAGGTCAAGTGAGGCAAGAAGGCAGCCTCTACAAGCCAAGGAGATCAGGAGAAACCAAATCTGCTGACACCTTAATCTTGGACTTCAAGCCTCCTGAATTTTGAGAAAATAGATTTCTGTTGTTTAAGCCACCCAGTCTGTTGTGCTTTGTAATGGCAGCCCTAGCAGACTAATACACCAACATTCATGAAGAAACATATTCCAAACATTCCTCTTACCTGGATATGCATATCTCTCTAACTTGCTGAGGTGTCAGAGCAAAAATAAAAAACTTCTCTTGAAATCGTTGAATACTGCTTTGAACTGGGGAGGGAAAAAAAAAAGATAACATTCCAATATCCAATATCCAAAAGATAACAAATCCAAGGATGTAACCATGTGCAATAACAATGCATTTCTGATCAACAGTCTGTCAAATTCTGAAATTTTTATAGTTAAAATACTCCAAAATAAAGAAGTAGTAAACTGCAGTCATCTTGGAATCATGAAAGCAAAGTCAATCTAAAACAGGCTCAATTTTAAGCATTTAGTCTTTATTCTAAAACACTAATTATAACATAGTCAAAATATAACACAACTGTTCAAAATTACATTTCATCCTTGACTATAGCATTATCAAATGAAAACCTGAGGAAGTCTAACCCCCGCCCCCCCAAACTCTATTCTAGATTTAGGTGATCTTTCATTTGTCTTATTTCTTTGTCGTGTTTTGTTTTCAACCCTTTATATTCAGCTACACAAAACGTTAATATAAAATTTTAAACTTAAGCTTCTAAGTTGATCAAATGAAAATACATAATTATTTACATATAGAAGAATATCTATTAAAAAAATTACCTAATGAAGTCATCCTTGACTATCTTATTAAAAACTGAAATCTATTTACTTCACAAAACTTTATAACACATTTATTCTGATGTATTATTCAATGATGTTCTAGCACGCATTAAAACAAAATAAAGCAAAAGCTAATACAGAGAACTTCTGCTTCCTAACAAGTACTGCAACAACTTACAAGGCAAAATGGCTCTTGTGTGTGTTACTGGCCACAGTTTTCCTGATACATAAAGATAAATAAACAAGATGCCAGTTAAATATCCAATGTCAGAGGCCTTCCATCCACAAGCCACAACAAATCAAGAAAAATATTAACTCCTTGAGTAAAACACTTTTCTTTAAGCACAGTTTATTATAGCAATTATGTGCCTAGAAATCATGTCATAAAGTGGCTCATATTTTCCCAGAACATTTAAAAAGAGGGGAGAAAGAGGAATGTGGCTTATGACGGCCTAAAAATCAAACAAAATGCTAAGTCACAAACATAAGTATGGGGCAAAAAACACAAACACACAGCTACAGTAGTAAGTCCCTCCATTTCTTCAATCCTATTCACTCCTCAACTCTTTATTGTACAGATTTCACTTCCCACTCTCTACCCACAGTTAAGGTTATTTCCCACTCTCTATCCACAGTTAAGGGCACCAATGACCTCTTAACTGTCAAATTCAATAACCTTTGAGATTAGAGGTGAACACACTGCATTTTCAATCAGAGTTAATGGTATAAGCACTCAGTCTATCCAGCCAGAAACCTCAAAATGTCTAACATAGGTACAAATGGAGTCCCAGAAGGAGAAAACAGGGCATTAAAAAAAAAAAGTTTCGGAAATAATGAAAGAATACTGATTAACTCACGGGGTAAGGGGGAGCCCTTACAGATCAAAGCTCAAACAAAGTAAATACAAAGAAAGATACCTAGTCACATCAAAATCAAACTACTGCAAACCAATGATGACTATAAAATCTTGAGAGCAGTCAAGGAAAAAAAAACACGTTGCATACAAGGGAAAAACAGTATGAATAAAGGCAATGTAAGCCAGAGTCATCTTTAAAGTGGTGAAAGAAAAAAACTCGCTGGAAAATTCAATACCCTTCAAAAACAGGGTTAAATAATGACTTTTAGATAAACAAAGGCCAAGAGAATTTTTGAAAGCAAATAAGCAATACACGTAATGTAAAAGGAAATTATCAGGATAAAAAGAAATGATACCAAATTCAAAACCAAATTTTCAGGAATGAAAATCACTCTCAACAGTAAATTAGTGGTAAAGGTAAAAGAATATGTTGTTTTTTTCTTATGATTTCTTTAAAAAGATAATTCTTTAAAGCAAAAGTGGGGTACCTGGGTGGCTCAGTCACTTAAGCGTCTGCCTTCGGCTCAGGTCATGATCTCAGGGTTCTGGGATCAAGCCCCATGCTGGGCTCTCTGCTCAGCAGGGAGTCTGCTTCTCCCTGTGCTCTCGCTAGCTCTTTCTCAAGTAAATAAATAAAATCTTTTTAAAAAAATAAATAAAAATAAAGCAAAAGTAATGGCATTGAGAGGCAGGATTTTTAAGATACGTACAGGATTTTTAAGATACGTACAGGATTTTTAAGATATGTAGAAGGAAAAGATATGACAACAGGAAAAAGAATAGATAAATGAAATTATCTACCCAAGAGCTGTGATTCTTGCTTCATTAACACAGCTTAACACAGATCTCCCCAGAGACAGATTCATTCCTTGTGCACCAAAAATGTCAGGTTTCTACTACTGCAAAGCTGGGTGCAGGACCTTGGGTCAATTCACACAGCGTAAATACCAGTATTTGAGGCCTTGCCTGGGTGACTGGAGTCAACCCACCCAAAAAAGTACCCATATACCATGAATCTTACATTGAACCTGGAAGGCTTCCATAGTCAGTATATGCCAACATTTATGTACAATTCACAGAACTTGCAGCCTAATGTTAGCAGTTTGTATCTTAACATTTTTGCAGAGGCTTTTATTTTTCTGACATAGTTTTGAACTTATTATTTATTTGATGCTAAATTTTCTGTAATAATACCAAATAACTACCCTGTTTCTATGAAAAAAATGGATGCTTCATCACTGTGTACCATAACTGAATTCCAGGAACTTACAGCAACAAAAAAATAGTGCATATGCTAATAAAATCCAATTTGTATTAACACTGACAATTTTTATATAAGACAATTTTACTACAGAACAGCAGCCAAAAGCACACCAAACGTGCCATGAGGTAAACCTATTAGCTAGACTGTCACTTTAATACAGATCAGGAGAAAGAATGGCAGGATATAAAGCAGAAAGATTCAGGTTTTGCAGTGTATTTTCTTCCCATTAGTGTTCCAACTTGGGATCAGAAAACCAATTCTACACAGACCCCACGAACACTTTTATGTTAACAGCAGCAAATGACAAAGGAAAAAGACCATGACTCAGGGGCGTGAGTCAGATACAACTTTATTCAAACCCTTTCCTTTTTTAACAATCCTCCATAAGGTAGATTCTATTTTTCAAAAACAGCTACAACAATATCTCCCATCATGCCCTTCTCATAACCTTGACATTCTTTCAATGAAGCAGTGGGGTCTCTATCACCCTCCCTTTGAACTTGAATGGCCCTTTGTGACTGCTTTAATTGATGGCATAAGTGATGCTATATAAGTTGCAAGGCTAGATCATAAAAGCACCATGCACTTTTCCCTTGCTCTCTGGGGACACTCTCTTGAGACCCAGCTCTCATGCTCTAAAGAAGTCCAAACTAGACCAGAGGAAAAAGCCTTATATACATACTCTAGCCAACAGCCAAGCCGAGTCCGAGCAAACAGGTAGCAAAGACACCGCACGAGTGAAGATGCCTTCAGATGATCCCAGCTTCTAGCCATCAAGTCACCCCCGGCCCCTAAGTCTTCTCAGCTAAGACCCCAGACATCTTGGGGTAGAGACAAGCTATCCACACACTGTTGAACTTCCAGTTCTTAACAGGGAAAATCCACCAACATAATAAGATGGTTGTTTTACACCACTGTACTTTGGAATGGTGTATTATACAGCAATAATAAGTAAAACTATGCCACAATTTCATGAAGTAATTTTAGCATTAATCTTATAAATCCCAGGTTCTAGCATTATGTCTAGCTTCATTTATAATTACTAACTGATGAGGCCTGCTGATATGACATAATACTTATGACTATTCTAGGTTTGTGGATATTGGTTCTTTCTACCTTTTTAAGCATAAATGGACCAGAATATTCCTGTATCCTCATCTTAGCCCTCCTGGTTATTACCCAAGTGACAGGAAATTCACGTAAGATCTCCAAGTCCTTCTTTACTCCTCAATTAAAATGGGAGTAACATTTTGCTCATCTGCTTTTTTTTTAAGGTTTTATTTATTTACTTGAGACAGAGAGTGCGCATGCACTCAAGAGCAGCGGCGGGGGCGGGGGGGAAGACATGCAGACTCTGCACTAAGCATGGAGCCTGATGCAGGGCTCAATCTCAGGACCCTGAAATCATAACCTAAGCTGAAATCAAGAGTCGGACACTTAACCGAATGAGCCACCCAGGCACCCCTCATCTGCCTTTTAAAGGCTGTTTTGTGGGGGTCATGACCTCAGGATCATGAGATCGAGTCCTGCATCAGGCTCCACGCTCAGAGCGGCGTCTACTTAAGATTTGCTCTCAGGGCGCCTGGGTGGCTCAGTCAATTAAGTATCTGCCTTCAGCTCTGGTCATGATCCTGGGGTCCTGGGACTGAGCCCTGCGTTGGGCTCCCTGCTCAGTAGGGAGTCTGCTTCTCCTTCTCCCTTGGCCCCTCCCTCCCTGCTAGGGCTCTCTCTCTTTTGCTTGTTCTCTCTAATAAAATTTTTTTTTTAAAGATTTTATTTATTTATTTGATACAGAGAGAATGAGAGACAGAGAGCATGAGAGGGAGGAGGGTCAGAGGGAGAAGCAGACTCCCTGCCGAGCAGGGAGCCCACTGCGGGACTCGATCCCGGGACTCCAGGATCATGACCTGAGCCGAAGGCAGTCGCTTAACCAACTGAGCCACCCAGGCGCCCTCAAATAAAATTTTTAAAAAAATTCTCTCTCTCCCTCTCCTCCTCCTCCCAGCTCACAAAAAAATTTTTAAAAATTTAAAAATAAAGGCTGTTTTGTGGATCAAATGCAGTAACATATGTGAAAGCATTCTGAAAACAATACAGCACTATACATGTATTTTCAGTTCCAGAAGTCCTAATCAAAAATGTCTGCTTTTAAAGATAGCAAAATTTCAAGAAAAAAAAAGAAATACAGTCCAACAGATGCATTTTGCCAACTATTCAATAATAATGAGTTTTTCTTGGTAAGATATTCAGGTAGAAAGGGGCGCCTGGGTGGCTTAATCATTAAGCGTCTGCCTTCGGCTCAGGTCATGATCCCAGGGTCCTGGGATCGAGCCCCACATCCGGCTCCCTGCTCTGTGGGAAGCCTGCTTCTCCCTCTCCCACTCCCCCTGCTTGTGCTCTCTCTCTGTCAAATAAAGAAATAAAATCTTAAAAAAAAAAAAAGATATTCAGGTAGAAAATATTTTAACATGCCTAAGAATGTTAACTATTGTTAGTAAAATAGGAAACTTCCTGAGCTCCCCCACCGCAGAAAGTTACATGGACATCTTTTGATAAACTGGTTTAGATTTGGTCAAGAATGCTTCCTAGCAGTGCGTGCCTAGGTAACAGGAGCTTATAAAATGGCCCACTCAGGGAAGAGATAAACCAAGATGTTTTATAGGCAGTTTTGTGGGTTATCATGGCTCAGTCTAGCTAATCTATAAATAAAATAATTCACAACATAACAATGAATAAATAAAACAATGAACAGTTTATTACACTGCATCATCTAAGATCTCTATCCTGAGCTATTTGCTGCCCTATCACCCACCAATTAACTGTACCATTGCTGCCAATCAAAGAATACTCTTACTTTATTCCTTTTCCCATCATATCTCTGCATCAAAAGTGGGGAAACCACCCTCAAACATGTATAAATAAAAATATACCCAAAATAATATTCTCATACACTTTTTTTTTTAAAGATTTTATTTATTTATTTGAGAGAGAGAATGAGACAGAGAGAGAGCATGAGAGGGGAGAGGGTCAGAGGGAGAAGCAGACTCCCTGCTGAGCAGGGAGCCCAATGCGGGACTCGATCCCGGGACTCCAGGATCATGACCTGAGCCGAAGGCAGTCGCTTAACCAACTGAGCCACCCAGGCATCCCTCTCATACAGTTCTAATAGAAGAAATAAATATACAAAGTTCTATTCTATATTCGCAAATTAGCTGGTTTTTGGTAACTCGTTTCTTAACACATTGGAACAGGCACACACAATGCTTTCAGTGAACACTTGAGTGATTCTATATTCCAATATTCAATTGTTTACAAATAGTTATCATTGAACATTGCTTTATGTGAACACTTTTTAAATGCTAATCCTATATACACACCTAAATTTTTCTAATTTAATGAAATTTACTCAGAAACCTGAGTCATGGGCGCCTGGGTGGCTCAGTTGGTTAAGCGACTGCCTTCGGCTCAGGTCATGATCCTGGAGTCCCGGGATCGAGTCCCACATCGGGCTCCCTGCTCAGCAGGGAGTTTGCCTCTCTCTCTGACCCTCCCCCCTCTCATGCTCTCTATCTCATTCTCTCTCTCAAATGAATAAATAAAATCTTTAAAAAAAAAAAAAAAAGAAAGAAACCTGAGTCATTTGAAAGAATTTTATCTAGACAGAAACCATCACTATATTAATAATCATCAGTGATGTTTAATATGAAAAGACTTTTTTCCCTATACAACAGCTGCAAAGATCATGTGGGGAGAGTGCTGAGGTTTCATGCTTCTTAGAAAAACAGTGACTTTAATTCAGAACTATGAAACAGGAGAACAGTTACCAATTTCAATCACCAGAATGATTTCAATCACTAGAAATCATTCATTTCCTTTACCCCAGTCCTCTTCTTCATCCTCTATATCCTCTTAGTCATTAAGTCCTGCTTTCTAAAATTTTCTTATCGGCTGCTTCCTCTCCCTTTTCACTACCACCATCCTACACAGAACTATTACGGTTGGTACAAATGAAACAGCAACGCTGCCTCTCTGCAGTCTCCCATCAGAACACAAGTGCAGAGCTGGTCTCCCTTAGCATCACTACCATCACCATTTCTCTGCTCAAAACTGCTCAGCAGCGTCCTATTTCAGAATGAACCCAGTCTAAGCTCCCTTATCTATAAGCGTCTCCATAACAACGGCCCCGCCTCTTCCCTAGCACACCTACATTTCCAGTGTCTCCCCAAGTCTTACTCTCTATTCAAAACAGCTTCCTCAGTCAGGTCTCCTAACTATGCCACTTTCATTTCTACTCCCGTGACTACTCACCATTCTCCCCTTTCTTGGTGTTTCCTCTCCTATAAATGCCATTAATTCAAAGTAGACAAATTCATACTTCAGAGCTCCTTCAAGTCTCACTCCTACTCCAAGAAGTCTTGACTGACTTCCCCATTCCTGAGGCTGATAAAATATGTGAGTTTCAGATACACAACTAATAATTCTTCATCATACAGGCACATACCTCATTGCTTCTTGCTCTCATGTTAACACTACCTCCCCAACTAGGTAACAAGCTTCCTAATGGCCATCTTATACTTCTGGCTTCTCCACAATTAGACTACATGACCATACCCAAATTAAATCCTCATTATATACTCGTTAACTGGGTTAATAAAAACAATGTGTACAGTGTCTGAATTTATCCAAACTCCTTAAAAGTGAGGTTTTATTTTAATGGCTTTCCATTAGTTGCACATCACTTTAAACCTGTTCAACTGTACCCAAAAGCTTAATGAGTATTTCCTAATAATCAGGAATTTAAGAATATGAAAAGATGTTGATTCTTTTTTTTTTTTTAAGATTTTTTTTATTTATTTATTTGACAGAGAGAGAGAGAGCGAGAGCAGGAACACAAGCAGGGGGAGTGGGAGAGGGAGAAGCAGGCTTCCTGCCAAGCAGGGAGCCCGATGTGGGACTCGATCCCAGGACCCTGGGATCATGACCTGAGCCGAAGGCAGACGCTTAACGACTGAGCCACCCAGGTGCCCAAAGATGTTGATTCTTATTAATTTCTCATCTTTTAAAGATTAAAAGACCAATAATAAATTAAAAGACCAATGCTGATGAGGGTATAGAAAAAATTAATACATTCATACACTGCTGGATTATAAATGAGTACAAGGCTTCTGAAGCAACTGCTGAAACAAAAGCTGAATATCAAAATACTAAGTACTCATACTCTTTGACCCAATAACTTCACAGAGGCGTTATACTTCATAAATATTCACCCAAGTATTCAGAAGCACATCTGCAAAAATGCTAACAGCAGCAATGTCTAAAAAACTGCAAGAATAGTGACTCAATGCTGGATACTAAAATATTACTTTCAAATAAATAAAAAACTGAGAATCACTGAAAATGTCCACCACGGAATACTGGTTAAGTGATGGTACATCTACAAGATAACAGGTCTATTTAACCCACAAATCTCTATTTCCAAGAAACACTGTTAAGAAAGATTATCATGATGCAGAACTCCAGGAGGTGCTATTGGCAGAGGATACTAGTAGAACAGTGTCCCCTCTCACTAGAAATGTGGCAAAGTAGCTCTGCAGTTGGAAAAAGCCTTTTTAATGAATAGGAAGAGAAAGAAGATGACTAAACATATGCAGAAAAACAGTTTACTATTGATACAACTCTAGCTGGGTAATATATGACATTATGAGGGACGTTTCTGTTATATTTCTATGATGTTTCAATTTTCAGTTACTAGCATAAATTACTTTTGTAATCTGAAAAGCACAATGAAGAAGTTTTAAGGAATTAAAGGCTCAAAATACATTGAAGGTATTTCACAAAATACCAAACAGCTAGATGTAGCAACATACAAAGCTTATAAAACAGAGTGAACAAAAAGAGCTAGTCACAAAAGAGATCTCGTCTGATCTCGGAAGCTAAGCAAGTTGGGCCTGGTTAGTACTTGGATGGGAAACATTACTTTTTTTAAAACACATATACGGTAAAACAAGAAAAGGAGAGGAACATAAACTCAGAATAGTGATTTAACTCAGAAAAGGCAAGGAGATGGCTTGAAGATACTGCCAATGTTTCTTTTTAAAAACCTAGGCAGTGGGAGGACACCGGAATGGCTCAGTCGGTTAAGCATCTGACTCTTGATCTCAGCTCAGGTAACAATCTCATGGTCCTGAGTTCAAGCCCCGCACTAGCTCCATGCTAGAGCCAACTTTAAAAAACAAAACGAACACAAAAAACAAAACTAGGTAGTGATTTCACTAGTGTTCATTTCACTGATGTTTTTTATACTTTAATGTTTTATATATATTTTTTGTACAGATTAAATACAAATTTCTTAACTAGAAAATTCCCAAAGGATTTCATCTTCAAAAGTTGTCATAAAAAAGAAAAGAAGGAAAAAGACAACTGAAAAGAAGAGAGAAAGACGGCTTGTGAAAGCAAATCAGAACAGCTGTTTAAGGGAGGAGAACACAGATTTGTTAGTTTTTGAATTTTGGGGTTATCCACTTGTTATAAAAACCTTAGCTACAGAGAACCTCATTTAGTATTGTGTACACTCTTATTTTTCAGATGCCACAGTTTACCATTTTAAATGCTATTTTTATTTTAACCATTTTGAATAGAAATAATTCCAAACTAGAAAACTGTATTACAATGTATCTCTTTTAATAGAATATATACATCATGGTTGTTTCTTGGGTTCTTTTTTTAGCATCAATACATGGGCCATGATGTAACAGCAACTCCCTTACTACTAAGGGGCTATTGGTTTCAATATACCAAGAGGTTTGGGAGTAACATTTTTTGACCTCTTGTGTCTATTTTTTCTACCATGGCTCTTCTAGTCTCTCTCGTGTTGTCAATCAATTCCTACTTAACAATATGTTGATGGCTTAGAAATCATCTAATCAACTGTATATAAAATCAAGAATACACAGACTGGCTTGCAGATGTCAAGAATATGTGCTTTGAAATATGGATTTGATATCTCTTTTGACTCCTGAGGATTTTTAATTCTCAATCTCCAAATGTAAACAGGTTTCTCTATAGCAGGATTCCAAACAAATGGACTTCCCCAGAATTTCTATTTTTATGTGTATTTTCAGTATTATAAAACAATAAAAATTAAGGAAACTTCTGGATGTCATTACATTGCTTTAGACACGGTGACACTGAAAGTTTTCAATTAAAGGTCATTACTGGAAATGATTAAATTTTTTCCACTTTCATTTGGCAGACTACATGCTGATGTGGATTTTCTAACTTTCTACCTCCAAGTCTAAAAGAGCATTTCTTAGATCACTGCTTTATGAATCTAACAAAGATTACATACATTAAGAAAATTCTTTTCTTTTTCTCCTTAGGGGAAGCAAGATAAGGAAATGTTTATTGTTTTAAAACAAGAATCAGTTTATAAATTCATAAAAACAATGACAGGCAGGACTCTTGAAAACATATGTATAGAGAGTTTTTAGCTCAGGGATAAAAGTTATTTCATAAGCCCTAAGGTTATATGCTATCTCTTACATTCTAATTTAAACTATGAGCAAAAGGCCATAGCCACTCTTCAACACAAAATACAAAATTATTTTATCTAAGTGAAATGAGATAGGAAAATTTTATTTTAGTAAACTTATAAAAAGCCTACTACTCTCCTTTAACTTTATGGAGGTAATGAAAGAGAAACTCTATGAAATACAGAAAAGCAGAAAACTCCAGTTTCTATTTTTGAACTAAGCAGGGAAATAAGGAAAGAAAATCACAAAGCCTGGTGCACCACTGATGCTAATGAGTAGAGAAGACACATGGCTGCATCTCCTTTGGAGGCACGCAACCAGGTCTTTTTCAGTCCCTTCCACTGTAACTACAACCCCACAGGCCCTCTTATACCTTCTCCAGCCTCACCTTAGCCATACTCCTGAGGAGTCCCATGAGGTAGGGGCACCTAAGCATATTACCAGTCTGAATCTTTCTCAAAATACATACAAAAAGAAAAAAAATAAATTTGCAATAACTGCTGAGAAAGAAACATGGGAATGAGCCATGATATGGTCCACTGGTATAAACCAAAAACCATGACAAAGATAGAAATAAAAAGAATTATGGAACCATTTTAACCAGATAAATGAACCTGTTTAAAAAAAAAAAAAAAAGATGAAAGTAAAAGCACAAAAGAAAGGCAACTGGGTAATACATATTTAAAAATGTTTGCTCCAGTTATTAATTTTAAAAACAAAAAAATCTAAACAAGATACAAGCTTTCACCAGTCAAAATCACCAAGATTTGTTTTTAATAACATCTAATAAAGGCAGGAAGAAAGGCAATGAGAGACATTCTCTCACTTTGTTCCTGTAATGTAAACTGGCAGAGCTCTTCTGGAAACTTCAGCAACATGTTATCAAGAATCTAAAATTAAAATGTTCTTACTCTTTGATGCAGTAGTTCTACTCATAGAACTTTATACAAATAATAAAACGTGAACACAATCCTTACTTCATGATGAATATAATGAAGGGATAAAATGCATTACTCTTCCTGCCTGGCTAAGTATTGCTAAATTAAAACATTTAAAGCAAGGAGAAAGGGGCTGGAAAAAGCACAGCCACCGTGGCCTGCCATCAATCAGGCCATACTGACTCCATTATCCCCAGTCCTACCCCTCAAAATTTCTTTCTGGCTTAACCAAGATACACAGCAGCATAATCCTCTACAAAAGGAAAAGAACATATTGATATATTTAAGAGCGTTCTCAAATGACCTGAAATAAAAAGAGTTTTCCCAGGATGAGGAAAAAAAAAATCTCCCAAATTAACTATGAAATGCCATTCCCTAAACAATTTATTTCATCAAAAATTCCAAATACCTCTGTAAATAATTTCATTAGGCAGTAAGAAATCATACCGTAACAAAGAAGCCATTATGTAGGTAAGAATTTGTTAAAGCCCCATGTATCAATTTTTGGTAATGATAAAATTTATTACATTTTCTGAGCACTTGTCAGATATTAAAAAAGCTAAATACGTTTGTCAAACTCCGTGTGTCAAATTAAGTATAAAACGTTTATTTCTTAGGAAAGCAGTTTAAACACTATGTTAAACAGAAACTAAATTTCTGTAAAAATACCAAAACACAAACTGCAGACAGCAAGCAATATTTGTACCTGTTCCCACACACACAGAAGTAATCGGAGTTCTAAGCCACAAAAATGCTGGTATGAGGAATTAGCAGTTCTATGCTAGATTTCATTCATGTTGCCAATATTTTTTATCTGGCATTTATTTGGCATTAATGTCTCAATTTTAGAGTATTAACAGCAAATCATTAATCACTAGTTGAAGGCCTCTTGTTTTAGGTATTCTCTTAACTGGAAGGAACTAATTTCTCTAACACTTACCTAAACTCGTGGGCTTGATGAGAACATCAAGGACATCATAAAAGGGCAAGTTCTTTAACTGCACATCAGGATGGACAGGAGGAATTGGGGGAGACGGCTGCTGCATCTCAAATGTGGGCTTAGTATCTTGAAGCAGCACAGAACCAACAGGAGAGGCTGGTGAGTGCGGTGTAACTGACGAGGAAGGCAGCGCGTGGATTCCCGCCACGGCCAAGTCAGGTTCTACAGGTGATGAGCTACCATCCAAATTGAAAACCGAAGATTTGATTGTGGATAAATCAGAAAGTCCTTCAAGAGTCCGTGGGTATCGGCGTCTGTACAATTCTCGGATCTTAATCTGAACCGCAGGGCTGCAGCCGCTCTTTAGTAAATGCAACGCCCTCATCAGGAGGTCATGCTTGCGTCCACTTTTTTTCCGGCCAGCAAAGCCTAGTAAAACTTGTAGTTCAAAAACCCAAAAACTAAAAACCATATTCTAAAAGGAAAGAAGAAAAAAAAAAAAAAAAAAAGGACATAAGCCAAGAATCCCCTCAAGCATATAAAAACCCCATCTAAAATATACTGTAAAATCCAATTTTACCAGCATTTTATCACCTGGTATATGCTAGTACCCAGCATTTTCACATACCACTTAGAATTGATCCTATTTAGGGCGCCTGGGTGGCTCAGTTGGTTAAGCGACTGCCTTCGGCTCAGGTCATGATCCTGGAGTCCCGGGATCGAGTCCCATCGGGCTCCCTGCTCAGCAGGAAGTCTGCTTCTCCCTCTGACCCTCCCCCCTCTCGTGCTCTATCTCATTCTCTCTCTCTCAAATAAATAAATAAAATTAAAAAAAAAAAAAGAATTGATTCTATTTATAGAGCCACTGCCCACCCAAGTTATGGTATTAATTATGGTTTGCTGTATTATTAATTTTGATAATCTATGGTCTATCAGTTTCTACTAACCACCTCACTATCTGATGATGCTCAAGTGTAAACCCCTATTTGCTTTATGACTATGAAATTTATAACCAATGAAAACTTCCTTCTCAAAATTAAGCCCTATCAACACACAACGTAATGTTTGTTACAGTACTGTCATAAATTAACCAAACAAAAAATTTGATTTTTGCAAAATTATATGCATAACTTCCAATGCTAAATAGTAAATCTACAAAATCAAGACAAAATTGTGATCCAAAAATCCAATGAATTTTTCACCCCAACTCAAATTATTAAGGAACAGACAACATAAGAAAGTTATTTTTAAATATTAAAGCTAAAAACCACATACATCTTATTTAGCATACTTCTAAAACAAGTGAAATCCACAGCTGATGAGAAAAATGTTGTTTGTTGTTCTTGGGTGTAAAATGAAGGTTATATGCGGTTCTTGCTTCACATTTCACCATCTATTTATTCAACAAAACCTAGCAAATACTTTTAACTATTTGCTGCTCTTAAGTCCACCTACTTGGTGAGTTTCAGAACTTGGGAGGTTAAACCACACTTGGGTCAGATTTACTTGTACACAAGTGCCCCATCTAGTCAGAAAGAAGAACAAGACCTGGAACTGACCCTAAGGAAACTTTGCCCACCCCTCCTCTCTGAGCTAACACTCCAGAGCTACGTGGGATTCCTTCTCAAGCTGGTAGGTCTGCAGGGGCAAAACCTACAGCTGGTACCGAGTCAAAGAAGTCCTCTGTTCCGCACTTTTAAGTCTCATTGATAGCCCTGAAGCAATGACTTTTAAATAGTAGTCAGGAATAATACTTGCTAGTTTTCTAAAAAGCAAACAAATTTAAATATATCAAAGTAATCTGGATGTACAGCTGTATCATAATTCTATCTCATATACTGTGCCTCCATATCTCATATTATACAAGTCAGAGACCATTAAGTTGTAATCCTAGCAACCATTTTTCATACTCAACTAGCACTGTCCAGTAGAAAAAGGAACCACATATTTAACCATAAGTTTTCTACTAGCTACATTAAAAGTTAGAATTTTAATATGCTTTATTTAATCCAATATATCAAAAGTATTATTTCAACATGTAACCGATTTTTGTGATTTAAAAATAATCCATCTTGGGCACCTGGGTGGCTCAGCTGGTTAAGCGACTGCCTTCAGCTCAGGTCATGATCCTGGAGTCCCGGGATCGAGTCCCGCATTGGGCTCCCTGCTCGGCAGGGAGTCTGCTTCTCCCTCTGACCTTCCCCCCTCTCATGTGCTCTCTCTCTCTCTCTCACTCTCTCAAATAAATGAATAAATAAAATCTTTAAAAAAAAAAAATAATCCATCTTTTCTGAGGTGCCTGCAAGGCTCACTCAGTTAAGCGTCCGACTCTTGGTTTCAGCTCAGGTCATGATTTTCAGGGTTGTGGGGTCAAGCCCCATGTTGGGCTCCTCACTCAGTGGGGAGTCTGCCTGAGATTCTCTCTCTCCCTCTCCCTCTGCCACTCCCCCCGCATGTGTGCACACTTGCTCTTTCTCTAAGATAAATAAATAAATCATAAAAAAAATAAGCCATTTTTTGAAAGTGTCAATGAGACATTTTTTAATACTAAGTCTTCAATATCCAGTGTATTTTACACTTGGAGCCTATCTAACCATATTTCAAGTGCTTCAGAGCCTCACGCAGCCAGCAGCTACCACACTGGACAGTGCAGCTCTAAATCACACTCTAATAGCAACATACAGCACAACGCATGGTCATTACATTTCAAATCGCTTCATTTCCTCCATGTGTTAAAATGAAGATTTTATCTATCTTATCCCAATGCTATGGACAACAAAGATGAAAAACAAGAAAATTCTTGGCCTATGTCAAGATGTTACAATATACTCAAGGTTTCATGCATAAAAAGGACTATGACAGCTTTCTCAAGTGTCTTGCCAAGCAAGAACACAACGCATCTTTCCCAAAGTCCCCAATCCTAATACTTCAATTGAAGTTGGCTTATACTACAGTAGCGTAAGCAACATTAAATCATGAGAACACTAACAAAGGCAGTCAAACAGATACAATACATCCGGGATATTTTCTAAAGAAATTTAACTCAGAATTTATTACTTTGCTTCCCTCCTTCTACTTATTTTCACATTATTCTTTGTTTTAAGGAGACTTGTTTTCAGAAATGACAAAAAAGAACACAAAGTCACCCTAAGCTTGGCTCTCAAAATGGAATTTCTGGGAGGTCTCATACCACTTATTTCCAATGATAACTTTATTTGGCAAAGAATGCTAATGCAACTGGCCCTATTAGCTACTGTAAATATACAAACAAAAAGGAAAAAAGAGATAAGGGCTCTCAACATGAATGCAGAATCAGGACATTCTGAAGCAAAAAGAAATCCTCCAGTTTGGGGAAGGGCAAAGGAAAGGACAGCAGACAAGGATGGTCTCTGTATTGCAAAATGCTGCAAAGATGAAGTACCACTGAAAAGGGGCGGCTGTGAGCCCACGAAGCCCTGTGGGAAATTTCACAACAGCAATCAACAGTCACATGTAGGTCAAGTCTTGGCATCCAGACTCAGGATACTGGAAAAGTCACTTCATCCCTCTGGTCATCCTCTTTATATTCAAAACACCTAACAACAAAACTCTCCTCTATTGAGGATTCACTATTAAGATACTCTCTTCTCTAGGGAGCTTACTAAATCAAATTCTGGGACTATGTTTTTCTTGGCAACCTTGCTGGATCCCATTTCTTCTTAAAAAGCAAACTTAGGCAGCACCTTAACTAAGTCTTCAACCAAATTTCAGCTGTCACCAGGTAAGGTGCTTAGCCTGCTATCCCCACCAAGAAGGGATTTTAGCTACTGTTCTCCACCAACCTCCAGTATCTGTATCTTTAGTATAATTTTTTCCAAGTGGACTTTATCCAGTCCATCCTACTGTCTCCCAAAGTCTGTCTTCTAATACTTCAGTGACAATTGCTATATGCTCTACACAAAAGAATTTCTCAATAAATGCTTGCTAACTGATTTTAAGGAAATTCTATGAACCAGACAGAAATACGTTGGCAGGACTGATTTTTAAAAAGATATATAAACAATCTGGATTTCGGGCGCCTGGGTGGCTCAGTTGGTTAAGCGACTGCCTTCGGCTCAGGTCATGATCCTGGAGTTCCTGGATCGAGTCCCGCATCGGGCTCCCTGCTCGGCGGGGAGTCTGCTTCTCCCTCTGACCCTCCCCACTCTCGTGTGCTCTCTCTCAAATAAATAAATAAAAATCTTTAAAAAAAAAAAAAAAACTTCCTCTAAAAAAAATAAATAAAATAAACAATCTGGATTTCTAAACAAAAGATAATATAAATTGAAAATATAAATTGAAAATATAAATTGAAATGATTTTGGGGGCACCTGGGTGGCTCAGTCAGTTAAGCGTCTGCCTTCTTCGGCTCAGGTCATGATCCCAGGGTTCTGGGATCAAGTCCCGCATTGGGCTCCCTGCTCAGCAGGGAGTCTGCTTCTCCCTCTGCCCCTCCCCCTGCTCGTGCTCACCCGTGTGCTCTCTCCCTCTCGCAAAAATAAATAAAATCTTAAAAAAGAAAAAACATCAAAAAAAAAAAAAAGACTAGGACTTTAAATCAACCTTGTTTCTTTATCAAATTTAAGTAACAACAATATTATTTAAAAAATTAAAGCTGGGTCATCATATAATTGGAACATCACATATAAGAGTGAAGGTAAGCTGAAGGTGCTATATTTAGAAAACCTCATTAAGGAAGTAAATATGATAGTTACATGCAATAACCAATGAGTAAAAAGATTTCCGTGAGACTGCTCTTAACTCTTAAATATAAGATGGAAATTGCACAAGCAGTCTGGAATTTGGGGAAGTTCTAATAGGTTGGAAGTCATGGTAAAGATCAGCACAAACTTTGTAAACAGATACTCCATCCGCTAGGATGTATAATATGAGGTAAGGAAAGGAACTGCTGATGGAAACTGATAGATCACATTATTAACACTGCCTATCCCAACTATAATATTAAAACAATTTACATCTTCACTTATAAGTAGTTATGGATAAAGAAAAGCCACCAGATATATAATCAATACATCAAAGGACTGACCAACCCATAAGAAAAACTATGCAACAAATTAGAAAGATACTCCAATTCCTAACTTCTGCCCATTTCAGACGTCATAGGAGGCCTTAGTTCCTAGCACTGTATCCCTGTGAATTCACATTTTCCCTATAATTAAATCCCTTTTACTTGAGAGACCATAGGTGGATCTCTTCCTTACAACACACTGACTAAATTAACTCAGGCTGAAGGAATCAAAACTGAAAATCAACTATTAAGAGAAACAATAAAGAGAATACTACATTTCAAAATCTATAAATAAAGCCAAAGCTAGGGAAAACATCTCCCTAAATGCTTCTATTATTATACAAAATTTACAATTTAGTAGTTCAAAAAACAAAAAAGTAACACACACCCTCAAAAGAGTAAAGAATTAAAGGATAAAAAACAAACCAACCATGAATTATTGTATATTTGAAAGTTGCCAAGAGAGATCTTAAAAGTTATCATCACAAGAAAAATATTTTTGGTAACCCTAAGGTGATGATTTATTGTGGTAATCACTTTGCAATGCATACAAATACTGTACACCTGAAACTATATACTGTCAGACATCAATAATACCTCGATTAAGAAAATAATAAAAAATCTTACCTGAAACTTGAAAAAAAAATTATTGGGGGGAATGAGTGGAGACAGGAAAAAAAGATTAAGAGCTGTTCATTGCTGAAGCTAGATACAGGGTACAAGGGAGAATTCTCTACCTTGTAAGAATGTTTCCACAGTAAAAAGTTTGCTTGAATGGGGGAAACTAGTTGTGGGTTATATAGCAACTCTCTATACTATCTTCCCAACTGTTCCATAAATCTAAAAGTATTCTAGATTTAATCAAGCAAAAATTGTCTGAGGCAGGGAAAAATAGATTGTGGTATAAATACCATTTCTGACAAAAGGAACGGAGGTTCCTTGAGTAAATAGCTAATTGCAAGTCTGGGGTAGAAAATCCACAAGATGAGCCTAGAACATTTCATCATACCAGAAAGCAAAGAAGTTATCAAAGACTACTGGAATCTTGTCAGAAGGACACAGAAAACAATTCAGTAGCCCAAGACAAGACATTCTAACCATCAAAGAGAACAATAACTGCTTCAATTCAAACACATCAAATATATTAAAAATCATTTGTTCATAACAATACTTTAAAAAAAAACCTCACTGATTTCTGTTACAGGATGTTGAGAAACCAACTCGTTATTCTGAAAATTGTTAAAGTAAGAAAAGCAATACAAAAAGATTTATTGGCTCAAAAAAAGCCATATGATTAACCCGCATAAATGCCAAAAGGGCATTTGAATAAATCCTACCCATTACTGATAAAACCTCTCAATAAAAAGGAATAGAATGAAACTCTGTTAACATGAGAAAGGGTAGCTATCAGAAATCAAGAACAAATATCATCCTTAAAGATTAAACACTAGAAATAAAGACTTATAAAAGATGTTTTCTCATCTAAGATTATTCTGAAGTGTCTAGACAATACAGATTTTAAGAAAAGCAATATTTATAATTTACAAATGACAGAATTTTCTACACTGAAAATATTTAAAAATCCACTGAAAAATAAGACCTAATAATAAGTTAAGAAAATTCACTGACTTATCTATACATCAAACAGATTTTCGAGTGACTGATCAGGAAAAACAGTATTTAAAAAAAAAAATAAGTCTAATAACAAAATCTAAAATGCAAAGGCATAAATTTAAAAATTTTCCTATAGCTACATAAAACAAGACACAAAAAAACCCTTGAATAAGTTAAGAAATGTATCCTGTTACTAGATAAAAACAGTAAATACTGAAAAGATGTCAATGCCCCTAAATTCTATAAATATAATAAAATTCCAATGAATGACTGAGTTGAGGAGCTTGACAGATTAAAATTTACCATAAAAAATAAAATCTATAGTATGGCAGGTGGTGATGAATACAAAGGACAAAAATAATGGGAGAAAAGGAAACAGAATGAAAAGGTAAAGGATTTGCATTTTTAAAGAGAGAAGGTCTTCCTCAGGAGGTAACTATAAGTAACTGAAGGATTAAGAAGACACCCAAAGAATATCTGAGGAAAAGCATTCCAAGACCTCGGATGCAGCAGATGCAAAAGCCATGAGTAAGAAAGCGTGTCTAACACAGGAGAAGGGAAAGTAAAAAGCCCATCAATGCTGAACCAGAAGAATCTAAGGGAATTTAACATAGCAGAACGATGACCAAAGAAAATGACAAGCCCCGGGGAGGAAAGTGATTAGCTTAAACATTTATTGTATAAAATTATAATATCAAATTTGTAAGGCTAAGAAATGACAGAACAAAACTGTGCGGCAATGGCATGCATGTAAGTTGGCAGAGTGGGAAGCAGTTTAAAGTATCCTGTAAGAAAGGAAAAGATAGTTTTAAACTTACAGACATGTATTAAAATTTCAAGAGAAAATTCAAGAAAACTCCAAGAGTATGTGAGAAAACAAAACAATGTAATTTCACACATGTAAATGGCAGAAAACATGAGAAAGAGGGCAGGAAAAAAAATCAGCCCAAAAGGTGGCAAGAAAACAGATGGAGAGACAAAGCACAGAAAAAGTAGGATAGCACAAGATGAAGGAGTAAGGATAAATGCAAATATACTAATAATCCCAACAAATAAAAATGAAATAAACTTTCCAACTAAAACAGCAAAATTAGTGAATATCACCACAGAAACCCACAAACATCAAAAAAAATACAGGAATACTAAGAACAACTATACACATGAATTTGGCAATTTATATGAAAAGGGCCAATTCCTTGAAAAATACAAATTAGGAAACTCACACAATATGAAAGAGATCACTTGAATACCCCTCCAACTACTCAGGAAATTTAATTCATAATTTTAAAATTCCCAAAAATTGGGGCACCTGGGTGGCTCAGTTAAGCATCCAACTCTTGATTCTGGCTCAGGTCATGATCTCAGGGTCGTGAGATCAGGCCCCACATGAGGCTCCACACTCAGCATGGAGTCTGCTTGAGATTCTCTCTCCCCTCTATCCCTCCCCCTGCTACCCAGACTAATAAATAAATAAAATCTTCAAAAAAATTAACTAAAAAATAAAACTCCCAAAAAATAAATGATCAGGCCTAAATGGTTTTACTGGAGAGTTCTACCCAAACATTTAAAGAATTAACACCAATCTGATCTAATTTCTTTTATCTAATTTCTTCCAGAAAATAGAAGATGAGAGAATACTTCCAAATTCATTTTATAAAGCTAACATTACCCTGATGGCAAAACTAAACAAAAACAGTATGAAAAATAAGACTACAAACCATTACAAATATAGATGCTAAAACACTTAACAAAATGTTAGCAAACAGAATTTAGTAATATATTAAAAAGAATTATATACCACGACCAGTGAGGTTTATTCCAGGACTACAAGGCTGGTTCAATGTTTGAAATCAATATAGTATACCCCCCTCTTTTTTGTGGTAGTATACCCTTATTAATAGCTAAAAAAAGAAAACCACATGATCATAACAGTCAATGCAGAAAAAGCATTTGACAAACTCAACACCCAGTCACGATAAAAATTCTCAGAAGAACAGGAACAGAGAACTTCCTCAACTTGATAGAAATCACCTACAAAAAAATCTATAGCTCACATTTCACTTAAAAGACTGAATGCATTAGCTAAGATTGGGAACAAGACAAGTATGTCAATTCTCACCATATTAATCAGAACAGTGCTGTAAGTTCTGGATAAGGGAAAAGACAAGAGGAAATAAAAGGCATACAGGTTGGAAAGAAAAAAAAAATTTTTAATTGCCTGTATTTGCAGATCCCAAACTATCTATAAAACGACTCTTAGAACCAATGAGTTCAGCAAGGTTGCAGGAGACAAGAGCAACACACAAATACCAACCACATCCCTATATACTAACAAAGAACATACGGAAACAAGTTAAAAACATAGTACTATTTATAATCACTCCAAAAAAATGAAAATACATGTTTACGAATATAACAAAACACATACATGACTTGTATACTGAAAACTATAAAAAGTTAATAAAAGAAGTTTAAGAAAATTTAAATGAATGGATTCTCCAATGGCTTTTAACACTCAACAAAGAAACTACATCGATTTTCCCTAAACAGACACAGATTTAACATAATTTCAACCCAAATCCCACTAAGATGTTTTTATATTTAAAATTATTCTAAAATTTATATGGAAAGGCAAAGGAACTAGAAGAGCGAAAACAATTCGGAAAAAACAGTAATTAGTCCATTCCATTTCACAACTTGGCTCTGTAATCAAGACTATGTGGTATTAGCAAAGGTAACACACAGGTCTATGGAACAGAACAGAGAACCCAGAAACAGACCTACACAATATGCCAAAATAGTTTTTGACAAAGGTGCAAAAGTAACTCAATGGAGGAAAGACTGCTGAAGCAAATTATACATCCAACTATGTCTTACATTTTATACAAAAATTAACTCCAAATGGATCACAAACTTAAATGTTAGAATAAAACTATAAAACTTTCAGGAAAAAACAGAGAAGAAAATCTTCAGAAACTAAGGCGAGGCAAAGAGTTTACTTAGACTTGACATTCAAAGCAAAAGCCACAAAAGAAAAAAATAAACACTAGACTTGACCAAAACTAAAAACTTGTGCTCTGCGAGACCCTGTTAAAAATACGAAAAAACAATCACAGGCTTGGCGACAGTATTTGCAAACCACCTATCCAACAAAGGATGAGTATCTAGAATATATCTAGAACTCTCAAACCCCAACAGAAAAAAAAATCCAATTTAAAAAAGGACAAAAGGCAAGAAGAGACATTTCATCAATAAGGATATAGAGATAAAAAATAAGCACATGAAAATATGTTATCATTAGCCACTACGGGAGTGCAAATTAAAACCTCACTGAGGTATCACCAGATACATACCAGAATGACTAAAATGAAAAACAGTGATAACACCAAATGCTGGCGAGGATGCAGAGAAACTGGATCACTCCATACATTGCTGGTAGGGATGTAAAATGGTACAGCCACTCTGGAAAACAGTTTGGCAGGTTCTTAAAAAAAAACTATATATACAATAACCATACAACCCAGGAATTGCACTCCTGGGTACTTTTATCCCAGAGAAATGAAAATTTATGTTCACAAAAAAACCTATGCAGAAATCTTAAAGCACTTTTATTCGTAACAGCCCAAAACTCTCAAACAACATGGATGTCTTTCAACAGGTAAATGGTTAAACAAATCCAAACCATGAAATACAACTCAGCAACAAAAAGGGATGAGCTATCAACACATAAAACAACATAAATGAATCTCCAGAGAACGATGTTGAGTGAAAAAAGCCAAGCCCAAAAGGTAACATACTGTATGATTCCACTTATATAACATTCTTGTAAAAGATAAAACCATACAAAGGAAAAACAGATGGCTGGGTCCGAGTTATTAAGGGGATGGGAAGGAAGTGGGTGTGGCATTAAAAATGACAATAAGAGGGATCCTTATAGTGATGGAAATGGTCTATTATCTTGATTGTGTCAATATCCTTGTAGTATTGTTGTGATACTGTTCTATAGTTTTGCAAGGTATTACCACTGTGAGAAACTTGGTAGAGAGTACATGAAATGTCTGTACTACTTCTCACAACTGTGAGTAAATTGACAATTTTCTTAATAAAAAGCTTAATTTAAAATTACAAAGACCAAGATTACTAGAGCAGATTAATATTTTTAATCCAGTAGCATGATATTCACAAGAGAGAAAACTAAAAGAAGACAAAAATGTAGGGGGAAGGAGAATTTTAAAAATCGGGCAAAACTAGTTGACCAAAAGAAAACAGTACAGGTATAATATGAAACAGTAGTGTATAACACAAAGAGCATTCAAAGACATAAAGAGTCAATACAGAGATTAAAAGCTCCAATTCAACAGGAAAATAAAAGCTTAAACTTTCATGTACTAGCAACAATTTAAAATGTATTTTAAAAATTAGTAAAACTACAAAAAAACCTGGGGAAAAAATATTCTTCTAAAAGATTAACATACTTCTGCTCTCTAAAAACATATGGAAGATTTGAACAGAATTAACAAGCCTAACTACTAGACATATATAAAACTGTGTGCTTATAATTGGAAAATATATTTTCTCTTCCGAGTACAAACAAAAATAAAAACTGACCAGTCTTAACAGATTTCAAAACCTCACTATCATATGTATCATGCTTCCAAATTACAACACATTTACAAATCAATAACTAAAGAAACTCCCATATGTTTAGAAATAAAAATTTTTAAATAACTCAAATTCACAGTGAAAAACAGAAAAATACGAGTGAAAAATAATGAAAACACTGCACATCAAAACTTGTGTGATGCAGGGAAAACAATGGAGACCTATGTTAAAATGCTGAAAATTAAAAAGCAAGGCATCCAACTTAAGAAATTAGAGAAAAAATAAAAATAAACCCTCAAAAAAGTATAAAGTAAATAAAGAGCAGAATTAATGAAATGGGGGAAGGGATACATTGAAAAGCATAAAAAAAAATCAAAATTTGATCTTTGGAAAGTCTTTAAAAAATTGGTAAATTTTTAGTGTTTTTAATACTGATCAAGAGAAAAAGGCATTAAAAGAAGAAAGATAAAAGGGATATTAACTACAGGTACTACAAAATTAGAGATTAACAACTTAATACCATAAATTCAAGAACATGAATGAAATAAACAACTTCTTATAAATGTATAACCTACCAAAACTGGCTTAAAAATTGAAATATGAACAATCCTATAAGCAAACCAATTGAATCAGTGGTTAAGCAGTGTCCCACAAAGAAAACACCAGTAACAATTTTATTGGGGAATTCTACCAAACACATAAAAGATCATTCTAATCTTACATAAATTCTTCCAGAAAAAGAGTATATTTTTTATAGGTCAATATTACTAATTATTAGAAGCAAAAATCTTAAATTAACTATCTTCAGTTTGAGTCCAATAATGAAAAAAGAGACAAACCAGGATTGACTTTATGCTTTATGCTTGAAACACACGAATTTCACCCTGTTAACAGGTACAAAAGAAAAACATCATCTTCTCAAAAAATGCAGAGAAGGCTTTTGATAAAATTCAACATCCATTCATGACTTTTAATTAGCAAACTAGTAACAGAAAGGAACATCCTTAACCTGAAAAGATTATCTACAATAAACCTACAGCAAGCATCATACTTAACTGTGAAACTTTGAAAGCATTCCCTTTAAAATCAGGAACAAGATCAGGATGCCCCCATCACCGCTTCTATTCAACATTGTACTGGAGATCCTAGCCAGCACATTAAGACAAGAAAAAGAAAGAAAAAAAAGCATAAGAATTGGAAAGGAGGAAACAGAGAGGTCATTATTCACAGATAGGTCTGTCTACACAAAAAATCCAAAAGAATTCTATAGATAACTTATCACAATTAGGAGTAGAGCAAGGTTATTACACAAAGTCAAAACTGTACTTCTATACACCAGCAAGATAGAAAGTATAATTATGAAAAGATACCATTTATCATTCGATACAAAAACAAAGTACCTAAAAATACATCTAACAATATTTGCAATAGCTTAGTTGAAGAAAATTATAAAACTTTATGAAAGACATCGTAAAAGACCTAAATAAATGGAGATTACAATGTTCATGGTTAAGAAAACTTAGTTCTCTCCAAACTGATTTACAGATTCAATGCATTTCCCATCAAAATCCCAACAGATCATGCATGTTTGTGTGTGTCTATTATAACTTAGAAAAATGATTTTTAAATTATGCAAAGGATCAAACAGCCAAGAAGTACCCTGAAGAACTACAAGGCAGAAGGAGTTGGCCTACTTCTTGTCCCTCAATGATTGAGTCGACTGTTTGAGACCAACCTTCCCTATGAAAAGTTAAAAACTGAAGGTAATATGAAAAACAACCATTTGAAGACATGAAGCACTATAAAGTCAGCAAGGACCTGAGAGGCCAATGCTGTGGAAAGAAGGGAAGTGTAGAAAATGGAGTCCAACACTTCCATGGAGTCCAACTCCCTGGAAATATCTGCCAATGGGAAAAGGGCAGTGGATAGGTTGAGAAGTAAAGATCTTTGAATAGACTTACAGGGCTGGGGAAACGAGAAGATTATTTGCAAAATATAACCTGGAAGACCTGTTATCTGGGATATGTAATGAACTCCTACAAATCAGTATGAAAAAGATAGATGGCAAAAAAATTGGCAAAGCCATGTCACAAAAGATATCCAAATGGCCAATAAACATATTAAAAGGGGCTTAACATCCTTACTCATTAGGAGAATACAAATTAAAACCATTAAACATTCACTAAAATGTTTAAGATTAAAAGAGTGGACAAGAAAGAACATGAAGCAACTGGAACTCTTATTATTTTGCTAGTGGAAGAGAATGAACAAATTACAACTACATACCAATGAATCTTGCAAACAAAATTGAGGGAAAAAGTCAGACACAAAAAATATATACATTATACAGCTCCATTTATTTAAGTTTCAAAAAATAGACAAAACTAATCTAAGACTACTGTCAAGCCAATACTATCTTTGAGGAGACAGAGATTAGTCACTGGGAGGTAACTCAAGGGGAGTCTCTAGAGTCCTGGTAATGTTCTATTTTCTTCATCTGCATTTGGTTACACTGAAAAAATTTACCCAGATGTATTCTCATGATCCATGTATTTCCTACATGAATACCCTATTATCAATAGAAGTTTGTTTTTCTGAAAGTTGTTAGAGTTGGAGTACCTAAGACAATGTGATGGTGCTGTTAACCCAGATTAAAAGATTAGAATCCAGAAAGCACAGACAGATCAAATTGTAGAACTATGACAAATTAGCAAGAAAAAGTTTTTTTAAACCTAGTACAAACATGGACAAGAGAACAGAATCTCAGAAGGGTTAAGAAAATGTTAGTAAGCATAATAAAAGATGCTCACCTCCATTACATATTCAAAGGGAAAATTTAAAAACCAACAAGTGAAATTTTTACTCATTGGCAAAAACTTTCAACTTGATAAAAGTGTCAGCAAGAAAGCTAAGTAATGAAAACTTCTACATTGTTGGAGAAATCCTCTCAACAATACAATCCTCTTTGGAAAATAATGTGGCATCATCCAGTACTGTTGAAGACGCACATATCCTTAAATCCCAGCAATTCTACTCCTAGAATTTCCACAATGAAACATACAAGTATTTACACTAAATGAAATCAGCAAAAATCACAAATAGTGTCAAATTAGTGCAGATTAAGTTTATAGAATTTTTCTTTTTTCGCATTTTCAGAACATTTTGTGTTTCAGAAATTTGAATAAGGAATTTGGGGACCTGTAATAGGAAAAAAATGGAAACTACACAAATTTCCAACAAAAGAATGGATAAACTGGTATTCACACAATGGAAAATAAAAAATGATAATTAACAACAACAACAAAAAATCCAAATACAGGATCATTCCATTTGTATAACATTTTTAAATATATGAAAACTTATACATAAATAAAAATATAATTTTATATTTCTACATTCTGTGGATAAAATCAGGAAAGGGCACCCTGCTGACCTAATGAAATGAACAATTTCTTAACTTACATGATGGCTACATACATGTTTATTTACCTATACCTTACCTGTTATAATCTTCTGTACTTATTAAATAACTTAAATATTAAAAACAAATTTGCGTTATCTGGGATATGTAATGAACTCCTACAAATCAGTATGAAAAAGATAGATGGCCCAATATAAAAATGGGCAAAAAAATTACCAAAGCCAAATACACAAACTACGATTATAATAAGAGAATTGTGCCAAGAGATCTTTTTAAAGGAATTTACTTCCTCGGAGAATTCAAGGTTATTTTTCCCCATAAACTGAGAAGTTGCTATTGAAAGAATAAAGCTTCTATAAACTAAAAATATAATCACTGAACTAAATCCTATAAAAGAGTTTATTAAAGACAAAATCAAGGAAATCCTCAGATATATACAAATATATGTCAATCTAGAAGTCCAACTTTCACCCCTCAAGTCTCAAAGAAAACAGAAAGGAGGGAAAGAAATTATCAAAGAAATAAAAGATATTCCCCACACCTGAAGAATTTTAGAACTAAAAAGTTACCCCCCTAAGAATGAAAAAAAGGCTTACAACTAGACACATTTCACAAAATACCAAAGATAAAAAGACCACCACAAAGATTTTAAACAAGGTGACTATAAAAGGATAACCATCACATTTGTAATGGAACTCTATTAGCAACACTAGGTGTTTTAAGTTCCTAGGGCAAAGCTTTCAAAATTCAGTAGGAAAAACTGATTACCAATTTATAATTCTGTATCTAAACTTCCAATCAGGAACAAAGGTAAGTCATTTTCAGACACTGAAGAAATTAGACTGTTTATCACCACATGTCCATGCTAAAACAACTACTCAAGATTATATTCCAGTAATACCAAAAAAGTAATTTAAAAAAGACATGGGAGTCAAGCAAAAGACCTAATCCAGGAGTGCAATGTAATCCCAGGATGACAGCTGCACAGCAGATCTAGAAAGCAAGCTGCCCAAATTAGAATAGGAAGGTTAAGAGCTCCAGAAAACCTATCTTCAAGAAAACTTAAATGGTTACATATGAGAACACATAATATTAAATTTAAAAAATAATTTCCATGAGTTCTCCTCACTCAAGCAGGAAACTTTATTATATTTCTCCTTTAAAGAGTACAGGTTTAGTAACAGAAGTTCCTCTATAGCTCCAAATGATCTGGTTTCACAGTGACTAATATTTCTATCAGGATATATACTACAAAGGGCGGTCCAATACTCAATTTCTAGAATCTTCCTATAGAAGCACAGAAAAGTTTAAAAGTGTTAGAAACCATAATATAAATGCTAAAATCTTGACAGCACAATAGAAAATGAAGGCTGGAAGAGTGGAGGTAGGAGAAACAAAGGGAAATGGATGGGTGCTGAATCCTCTCAGAGACTGGGAAATGAAGAGATACTCTCTAAAACTGATAGGTCAAGAGGCAGAAGTTTAACTATTACAAAAAGTTAATAACAACTGACAGCAGAATTAGAATTCAGAACAAAAATGAAACCGGTAGAGGAAGACATAGATGGCCCACAGACACATGAAAAGATGCTCAACATCACTCATCATCAGGAAAATGCAAATCAAAACTACAATTAGGTATCACCTCACACCTCTCAGAATGGTTAAAATCAACAACACAAGAAACAACAGGTGTTGGCAGGTATGTGGCAAAAGGGCACTTGCACTGTCAGTGGGAATGCAAACTAGTGCAGCCACTCTGGAAAACAGTATGGAGGTTCCTCAAAAAGTTAAAAATAGAACTAATCTATGATTCATCAATTGTACTAGGTTTTTACCCAAAGAATACAAAAATACTAATTCAAAAGAATATATGCACCCCAGTATTTATAGCAGCCAAATTACAGAAGCAGCTCAAGTGTCCATCAACAGATGAATGGATAAAGAAGACGTTGTTTGTATGTATGTATATACATAAACACACACACACACACACACACACACAGGAATATTACTCAGCCATAAAAAAGAATGAAATCTTGCCATTTGCAATGACAGGGTTGGAGCTAGAGAGTATATTCTAAGCAAAGTAAGAGAAAGACAAATACCATATGATTTCATTCATATGTGGAATTTAAGAAACAAAATAAACGAGCAAAGGGGAAGAAAGAGAAACTGAGGCAAATCAAGAAACAGACTTTTAACTATAGATAACAAACAGATGGTTACCAGAGGAGAGATGGATGGGGGATGGGTGAACTAGGTGATGGGGATTAAGGTGGGCACTCGTGATGAGCACTGCCTGATGTACAGAAGTGCTGAATCACAATACTGTACGCCTGAAACTAGTATTACCCTGTATCTTAACGGGAATTTAAATTAAAACTTTTTTTTTATTTTAAAGATTTTGTTTATTTGACAGAGAGAGACACAGCGAGAGAGGGAACACAAGGAGGGTGAGTGGGAGAGGGAGAAGCAGGCTTCCCGCCGAGCAGGGAGCCCGACCGATGTGGGGCTTGATCCCAGGACCCTGGGATCATGACCTGAGCCGAAGGCAGACGCTTAACGACTGAGCCACCCAGCCACCCCTACATTAAAACTTTAAAAAAATAAATAATAAAAAATAACTGGTACAAATCAAAATGCTAGGAAAAGTGGAAAACATAATAATCTAAACTTCTTATCTACTAAAGTCAAGCAAAAGACACTGTTCAGAATTGAAAGAAAAATCAAGATACAGAAAAATATGTGGTGTTTTTGAGTTTGGGAATTAGCCTAAAGAAAAAAAAAACTAAAAACCACCCAAACATGGTTAAAGGCAGTTATATCAGGAGTGGAATCTACTGGGAAAGAAAAGAAGGGCTTTTATTTTTTCTTCTGAATTTTCCTGAACCACCTCACAAGTATTGCTTTCATTTGGGAAAAACAATAAGGAATGGAAATAATAAAAATTATTATTAAAACCATTTTCCAGGGGCTCCTGGGTTGCTCAGTCAGTTAAACTTCCCACTCCTGATTTCGGCTCAGGTCATGATCTCAGGGTCCTGAGAACAGGCCCCTAATGGGGCTCCACTCTCAGCATAGGGCCTGCGTGGGATTCTCTCTCTCCTTCTGCCTCTGCCCCTCCTCCCACTCATGCTCTTGTGTGAGTGCTCTCTCTCAAACACACGTGCTCTCTCTCAAAATAAAGAAATCTTCAAAAACACTTTCCAGATTAGGGCGCCTGGGTGGCTCAGTCAGTTAAGCGTCTGACTTGATTTTGGCTCATGATCTCAGGGTCATGGGACTGAGCCTTGTGTCAGGCTCTGCACTGAGCATGGAGTGTGGAGCCTGCTTGGGATTCTCTCTCTCCCCTTCCCTCTGCCCCCCCCCACTTGTGCACACATGCGCACACTCTTTCAATAAATAAAATATTTTTTTAAAAAACATTTTCCAGGTTAAAGAAAAAGTGAAATAATTTGGCCAAGGTCATACAGTCAATAACCATGCATCCCCAAAGCTAATGTCAAAAAAAAAAAAAAAAAAAGGCAGGAAGGAAAGGAAAGAAAGAAGAAAACAACCTTCTGCAACATAATCAAGAACAGCTTTTATTGACCTATAGGAATAATCAAATGGAGAGCTCTGAATGTCTATGTTAGGTTTATATTGTTCTCTGCAAATTCACAAAAATTCTTATTTGTTTCAAACCGCTTTTCCAAAAAAGTCTGGGAAAAAAAAAGCCACATTACCAGGGGTGGGAGTTCAAAGTAAACATTCATAGAGAATAGTTTGGACTATGATACCAACTGATTCCACATATCATTTTTACTTCAACTGTGCAATTTCTTAAATTCAGGTACCTGAATAAAAAGAGACTAGCTATAAGGATAACTCAAGGGAGAATCATCCTTCAACAAATAATGTGGGGAAGTGGATATCCACATGCAAAAGAAGTTCGATCCCTACCTCACACCATAAACAAAAATTAACTCAAAATGGATCAACAACCTAAATGTAAAAACTAGAACTATAAATATAAACCCTTATATGACAACAGACATAAATCTTTATGACACTGGATTAGGCAATGACTTCTTATCAAAATCACAAGCAAGAAAGTAAAAGTTATAAATTAAACTTTGTCAAAATTAAAAAACTTTTGTGCTTCAAAGCACATTATGGAGAAAGTGAAAAGATAGCCCATAAAAAGGAGTAAACCATATATGTGATAAAGAACTTCAACTTAAAAAAAAAATTTAAAAATGGGCAAAAAGTTTGAATAGACATTTTTCCAAAGAAAACACACAAATGGCCAATAAGCACATGCAAAGATGCTCAACATCATTAGTCACCAGGGAAATACAAATCAAAACCACAACGAAATACCACTTTACACCCATGTGGGTGAGGAGATGGAGAAATTAGGATTCTTATAACTACTAGTAGGAATGTAAAATGATGTAGCAGTTTGGGGAAAGTATGGCAGTTCCTCAAACACTTAAACATAGAGTTACCATGTGTACCCAGCAATGCCACCCCTAGATAACTACCCAAAATAACTGAAAACATGTATCCACACACAACTTATACACAGATGAATGTTCATACTAGTCAAAGAGCGCAAACAACCCGAATATACATAAACTCATGAATAAACAAAATGTGGTATACTCCATACAATGGAGTATTATTTAGCCATAAAAAGGAATGAAGCACTGCTATATGCTACAACACGAACCTTGAAAAGGTTATGTTAAATGAGAGGAGCCAGACACAAAAGGTCATGTGTATGATTCTGTTTCTATGAAACGTCTAAAACAGACAAATCCACAGACAGAAAGCAGATTACTGGAAGCTGAGGGCTGGATGAAAGAAGGAGGAGTGACTGCTAATGAGTACTGGGTTTCTTTTGGGGTGATGAAAATGTTCTGGAATTAGATGGCGGATGCTTGCACAACTTTGTGAATAGACCAAAACCACTTTAAAAGGCTGAGTTTTATGGCATGTAAATTATATCTCAATAAAAAAATTATTTAAAAAAATAAAGTAGCTAGGATCCAATCCAGAAAAACAAAGGCAGGGGCGCCTGAGTGGCTCAGTCGTTAAACATCTGCCTTCAGCTCAGGTTGTGATCCCAGAGTCCTGGGATCGAGCCCTGCATCGGGCTCCCTGCTCAGCAGGAAGCCTGCTTATCCTTCTCCCACTCCCCCTGCTTGTGTTCCCTCTCTCGCTGTCTCTCTCTCTGTCAAATAAATAAATATCTTTAAAAAAAAAAAAAAAGGCAAAATGCTGAGAAAAGAGAAACATCTATATAATGGTGTATTTAGAAAAGAGTCAGCTTTACCAGAAAAGATATTCATGGAGGGAGGCCACAGACCTAAGGAGCAAACAAATGCAAAAGTATCTACTATAGCTAAGAATACGTTGGTTTACTATAAAAAATTATCTATTTAAGTTAAATATTGAGTTTTGAATGTGCTTTCATAGACATGATCTCAAGTAAAGTTGTGTCCTGAAATTTTAGTTGTGTCCAACTCATGACTTTGAATCACATGGTAGATTCAGTTGCATCTATCATATCTATTAATCTATTTCCTTGCCCAATAGTTGGGGAGTATGAAGGATGAGGAACTCTAACCTCAAATATGCCATTAACTTTCTATTCTCCCTCTACATCCTAACAGCACCTGAAGCTACCAGAATGGCAAGTTCTGCTAGGTGTAAAGAACCAAACACTCAAGCCTTCTAGGCAGAAAATCTTCTGTTATAGAATTACTTAAGACTCAGCATAAAAGACCTTCTGCATTTGGTTTGCCAGTATCTATTAAGAAAGTTATGATCACTCACTCTTTCACTAGCCCAAATATGCACTAAGACTGCACACACACTCCCATTCTCTGACGCACATGGAGATAATAAACTCAATGCACAAAAGGAAGGGGATAAGGAATAGAGGAGAGAGGGAGAGAGAACCTTTAAAGGACAAAAAAAGAATGTTACTGCAATAGATCCCCCTCCATCTCCACACTTGAGTGGTGAGAAGTAAGGAGAGTGGATTAACCAGGTTAAATAATAGCAGGAACCTTTTTAAGAACTGCCAAAAGACTGCACCAGTAGCCCACAGTATACAATTATGCAATTGGAGGAGAAAGACAAGGGTAAAAAAGCCACTCTGGGGGGTGCCTGGGTAGCTCAGTAGATTAAACGTACCACTCTTAATTTTGGCCCAGGTCATGATCTCAGGGTTGTGAGACTGAGCCCCATGTTGAGCTCTGCACTCATCAGGGAGTCTGCTTGAGATTCTCTCTCCCTCTGCTCCTCCACCCCTCCCCGCCCCTGCACCCCCCCACACCCCCACTCAAATGCAAGCTCACCCTCTAAAATAATCTTAAAAAAAAAAAAAAAAAAAAAGCCACTCTGGTTGAAGAAGAAATGAGGGACTTCAGAACCCAGACTATTCTGCCTCTGCTCTATCCCTGCGCTTAGCTCTGCTAGAGACTTTCATAAGGAGAAAGGAGGGTGGCAGTGACAGAGGTCGAAGCCATCAGATCTTATGAGCTTGTCCCAGGTTAACTCACAACTAGTTAATTTGCAAACTAGGTTAATTCAGAAACTTCTACCAACATAAATGCTATAAACAAGCAACCAGTGAATTGAATAATTTCTTCTCTAGCACCTTGAAAGCTTCGAATACATGATGTGTTATAATCATCCTTGACGGGCACCTGGGAGGCTCATTTGGTTAAGCGACTGCCTTCGGCTCAGGTCATGATCCCAGAGTCCTGGGATCGAGACCCACATTGGGCTCCCAGCTCAGCGGGGAGCCTGCTTCTCCCCTGACCCTCACCCCTCTCATGCGGTTTCTCTCTCTCAAATAAATAAATAAAATCTTAAAAAAAAAAAATCATCCTTGACTACTCAGCCCACAATTTCCATTTACAGAGAACTTGCTCCTTCCTTTCCTCCAATCCATCAATATAATCTCATGAGTCAGGTTTGTGTGCTAGGACTCTAAACTGGCCATAGATGATTAGAAAAGAAGTGGACCCTCACCTAAGCTCAGCCAGTCAGAGCCTCTCTCTCAGAAGAACTAGAAGAAAGGTGTGCTGGTATTCTATTAAAATGAAAGCAGCAAAGTGTAGGGCTGCCATATTCTGCTATGACCGGACAAGACCTCTGGTATTGGCTTACACAGCAGTCTCAAAAACTAAAATCATCTGGCGGCCTCTTAAGGTTCCACAGAAGTTGCCTCATCAAATAACACCCACCCCCACGCTAAGCTTACAAAGCAAAGGCACAGGAGTCACCAAAGCACAGTGAGGATGACCTTTCCCAGAATTCCTGACCTCCAGTACAGGAGATGGCATCACCAGCCAGAAGTGACCTGCTCCGGTTATACATGCCCCTAGGGAGTAGCCCTGAATGATAATGGATAAAGATAATGGAAATCCTCTCAGCAGCAGTATGGACAGCCATATATGTGACATCCAGGTCGGCTATTTCCTCTACTGCCAAGTTAGCCAACAAACTAATGCTGGCCATTTCTCCTTGTCCTTTAATTTACTTGATGATCTCTCTGACCCTCACAGTATATATTCTGAAGCAGAGACCATTTAGAATGCCCTACATGTTTCTTCCTCTTTTCCTCCTTTCTAATTAGATTTTCAGTCAGCTGTCCTGTTTCCCCTCCAGTATTATATGTCACATAAGAAGGGCACGGGCTATTTATCATCGTTTAGTTCACAGATTGCAGGCTGATGGCTAGCAGCACCACGTGGACCTGAAGGAAACTACACAGAGCAGGATAGCTCAGACTCTGAAAAGCATGGACTCTAAAGCTGGACATGTGAGGTTAAAAATCCCAGGTCTTCCAGCTCAAACTGTGTCCGGTTACTCAAGCTGTCTCAATTTCTTCTGACAATTTCTCCTAACAATTCTATTACAATTGTTGTGAGAATCAAACAGGTATGTGAAGTGCCTAGACCAGAGCCAGATATGTAATAACCACTTATATTATAATGGATCTCTATCATCATCATCATCACTGTTTGAAATGGGGGCAGGGCACGGAGACTGTTCATCTTTAAATGTAGAAGATGCTGCTGAGCAACTAAGGTGAAGACTGAGGTGGATAATTCTTCCAGCATCTACCTGCACACCCTTCCTCTCCTCTGAAAACTCTTCCCAGTCATTCTCTGTTGGGCACCTTATGTGAACTATGCGGGAGGGGCCATCTTCCATCAAGTGTAGGGAGAAGCAAAGACAGCTGATTTACAGAAAGAGATAATGAAGCTGACCCACAAAACAAATTGTAGAGGGCAAGGTGAAGGAGGAGGAAGAAGAGGGAAAGGGGGAAAGGGGGTGGGGAGAGAGAAAGGGGGGGAGTGGAAAAGGGGTTGGGGACAGGTAGACCCAAAGAGAAAAAAGCATCTTTGGTTTCCAACCACTTTGCAGTTCCTAGTTCCACTCGAACTTCAGCACTGACTGCCCTGTCTGCCCTATATTGGTAAATAAATCCTCCCTTTTTATTAAGCTTTGACCAACAACATTTATAAAAGTCTAATGCAAGTCTTGGAAAAATTTTCATCAACAAAAAACCTTAAAAGAGGATAAACTGTATACAGACGTTACTATGCAAAAATTAAGAGGATACTGTAGGTAAAAAAAATTTTTAACTTCAACCTTCAGTCTCCTCAACCAATCCCTAAACCTAATGCATTCATTTTTACAGCTGAGGCTCAGGCCTGGTTGTTTCAAAGCTCCACAGGTGTTAAAAACTCTACGCTCAGAGATATTAAAACTCCTACACTTACCAATATGAATACCCTTTACGTACTATCATGGTTCTCTGTATAAACTAATATAAGGCATAAAATGCACCAATGTACTATTGTTTTTGAAACAACAGAAGAGAAAATGGCAGGTATTATGCAAACTGTAACACACTCTCCCTTTAGATCGGAATCACCAGTACGTTCTTCTGCTTATGTCCACCTTACCAGCCAGGTGAGCAGCCAACATCCTTCCCGACTCCATCCCTCGCGGGGAAAAAGCAATAAACACACAAAACTGAATCTTTTACCGGTTCCTCTTCGTTCTTATTCCAAAAAGTAACCTTAACATCATACCTCTGTTATGCAAAAGGAATGCCGTTAATTTCAAGTTCACATTCATCTACACTTTGACTTTTTTTTTTTTTAAATCAGGGTTTCCGTCCCTAGGTATTCCATTTCTGTCGCCAGTAATTCAGCGATCCATAAAAAATAAAGGCTGCTCGTTTACCACAGGTTAGTTTCAGTTGAGGACTCCGAAGGTTATCAGCCCAGGGAAAAATATCTTTTCCGTTCCACCCCCAGCACACCCATTTTCAAACCTCTACAGTACAAAGATATCAACAATAAAGTTTTGACCTTGCTCTAAGGCTAGAAAGAGAAATGTTTTCCCTCAAGAGCAAAACGAGTTTACAAACCTCATGACAACACGGCCTTTGCGAGTGTCTTACCATGGCACTAAGAAAATATCAAGGTTTAAGGTCGATTATTAAAGGCAGTGCTCCCAAAAGACCACGCTTCTCTCCAAGAGGAAGCACTGGTAGGAGGAAGGGGCCTTTCTCGTGACAGATCTTACTAAACGGTAGCATCAGCCCTAAGAAGAGGATTCCTAAATGCAACTTCACGTTTCACAAAATAGTCTCCCACCAAGTGAGTAACGTGTAGACTTCTGAATCGCCACACACACGTACATCCCATGAAGGTGGAAAAGCAAATCCCGCTTCCCACCTCAGCCCTTACACGAGAAAGTCGGGTCCCCATGAGCCCCTCCTGACGGCGGCCCCCGCCCCACGCCAGGTGTGCGAACCCCCGGCGGGACCCACCGGCAGCTCGCCGGCGCCCCGGGCCTGCGGCCCCCGCGCGGCCCAGGCGTCCTCCGCCGCCTGGCTCCCCTCCCCCGCCCGCGCCCGCCCAGGCGGGCGCCCGCTAGCACTCGAGCCGGGGCTCGCGGCTCCGCCAACCGGTCCCCGCGAAACAAGAAGGTGGCAGCCGGCGACGCTGCGGCTTCCCCGCCTCCCCTCCCCTCCCCCGCGGCCTCCACTCTCCACTCCCGCGCCCCCGCTTACCCTCAACTCCTCGAAATCCGCCATTTTACACCACCCGCGGGCGCCGCCGCCGATGCCGCCACAGCACCCCCTCCCGCTGCCGCCAACGACGCCGCCGCCACCACGGCCGCCGCCGCCGCCTCCAGCACCATCCTGCACTGGGCGCCTCTGAAGACGCCGCGGCCGCCGCCGCCGCTGCCGCTGCCGCCGCCGCCGCCGCCGCCGGACCTGTCACGTGACCGGCGCGGAAGCCCCGCCCCCGGCGCGCGCGGGCTCCGCCCTCCGGCGCCCACCCAGCCCACCCGGCCCACCACCTTCCGCCCACGTCTTCCGCCCCGGCTCGCCGCGCGTCAGCTCCCGCCCTCTCCCGCGGCCTGCGGGCCTCCCGCACGCCTTCAGGCGCCGAGCCTGTGGCCTTGCCCTCCGCCCCGCGTGGCGCTTCCCTCCCCTGGAAGCGCTGGCGCGACTGCAGCGTTACTGGGCGGCCTGGAGGAGGGCCTGGCCCGGGGGAGCGGCGGAGAGAAAGAAGAGGTGTCCGGGACTGCTGACAGCAACATTTCGGGAAAATTCTAACGGTGTTCTTCCACACGGTGGCTGTAGCTGGAGGAAAGCAGCCGCAAATAAAACCATCCCCCAGAGTAGTGGCGGAACAATCTAAATGTGGGTGTTGGGTAAGCTATTGTTCCGATCTAATGGTGCAGGATTGGTGAGACCTCTTTGGATTGGTAATATCCTCCAAGTACTAACCTGGCTGACTCCTTCTGACTTTGAAGGGCGACTGAATGTCATGGACTGCAGAGTTGAGAGAGTTGGGCGGTGGGACTATGGAGCCGTGAAATAAGAGAGCGAAATCAGAGCGCTCAGGAGAACCCTGGTTTTTAAAAAGTCGAGGGGTCAGGGAAATCAGATAGCTAAGAAAGTTGAAATGCCAAGGGCAGAAGAGATGGAAGGAAGCTTGATGGCACCGCTGACGTGCTGATAAAGGATGAGAGAAGATGCTGAGTCAAGCTGCTCAAAAATTCACTGGACCAAGTCCAGGGTTGAGGTTTCCTTGAAGAGATGGATGAAACCCACCCACGAAAGAACTTTAAAACAATACAATTTGCAAGGCCCTGATTAATTTGGTTCCTACCTACTGCCTCTTCGCATCCCTATTTGTTTAATGAATAAAAGAATGAATGAACAGTATCTGGAGTGGTTTCTAATGCTGGCTCGGTAACATTAACTTTGTGGTCTTAGCTTGGCTTATTCTTGATCTTAGCTTATTTTCCTTTGGCCTTGGTTTACACCTCAGTGGCGTTTAACATTGTTCAACAGGCATTAAATGAAGGCCACTGTGAACTAGGAGCTTTGAGGGAATAGAAAGATGAATGGAATATAATACAACCCTTCCGCCAAGAAGCTTACAACACATAAGAGGGACCAATATGAACCTCCCTGAGACTTGTTTGTAGTATTCATTTTAGGGTTGGGTAGGTTTGACCGCAGAATTCTAAGTGCTGCCTCAGACAACCCAATCATAACCAATGTCCTCCTTGTCACAGTGATTACATCAGAGCTGAACCTGTAAATCCAACTACTACTACAGGGCATTTCCAGGCTTTGCCAATTAGATCAAGTGTGGGCGCATTTATTCAGTGATTAGAGATGAGACTTTCTAGCTTGTGGAGTGCTATAACCATTTTGCTACAATGAGGGGCCAGCCTGAGGACCAACCCATCTCATGGGTAAGAATCACCAAAAAAATACCAAAATTAACTTTGACAGCCCTCCCCCCACCTTCTTACTTGTCAGTTTTCTTAAGCCAATGACTTTCTGTTACTGTTTCAGACCGTTTTCGATAGGTTTTCTATTAGTAGCATCTGAAATAGAATGCTACCTTGTCTGCCTACAGCAGATTACTAATTTGGCATCTTTTCTAAACTATACTCTCTAATACTCATTCAATATTTGTTTAGTGGAAAGCCTGAGTGGTAAAGAGTGGAGGAGATGTCTGTCTCTTTGACTGTCACGAACAGTTCAGCTCTGGTCTAAATTTGTATATCCTACTCATGAGAAAGAAATCTCTGCACTTACTTGAATCTAACTTCCTTATAATGTGGCATGAAATGTCCTTGGAGCAGAGCTGGGGAGGAGGGAGGTGTGATCATCTCACCACCACTTTAAGCCTCATACCAAAGTACCACTTCCAGCCACACACAGAGCTATCCTCCCAGAGGAATTCCATTGAATACAATTTTCAGGAGCTCTTTCTGCCCACAGATCCTGTGTCTGTGCCTTAATAAAACTACCTTTTTTTGCACTGAAAAAATAAAAAATAATAAATAAATACAATTTTCTCCTCATTACATTTTCTTTTTTTAAAAAGATTTTATTTTTAAGTAATCTCTATACCCAAAGTGGGGTTCAAATTTACAACACCAAGATCAAGAGTCACACGCTCCACAGACTGAGTCAACCAGGCATCCTCCTCATTACATTTTCTATGATAAAATGTGTTAGCACTTTTTATGGATTGAGATTCTAGGCAATTACCTGATTGGTCCACCCCCTTAACCTAGCTCCAATTAAAAAACATCAGTATTATAAATAAAGTGTCCTAAGATTACACTACATGAAGTCAAAAGTCTCAGGAGTGGCTTTTCCACTTATTAGCTTTGTAACTTTAGCAAAGTCGCAACCTCATTTTCTAATCTATAAAACGAACGATTATTCCTGAACTTAGAATGTTGAAGAATTAAATGAGATAAAGTATATAACTTTATGAACTTTTAAAATGATAGATGATAATCTTTTATATCTAAACAGCTGATAAACATATCAAAAAAGTATTAAGAGGCACTCATATACCCATATGATATATCCTAGTATCTTTAGAAAAGACTCAACCTAGTTGGACCGTGCATGAAATTTTGAATTCAGTTCCAAGCACCTGCCTTAATTCTTTTCCTTCCTATCTCTGAACCCAACAATTCTCTCTTTTCCACTGATTTCTTCCTCTCTCCATATAATCATTTTCAAGCTTCCTATACTTCCAAGCCACCTTTCTTCCTTTGCCAAGCATACATCTTATTTTAATCACATTTCTTCACTCCTTTATACTTTTCTGATAGTGTTTGGCCTTAACCTTTAGTGAAACTAATATCAAGGAAACTGAACAATGAATTTATCTTTTAATTTTATATCCCCAACTTTTTATTCTGAAAATTTTAAATACCAAGAAAAGTTGAAAGCATAATATGATGAAGACCTGTATATATTCCAACTAGATTCAACAATTATTGGTATTTGAACAATAATTTTTATTAAGGTATAATTTACATACAGTGAAATCCTCATATCTTAAGTAAACTCTTCAATTAGTTTTGAAAATGCTTATCAAGATACAGAACACTGCCATTACCCCAGAAAGTTCCAAGTTCCTTCTTGCCCCATCCCAGTCAAGGCTCCCACAAGAAGCAACCAATGATCTGGTTTCTAATACTATAGAGAGAACTAAAAAATGAAGGAACATTCTCTACTTATTTTTAAGTGCTATAATAACTTTGATGCCAAAACTAGACAAAAATTATTTTTCCCATCTAACTTATAAATACCTCTTACCCTAGTAATGCAAGGATGGTTTCACACAGAATATATATTAAGCAGCTTGGTAATTTGATCCAACTACCACCTGAAACAACCAAAAAATCTGGGTTTAGAAAAATAGAACCAAATGCCTAATATAAGGAATTATCCAGCCAAAACCTTAGATGGAAGTACTCCAGGCAGTTAAACCAAACATTTGTCCTGAAGGCATTTGACAATACAAAAGTAAAATCTATAAAATGAGCTATGAATTTTGCAGGATTGCTGAACAAGAGAGAAATAAATCTAAATCTAGTATCACAGAAGATGGAAAGTCTAATAAACACCCCCTATATTTAATATGAGACCCCATAGGGTAAAGATAAACCAGAAGTAAATCAGCACTTCCACAGATTGCAACCAGGTTTAATAGTAATCATAATATTTCAAGCTTTGTATACTGAATAAACAGGTCCTAGAGAGGCACGGTACAGGCACCGACAGAAACAGTTAAGTCCTCTCCAGATGGGGCGCCTGGGTGGCTCAGTTGGTTAGGCGACTGCCTTCGGCTCAGGTCATGATCCTGGAGTCCCGGGATCGAGTCCCGCATCGGGCTCCCTGCTCGGCGGGGAGTCTGCTTCTCCCTCTCCCACTCCCCCTGCTTGTGTTCCCTCTCTCGCTGTGTCTTTCTCTGTCAAATAAAATCTTAAAAAAAAAAAAATCAAAAAAAAAAAAGTCCTCTCCAGATGAAGATATCATGACCCCAAACCTCAAATTACCCTACACAGATAATTTTCCAAATAAAATGACCAGCACATAGTCAAAAATCAGAAAAAGACTGAAATCAAAGCATGCTTACAGTAAAAAATAAAAAAGTTTGAAAAAAATAATTTAGCAGAAACTCTATTCCAGAATTGAGAGGTTTAAGAACTCAATGCATAGGTTTAATAGTATATTACATACAGTTTAAGAGAAAATAACCAGAACATATGTCAGAGGCTATTTTTTAAAAAAATTTATTTATATGAAAGAGAGAGAGGGGCGCCTGGGTGGCTCAGTCGTTAAGTGTCTGCCTTCGGCTCAGGTCATGATCCCGGGGTCCTGGGATCAAGCCCCGTATCGGGCTCCCTGCTCAGTGGGGAGCCTGCTTCTCCCTCTCCCTCTGCCCACCCCCTCCTCATGTTCTCTCTCTCTCTCAAATAAATAAATAAAAATCTTTAAAAAAAAAAAAAAAAGAAAGAGAGAGAGAGAGTTGGGGCAGGGTCAGAGGGAGAGAATCCTCAAGCAGACCCCCCTCCGCCGAGCATGGAGCCCAACATGGGGCTTGATCCTACGACCCATGAGATCACAACCCGAGACAAAACCAAGAGTCAGACACTCAACCGACTGAGCCACCCAGGCGCCCCAGAAGGCTAAGTAGAATGAAACACAGAGAAAACCAACCAAACAAGGAAAAATGCATAAGAAAATATTGGAGACATAGTTTGAGGCCTAGAAGATGATGTTGAAAAGGTCCAACAAATGTTTAACTGGAATCCTCAAAGAACAAGAAAGCCAGAATGAGGCAGAAGTATTATGTGAAGAGATAAAATCTTGAGATTTTCTAGGCTGATGAAAAAAGCTAGGTGAAAAGGTAACAAAACCCTTTGCCATCCCGCATGGGAACTTGACTTCCAGGTAACTCTCTAGCTTTGTTCACTGGAAGGGTGATAGAGGGCTATAATAAAAAACAAAACAACAACAACAAAAAAAAAACCGCTGACTGGTAAATTGTCTCTGAATCAGGAGGAAGGAACTAACTATAAATGAATTATAAATACCTGATGGGGAGGCCATAGTTGGGACTTTCCTGGAGGAGTTCAATTCACCAGTAAAATATAGCAGTTTTCAGTTTGTGTGCAACTGAATGCATCACCGTCATGTATTATATAGAACTACAATGAGAAATAGAATAAATCCGTAGGTATAGTGAAGCACACCTACCTTAGTAATTGATTAAAAAAAGACAAAGAAAAAATCATTAAAGATACAGATTTTTGTTACAACATAATTAACAAACTTGACCAAGTGACTATAATGTGCAGAAAATGCATTATTTCAAGCACATATAGAACATTTACAAAAATTAAACAGACAATGACAATAGAGCAAGTCTCAACAATTTTAAAAATTGTGATAAACTACACATAACATTTACCATCTTCACCATTTTAAGTGTACAGTTTGCTGCCATTAAGAATAGTCATACTGGGGGCGCCTGGGTGGCTCAGTTGGTTAAGCGACTGCCTTCGGCTCAGGTCATGATCCTGGAGTCCCTGAATCGAGTCCCGCATCGGGCTTCCTGCTCGGCAGGGAGTCTGCTTCGTCCTCTGACCCTATCCCCTCTCAGGTGTTCTCTCTCTCTCATTCTCTCTCTCTCAAATAAATAAATAAAATCTTAAAAAAAAAAAAAAAAAAAAAAAGAATAGTCATACTGGAGTCAGCCGGGTGAGCATCTAACTTGGGCTCAGGTCATGATCTCAGGATCCTGGGATCCAGCACTACGTCTGGCTCCCCGCTCAGTGAGGAGTCTGCTTGTCCCTTTCCCTCTGCCACTCTCCCCCTGCTCGTGCTCTCTCTGTCTCTCTCTCAAATAAATAAATAAAATATTTTTTAAAAATTATGGTCATACTGGGGGCACTTGGGTGGCTCAGTTAAGCAGCTGACTCTTGATCTCAGCTCAGGTATTGATCTCAGGGTCATGAGTTCAAGCCCCACATTGAGCTCCATGCTGGGCATGGAGCCTGTTTAAAAAAAAAAAAAAGAAAAAGAACTGTCATACTGTTGTACAACCATCATCACCATCCATCTCCAGAACTCTTTTTATCTTCCCAAACTGAAACTCTGTACTCATTTAAAAATAACTCCCTTTTCTCCCTTACCCTTAGCCCCTGGCAACCAGCATTCTGCTTTGCTCGTGGAATTATATAGCATTTCTGTTTGTGACTGGCTTATTTCCCTTAGCATAATGTCTTCAGAGTTCATCCATGTTGTAGCATATGACAGAATTTTCTTCCTTTTTGAGGCTGAATAATATTCCTTTGTATGTATATACAATATTTTGTTTATCCATTTATCTGTCAATGAACATTTAGGTATGTCTTAGTCCATTTGCGCTACTGAAATAAAATATCACACACTGGATAGCTTGAACAACTTTTTTTTTTCCACAGTTCTGGAGGCTGAGAAGTCCAAGATCAAGGTGCCAGAAGATTTGGTGTCTAATGAGGGCCCTCTTCCTTGTTTGCAGATAGCTTCCTTCTTGCTGTATTCTTACATAGTGGGAAGACAGAGCTCTGGTGTCTTCATCTTCTTATAAGGGCATTAATTCCATCATAGGGCCTCCACCCTCTCACCTCAGCTAAACCCAAATATCATCACTTTGGGAATTAGAGCTTTAACGGATGGGTATTGGGGAGGTGAGGGGGACACAGACATTCTACCCATTCTACCTGCTTCCACCTTTTGGCTATTGTGAATAATGCTGCTATGAACATGGGTATAGTATCTCTAAATAGTAGAGGTATATATACCTATATATATATAGATAGATAGATATAGATATAGATATATAGATATCTATATATATAGGTATATATACTATATAGTATAGTATACCTCTTTGAGACCCTACTTTCAATTTTTTTCAGTCTCTACTCAGAAGTGGGATGCTGGAGCATATGGTAATTCTGTTTTTATATTTTGAGGAACTGCCATACCATTTTCAAAAGTGGCTGCATCATTTTACATTCCCACCAGCAATGCACAAGGGTTCCAAATTCTTCCCATCCACATTAACACTTGTTATTTTCTGTTTTTCAATAGTTGCCATCTTAATAGGAGCAAGCTGGTGTCTTATGGTTTTGATGTGCATTTCCTTAATGATTATTAATGTTGAGTATCTTTTCATGTGTTTATTGGCCACATATATATCTTCTTTGAAGAAATGTCTACTCAAATCCTTTACCAGTTTCTAAAATGAGGCTATTTTTTTTGTTGTTGAGTTTCACTAAATTTAAAAGGATTGAAATCATACAGATTATGATCTATGCACAATTAAGGTAGAAATCAATAAGGGATAACTAGAAAATCACCATAGTTTTGAAAATTAAGAAATACCCTTCTAAATAACCTACGAGTCAAAGAAAAAATCACTATGAAAATTTAAATACTACCTGAATGACAATATAAGCTCAAAATCTGTGAGTTGTACCTAAAACCACATTTATAGGGAAATTTATTACCTTAAACTTACATGTTAGAAAAGAAAAAAGGCTGGCAATCAATTGAGCTAAACAACTTTTAAGTAACAGAACAGAAAAATATCCAAGGAAGGTAAAAAGAAAGACATACTAAACATAATAGAAAAAACTGATGAAGGGGAAAACTAACATATAATTTGTACACAATGCTTGACATTTCCTCAGAAATTACCAGACATGCAGAAAACAGGATCAGATGACTAAAAACCAAAAAGGAGATTTGTGAGGAGCTGCTACAAATCTGTTTCTCAGTTGCTTCTCTATCAGAGACTCTCATGATACAATTTTTTTATCATCTCTCAGGTTCTGATGAGATATGGTAAGTCATGATAATAGTGTGCACCCTTGATGTGATGTCATGAGAATGGCACTTTACCTATGTGGTCTTCCTCTCAGAAACCCATAACCCCAGTTTAATGAAGAGAAAAACATCAGACAGATCTCAATTGAGGAACATTCTACAAATTACTTGACCAGAATTCCTTAAAAATTTCAAGGTCATCAAAAACAAGTTAAGGCAGAGAAACAGTCATAGCCAAGGGGAGCCTAAAGAGAACAACTAAATATGATGTGGCTGAGATCCTGCTACAGAAGGACATTAGGCAAGAACCAATGTAATCTGAATAAAGCATGAATTTTAGTTAATAATAATGTATCAATATCTGTTCATTAATTATGACATATATACCATATCAACACAAGGTGTTAATAAGGAAAACAGGTTTAAATAAAATCTTTAAAAAAAAAAAAAAAAAGGGCGCCTGGGTGGCTCAGTCGTTAAGCGTCTGCCTTCGGCTCAGGTCATGATCCCAGGGTCCTGGGATCGAGTCCCACATCTGGCTCCTGCTCCGCGGGAAGCCTGCTTCTCCCTCTCCCACTCCCCCTGCTTGTGTTCCTGCTCTCGCTATGTCTCTCTCTGTCAAATCAATAAATAAAATCTTTAAAAAAAAAAAAATAAGGAAAACAGGTACATGGGAACTCTGTACTATAAGCACAACTGGAATCTAAATCTTATTTGTTTATCATTAAATGATAAATCATATTTGATAAATAAAATGTTTATCATTCAAAATTATATTTTCCAAGGATAGAAAAGAAATGGCTATTAGACTTTTATTTTTATTTTATTTTCATTTTATATTTTTGGGGGTATTAGATTTTTAAATAACAATTTCAACCTTTATTTTGTTACATTAATTATATTTTTAGTTCTCATTATAAGTAAGTTAAAATAAACTGTTTTACCTTTTTATTTTTTTAAGATTTTATTTATTTATTGAGAGAGAGAGAGAGAGAGAGCATGAGCGGGGTGGGGAGGGGCAGAGGGAGAGGGAGAGAGAATCTCAAGCAGACTCTGCCTTGAGCACAGAGCCTGACTCAGGCCTTGACCTCTTGACCCTGAGGTCATGACCTGAGCCAAAATCAAGAGCCGGGCACTTAACCAACTGAGCCACCCAGGCTCCCCCAAACCTTGTTTTAAATGCTGTTTAATTCCCTTTTAATCCCTAGAGTTCATCCCACTTTACTTTTATTTCCTTTTTAAAAATTGTATTAAGTTTTTAATTTTAATACCAGTATAGTTAACATAGAGTATTATATTAGTTTTCAGGTGTATAATATAGCGATTCAACAATTCTATACATTACTCAGTGCTCATCACAATAAGTGCACTTTTTAATGTCCATCACCTATTTCATCCATTTCCCCACCCACCTCCCCTCTGGTGACCATCAATTTGTTCTTCATAGTGAAGAGTCTGTGTCTTAGTTTGTCTCTGACAAAGCCCAGTGGCTGGGCTGCACCAGTTTGCTAACACTTCAACCTTTAAATGATTGTAAAAATGTAAAATTTCTTTTCAGTTGTATCCACAGGAATTTGAAGATACTGTCATTAAAATGTCTTGATCAGGAAGTATAGACCTTTCAAGCACTAAATCTGCTATGGAAGTTCTCTCAAACTTTTCATTAATTTTTTTTGGAAGTTTTATATGAGTTTACTATTTTACGTTTTCCATAACACTTTACTATTCCATTTTTTTCTTATAAGAAAATAGTAATGAGCCTTTTTTTTTTTTTACCAAGGCCCATATAGGTGTTCTAAGTCCTTTCTACTTCATCAACATGCCACAAAAATTTCATCATTTTCTTCGTGAGCTATGACCTGATAAAGGCTAGGAAATATTCACCTAGAGAAACTCTTACACCTGCATGTGCATAGTAGGAGATATGTACAAGGGTATTCATTACATCACTGTTTGTAATAGTGAAACATTGGAAATAACTTACCTCGTCCATCAAGAGAGTGCGTATATACATTGTGTTATATTCCTGAAAAAGAATGCTATGTGTATAGAATAAGAAAAAAATTGAGTAAGCCAGAGTTACATAAAATAAATGGGCAAATCCCAAAAACAATGTGAAATGCAAAAATCAAGTTGGAAAAAAGTGACATATATCCTTTCTACAAATTTTTCCAAAATATGAAACAATGGTATATATTTATGGTTATATACATATGTGATAAAAGTTCAAAAACATACATGTGAATGATGAATACCAAAACCAGGACAGTGGGTACCTCTGAGAAGGGAATCGGATCGGTGGGGTATTCTGGGAGATTCTATATTTATAAAGTTTTTTTCTTAAAAAAAAATGAACCTGAAACAAATATGGCAGAGTGTTAAGATATGACAGATTTGGAAGGTAGATATACCAACCTACTTTTCTTTATGTTTGTGTGCTTGAAACATTTCATAATAAGACAAAACACAAAATACATCCCAAGTCTGATCATTCTTTACAACTTCCCTGCTCCTCAGCTTGAATGACTGGAGTAGCCTCCTGTCTTGTTTCCTTGCTTTCTATCTTGTTCCACTACAATTATTCTCCACACAACAGCCAGAATGATATTTTATAAATATAAATCTGCTCTCACCATCCCCCAATGCAAACTTTTCCGTGGGTTTATACCACTCTAAAAACAAAAATTAAACTCCTTACCACAGCCCGCAGGCCCTTGTTTTATATCCAACATTTAGCTCTTAGTCTTCCTCCACTATCATTATTTACCCCTTCAAACTGTTTTATTTTTCTTTTGGAACTTCTCACTACCTCAGATTATATTCGTTCATAGTTTAAGGGTACAGTTATTCCCAGAGTCTCCAGCTTCCTCTAGAATATAAATTCCATGAAAGTGGGAACGTTATGCTCTGCTGTATCCCCGTTGCTAAGAATATTGCTTGACTCATTAAGTGTGACGTATTTTTTTGGAGGAATGAATAAATGATTTCTTTTTCATTCAAAAAGGAGAGGAATGACACTTTAGTGGTTTAAAAAAAAAGGTATAATCAAACATATGGAAGCTGAAAATTACAGGGTACTCTGTCAACAATAACAACAGCTAAGATTCATTAAGTGCTCATTATGTACCAGGCATTTCCAAGCACTGGGACCACATACTTCTTGGGGAGCATGTCAGCCTTGCTCTCCTTCTCATAGGCCCCGAAAATCTATTTGTGACATGGAAGCCTCCTCTCTAGTCATAGCTCATTGGATCTGGATCGAACGCTGGGTGAGGAAAGCCCATCTGTTAGCCAGGAGGAAGCAATCAGATTCTTTTTCTTGAAAATTGTGCTGAGAATTGTGCAGGCTGAAGAAGTTTGAAGATGAGTCATGTTGATGGCAGGACATTTTTGAATGAAGGGGACAGCTGTTGAGGTCCCTGAAGCTGCTGCCCTGGTTTCGGCCCTTTCTGGACCTTCGTGTTCAATGTTTCCTGGGCTTAAAGACATAGTTACTCCTCTGCCCTTTTCATGACACCGGGTCCTTTCATTTTTAAAATGAGCGTGGGTAAGTCTCTTTGTTTTGTTGATGATTCATTCCAAAAGCAGAGAAGTAAACCATCTCTTCATCAAGGAAACTTGACTAAGAGAGTCTTGCCCATGCATTGTCTCATTTAATTATTGTAACATTATGAGAGGGTATTATTAGTCCCATTTTCCAGACGAGGAGACAAGGCTTGAACGGGTCCAAAAACGTTCCGAAAATCACAGAGCAGTGAAGGTTCCAATCCTGGCCTGTGTGGCTCTGGAGGGGAGCCTGAGCTTCTCCGTGTGGCTGCAGGAGGGCAGCAGGAGGAGGGTGGTGGAGATGAGGTAAGGAAGCCAAAGCCAACATTTTATTTATTTTTATGTTTATTTTTATTTATTTTTTTAAAAGATTTTATTTATTTATTTGACAGAGAGAGACACAAGGAGAGAGGGAACACAAGCAGGGGGAGTGGGAGAGGGAGAAGCAGGCTTCCCGTGGAGCAGGGAGCCCAACGCGGGGCTCGATCCCAGGACCTTGGGATCATGACCTGAGCCGAAGGCAGGTACTTCACCGATTGAGCCACCCAGGCATCCCAGAGCCAACATTTTAATACCATTTAGGGCGATTTAGAAAAATAACACTGATAAGAGTGTTGGGACAAAACCCAGATTTCATTCTTGTTTTGGATAAGATCCAGAAAAAGTTTTATTCTCACATTTCAACAATCGTCGGCAGAGAGAGATTTAATTCGACACAGAATGGCTATATGATTAAAACGTTTTCTCTTCCCATTGACAGAGTTGACAGTTTTTAAAGAATGGCGGGATTTTTTTTTTTAGCAACATAAAAAATGGAGTTTTAACAATATATATTCGGAGATGACTTATAGTTGACTGTCACAGGGTTTGCAGTGAGGCAGGTATATTTCTTGTCATTCTTGAAAACTCCCCCCCATTCTTGCATGCCTTGAGAAGCCCTACTGAAGTCGTTTGACATAAGTGAGGTGGTGAATACAGAAATCCAAGGTGTTTACTTGGGGAGGGGCTAGGGGAGAGAAAGGGATGGGGATTGATGGATTAAAGTATGATTTGAAGAGAGTAATCAATAAATCAAAGATTATGATTTAAAAACACTCAGAATTCACTTTATAGAACATCCTCACTGTGGGAGAAAGAGCAAGTGGAATAATTTGTTTTCTCCAGCTGAAGTTGGACTGTGTTTTCAATACTTCAGAAAATAATATGCCTTGAGAAAGAAGCGGTAACCTTGAGCTGTAGCTCATAGACCTCAAATGACACAGCTTGAAAGCATCATTAATACACGCATCAGACACAATTTTGTTACCTTGGTCGTTATTTAGACTGTTTAGAACTCAAGCATAAGAAATTTTAATGTGTTTTATGAAAGGAGGGAAAAATACGTGTTTCTTAGAAAAAGGAGAATTTTTCTTTTCTCGGTAGGTATTAATAGTTTGGGAAGCAACACGTTGATACATTAAAAAAATTGGTTCCGAGAGCAGGGAACCTACCATTCGCTCATCTCACACCTTCACGGTCCCTGGAATTACTGCTGCACCAGAAAGGAAGAGGAGGCCCGGGCCACACTCTCTTCCTGTTGAGATGTCTACTGGTGTGCCAATTCAGGTCCTACTTAAGACTAAAGGCCACAAAATGAGAGACAAACACCGGTGAGGTGCACCATGGGAAGCTCAGGGGCAGAGGATAACAGGAACTGCCAGATGTCCAATATCACAATCCCCTCCAGAGATGCCATGTGGCATAGCCGGACCAGGTGCACATCTGTGGCAGCAAGATCTTTCCGAATTTCCCTGACATGCTGAAAAGTGCCCCCATGTGAAAGAGCGTGAAAAACAAAAACAAAGTCTCAAGGGGCCAGCTGTGGAAAAGGTCCATGTGGCCCTGAGTGGAAGAGGGTATAGAATGGGACATGGAAACATCTTTCAGAAGTGAAGATAAATTTATCTGTTGAATTGGGGGGTGGATGGGGGAAATAAATGAAGGGGATTAAGAGTACACTTATCATGATGAGCACTGAGTAACATATAGAATTGTCGAGTCACTATATTGCAGGCCTGAAACTAATATAACACTGTATGTTAACTACACTGGAAGTAAAATTTTTAAAAAAGAAAAAAAAATGGTCTGTTGAACAGAACTTTGCCCTTATTTTTTTCTTTTAATTTATCTGGGTTGGGGATGGAGGGTGTGCATGCTTATGTGTATATCCTAGGTTCTAATCTTAGGATGAGTTTACTCCCCCGGGGACATTTGGCGTTCGGCAATGCCTGGAGACATTTTCGGTTGTCACAATTTTGGGGAGTGCTACTGGAATCTAGCAGACAGAGGCCAGGGATGCTGCTAAATATCCTAGTAAGCACAGGTCAGTCCCCCACAACAAAGAATTATCTATCCCAAAATGTCAATAGTGACAAGTCTGAGAAACACTGCCCTAGCCCAGCAAATCTAGCTAGCAGAGAATTTCAGTGAGAAAAGTTGAGTTCCTTTCCTTTTTTTTCCTTTTAAGTAAACTCTGTGCCCAATGTGGGACTTGAACTCACAATCCTGAGATCAAGAGTCACATGTTCTACTGACTGAGCCCGCCAGGCAAACCTGAGTTTCTTTCTTAAAGGGAAAGCTTATGCATTTGTGTTTGCTTTTTCTTTTTAAAGTGGTGGCTTTAATCAAAACTAATTTTAAGACAGGGTGAGATGAGATTGGGGACATACATGTCAAGATGAAGGGTTTTCTAAGTAATAGTGTGATAAGATCTCTGGTCTAGAAAACTCACTGTAGGGACGCCTGGGTGGCTCAGTCCGTTAAGCGTCTGCCTTCAGCTCAGGTCATGATCCCAGGGTCCTGGAATGGAGTCCCGCATCGGGCTCCTTGCTCAGCAGGAGGCTGCTTCTCCAGACTCTGCCTACTGCTTCCCCTGCTTGTGCTCTCTCTCTCTGACAAATAAATACATAAAATCTTTTTTAAAAAATAGAAAACTAACAGTAGGAGTAACTCTGTGGTTGGGTGATCTCCAAAGACCTCATCTGAGAATCTCCTCTCTCAGCCCTTATAGTCCCTGCCTTATTATTCTTCATCTAGAACACTTCCACAGTGTCCTTTCTGACCTTCCAGCTCCTGGCAGTCACCTTTTCAAAGTCACCTTCATTTCTCAAGAGTATTTTCATTGGATATAGAATTCTAACTCAATGGTATTTTTTTTTCTTTCAGCGCATATAGAGACGTATTTCTATAATCATCTGGATTTTCAAGTTGTTTCCATGTCTTGGCTATTGTAAATAATGCTGCAATGAACTTGAGGGTACAGATATCTCTTCAAGCTGGTGATTTCTTTCCCTTTGGGTATATATCCAGAAGTGATAGATCAAATAGTAGTTCTATTTTTAATTTTTTGAGGAGCTTCCATACTGTTTTCCATAGTGGTTGTACCAATTCATATTGCCACCAACAGTGCATAAGGGTTCCCCCTTCTTTGTGTCCTTGCCTGCATTTGTTGTCTTTTTAATAGTAGTCATTCTAACAGGGGTAAGGTATATCTCACTGTGTTTTTGATTTGCATTTTCCTGATGATTAGAGATGTTGAGCACCTTTTCATGAACTTGTTCATTTGTATGTCTCCCGTTTTTTTTTTTTTTTATTGGATTGTTTGGGTTTTTTTGTTTGTTTGTTTTTTGCTATTGAGTTGTGTAAGTTCCTTATATAGTTTGGATATTAACCCCTTAACAGAAAGATGGTTTGCAAATATTTTCTTTGATTCCATAGGTTCTCTTTTCATTTCATTGATAATTTCTTCTGTTGTGAAGAAGCTTTCTAGTTTGCTATAGTTGATTTTTGTTTTTGTTGCTTGTGCTTTGGTGCATATCCAAAAAAAATCATCGTTAAGACCGATGTTAAAGAACTTTTTCCTATGTTTTCTTCTAGAAGTTTTATGGTTTCAGGTCTTATGTTTAAGTTTTTAATCCATTTCAAGTTAATTTTCGTAAATGGTATAAGATAGGGGTCCCATTTCATTCTTGTGCATGTGAATATCTAGTTTTCCCAACGCAATTTATTGAAGAGACTGTCCTTCCCCCATTGAGTGTTCTTGACTTGTCAAATATTAGTTGATCAAAATGAATTTCTTAATGTGAGTCTTGGTTAGAAAAGTTTGAAAGCCAGTGGTCACATGAAGGAGATTCCTTAGAAAAAATTACATTAAGTTTGGAAATAAAGCAAAACAGTATAGCATGACCTTTCCGTGTCACACTAGAACAATGTTTAGGAGGCCCAATCTCTATCCAATAGGACTTTCTGTGATGATGGAAATATTCTAGATATGTGTTGCTCAATGTATCAGCCACAAGCTACATATGACAACTAAATACTAGAGATGGGGCTAGTGTGACTGAGGGATTAAATTTTTAACTTTTTAAATTTTAATTAAAATTGAAATGTAAATGGCCAAAACTAGAGGAATGTTATCTATTCCCCTTAGAAAAAAATTCCAAAGGCTATGGTTGTATTGCCCTGTAGAACATTGGCCAGTTTTGTATATAATCCAGCAGTCTTATTCTAACTTTGTTTTCTTTCTTTTTTTTTTTTTTTAAAGATTCTATTTATTTTTTGACAGAGAGAGAGACAGCGAGAGAAGGAACACAAGCAGGGGGAGTGGGAGAGGGAGAAGCAGGCTTCCCGCTGAGCAGGGAGCAGGGAGCCCCATGCGGCGCTCAATGAGGGGCTCGATGCAGGGCTCACTGTGGGGCTCAATGTGGGGCTCGATCCCAGGACCCTGGAATCACGAACTGAGCCGAAGGCAGATGCTTAATGACTGAGCCACCCAGGCGCCCCTTATTCTAACTTTGTTTTCTTTAAATGCCTGTGAATACCTGGTACCTCAAAATGCTCTTTAAACCACCTTTACCATTTAACTAGCTCCCTCAAGGACTTAAGGGGCATCTTTGACATGTGTCCGTTCATATTAAAGAGAATTCTGTTTTAAATTTTTTAAAAATTATGTCAACAAAACAATGTAATAAGTGCAACAGGAAAGGTATGCAGTGAAATCAGGACCAATTTTCTCTCTGCCTAAACTCTACCCGGGGTAAGTGTAGTGATTGGAAAAGCTCCACTGAACTGTCCTAGAAGGTGATTTCTGAGCTGTGTCTTAGGAGGCAATATAGGCTTTTATTGGGCAAATGAAGTGAGAGTGATCCTCTAAGCAAAAGAAACTGCTCAGATGTAGTTCACAATTCATGTAATCTGGGGATGGGAGTGGGGGGTTGCCCGGGTTGGAGGAATGACAGGTGAAACTGGACAGGGAAGGTGGCAGCATGTGTAGTGGAAAGGCACACTGGCTTCATTCAGGAGACAGTTTTGCATCCTAATTTTATCTTGTTGGATAACTTAAAATTGGCTAATTTGGCTCTTTGTGCCCGTTTCCACAACTGTAAATTGGGAGTGTTAATGACCTCTCCATGGGGTGTTAGGATTAAATTAGATAACCACAAAAAAGTGCGTTGTCTGGTGCTATAGATGTTTAATAAATTGTAGCTATTATTTCTAATGAGAGAGTGGTCAACAGTTCAAATGGTGCTAAGTTTAAATAAGATCAAGGTGTAAAATAATCTATAATTGGCTTTCCTAATTAGGAAGTTATTAAAGACTCTGGTAAGAACAGCTTCAAAGGAGGAGGGACAGAATGTTTTGAGAAATGGATGGGAGGTGACAAAGGGAAGAAGAGGACACCTAGTCCTTTCAAAAAGCTTGAAGTGAACGGGAGAGAGGTGATTCAATTCAGCAATTATAAGATGAGAGGTTTTTTGGGTTTTGTTTTGTTTTGTATTAGATTGAGGAAACTTGGATATTTTGTATCCTAAGGGTAGAGAATGGAAGAAGAAGCCCGAAGATAATGAAGAGGGGATGGTTTAGAATGGGATTAACAGCAAGTGAGACAGAAGGGAAAGATATCGAAGACACAAAGTAGTGTCTTTCCTCATGTGTTTTTAACACATGAGGAAAATGGAGCAGAGGAAAATGTCAAGTCCATGTTTGTCGGCTTTTAATGAGCATACGTCTGGCGTGGAGGGAGTTGGAGGAGAAGGGAAAGGTTGATGCACACTTTGCATCCCAGAAAGCTTCTGACAGCCAAAGTCCACAGCAGATTCTTCCAGTCTACAAGGACCACTTGCAGACATTTCAAAGTAAAGCAGGAAGTTCCTTCCAAACCTTTACCTTAATACGGGGGGAGATGGGGGCCTAGAAAAGACGGGATGTCAAAGTGTAGTCTTGGGAACGTAGGCGTTGGGTCACAAAGGCCTAAACAACTGCCGAAATCAAGGACAAATACATAAATTTAGTAAATTGCATTTTAGAGACAGAAATTAAGCGAACCCAAACTATTTCAAACCCCGCCCCAAGTTCTGTCAATCATCCCCTCTCCATCTCTTGATTGGTCAATGGCGTGCAAACGCTCCGGATTAAACGTGCTTATTTTTAATATTGATTGGCATGAGAAAGAATCCATTTGTGTCCAGCGATTGGCTGACCTGTCTAGGCTCCGACCAATCCTGAAAGGGGCGGGCTGGTTAAGCGTCAGGTTTCTCCGAGCCGCTTTCTTTGGAAGTACTGGGCAGGCTAGTTTAACTGGCCCTTTTCACCTCTCCGGCCCTAAAACAGGAGCTAATGGAGCTTTCTTACCAGACCCTCAAATTCACGCACCAGGCACGGGAAGCGGTAAGGAAAGCATATACAAAAAAAGAACTGTACTAGGAACTCTTCTCTCCTGTTGCTACGGGCCGATTTGTGTGTCCCCCGGTTGCTATGGCGACACAGCCCCCCCCCAACTCCCCGCCGCCGAGTGGCACAAGGGCAGGGAGGGACCTTAGGCCCCACTGGTCAAGTCCAGGGACTGGGCTTGAGGCTGTGATGGGAATAGGATGGGTCTGGGACCGAGGGCGGTTTGGAAGTGCCTACGGATTTGATGAAAGGGACCGCAGTTCGTGATTTAGGAAACGGTGTGTTGTTTATTAGACCGGCTGTCCTGATGGGTGAGCAGGTGTGGGGAGTGGTTAAAAGGCAGATTGTTGAAAGGCAGGGTAGCTCTGACCTGGGAGTTGGGACCCTGGGTTCTGATCCTGATTCTCCACTTACCAAGGCTGAGAGACCTTAGGTATTTAATTCCCTTCTCGGGCTTCAGTTCTTGGACTCTAATCCTTTTCACACGAAGATTACATGAACTTTACAGGTCATACAGTGGTTTCTGTTGTACCATCTGCTAACTGCCCAGCAGTACTTTACACAACAACGCCCATGAATTGAGGACATACTCAATGCCAGGCACTGGGGAAATAAAAACAATGCTTTGGGGAGGAGGGAGGATAAATAAAATTAAAGTTAAAAAAAAAATACTGTCCCCCCTCTCATGCTCTCTGTCTCTCATTCTCTCTCTCTCAAATAAATAAATAAAATCTTAAAAAAAAAAAATACTGATATCTGGGCCCCAACCTCTAGAGATTCTGATTTACTGATTTTGGGTGGATTCTGTGCATCAACATTTTTTTTTTTAAGCCCAGCAGGTGATTACAGTGTGTAGCCAAGGTTATGAACCACTGCCCTAGTGTCTCCGACCTTAAAAAACAAACAAACAAATAATACAGAAGAAGAGATAACCCTCTGGTTGCCCTCACATTCCCCTCTACCTACCAACCTCTCTCTATTTCTCTCCAGCTTCTGGAAAAGGTTGGTGTTCCTCAAGCTTGGATTGTCCTCAAGCCTATTTCAGTCTAGCCCAAATTACCCACATATAGAACATTTTGCATTGACTTTTAATAAAGCAGATTCCTGGACCTCACCAAGACTTACTGAATCAGAAACAATCGGGGATGGGGTCTTGAAAAGTGCATTGTAAACACATACCCAGGTTTGAAAACCACTGCCCTAAATGGTCTCATATATTTTCATGATTTCCAATGCCATCTATATGCCAACAACCCCCCACCCCCTAAACTGACTCTACAGTGGATTTCTTTGCTGGGCCCCAAGCCCACATGGTGTCCTAGAAGGTGGAATACAGAGAGGATAATGAATCAACTGATTACTTGACAAATCTAGGGGCATATCTCAAGAATCTGCATCTTAGTTTGTTCAATATCTAACTTTTTGCTTCCCTTCTAAAACCTGTACCTTTCCCAGTCTTCCTCCACCTGGGAATGTGAAACCACCATCCACCAATTGCCCAAATCAGAATTCTGGGAGTATTCCTTAGCTCCTTCCTCCTAGTCCCTCCCTTCTGTCCTCCACATAAGGAAGACAGCAGCAAATCTTACTGATTCTACTTCTATAATAGGTCTTTAAACATCCTTATCTCTGCAGCTGAGATCCTGATCCAAACCACCATAATCTCTTACATATACACTGCAATAGCCTCCTAACTATTCTTCCTATTGGTTTTTGCCTCCCTCTAGTCCATGCTTCATCCAGTGATCTTCTTAAAATTGTGTCACTCCCTAGCTGGGATCTTTTTATTGGCTTTTCATTACACTTATGATAAAACCCCCAAACCTTGACGTGACCTACAGAGCACTGCAATGGTGTAGCCCAAGTTCCGCATCCAGTCTCTTCTTCACCACTTTCTGCTTTGCCTTCCACTGATCCAGGCACATTCTCTTTGATATGACATGTCTCTGAACTCCACATATTCTGTACCATACAAGTTAGTATTTAATTGTGATTAATTTTTTTAAGATTTATTCATCTACTTGGGGGGGGGGCAGAGGGAGAGAGAAAGAATCCTGAAGCAGACTCCCTACTGAGCAGGGAGCCCAATGTGGGGCTCCATCCCAGGACCCTGAGATCATGACCTGAGCTGATTTCAAGAGTTGTATGCTCAACCTACTGAGCCACCCAGGTACCCCTAATTTTTTTTAAAGTAGGCTCCACATGGGACTTGAACTCACAACCCTGCAATCAAGACCTGAGCTGAGATCAAGAGTCAGCTGCTTAACCAACTGAGCTACTCAGGTGCCCCTAATTTGTGATTAATTTGTGTTACTGCTTCCTGCATGTGACATAGCCTGTCAAACAATTCATGTAACTTGAAGGCAGATCCACTTTTATTTTTTGTTTTATTCCCTAGATGGCGCTGAGAGACATATTTAGGTATGGCCATTGATGGCTTGATTTTGCAGGGGGTGTAAGTCAAGGAGTTGTGCTGATTAGGGGTCTGCAGAAGGAAGAAGGTGGAGGTGGGTGAACTGACTATAAAAAGGATTGCGTGTCCACAAGCAATTTTGATCATCTACATCATCTACTGTATTAGGATTTCCAGAATACTTCCTTTTTATTTGGTTGATTTTTATTGTTGTTTCACATTATACATACATATACAATTGCTCTGAGATCTTCAATTTCTCCAGGGAGAAATCCTCTACACCCTCCTATAGGAATAAGGGCACAATAAGCTTGGTTGCCACCATTGTTGGAGTTAAACAGGGGAAGACAGCTCTGTGTGGGGTGGGGGATTTCTCCTCACTATTTAGTGCACAGATTATACTTAATTACTCCTTCCTTAATTACATAATTGCATACTTAATTACTTTTTCCTTTCCAAAGTTTGTGTGGTTGAGTTTCTTCTCAGAATAAATGTCCAATCTTCAGCCAGGGTAGGGGAGGAATTGTCACCTGATTGGGGTGGGGAAGGGAATCTCTTATACTGTGTTCAGCCTGCTCCTCATTATTTCTGTCCTTAGAAGTGCCTGATGACTCCAGAAGTACCCAGTGCACTCAGTTCCTGTAATTGTCTAGGGCTCTGTCATACTTAGATGCTTCTTGTTGACTACTTTCTCTATAGGTGTTGGTTTTCTTTGATTTTGGTTGTCTTTTGCTTTTGTCTTTCTGTGCTCTCTTAAGTCAGCTGGCATTTATCTAATTGCTTTCCATTTGTCAATTTTATTGTCATATTTGTTGTCACTTCCTCTTCTAGGGTCTTTGTCCTTTTTTCCCTCCATCCATTTCTGCTCTAATCTTAATTATTTCCTTCCTTCTCCTGGCTTTTTTTTGGAATTTATTTGTTCTTCTGTTTCTAGCTTCTTTAGGTTATAAGGATAGGTTGTTAATTTGAGATTTTGAGACTTTTCTTGCTTCTTGAGGTAGGCCCATGTTGCTATAAACATCGCTCACATTTAATGCAATCCCTATCAAAATACCATCAACATTTTTCAAAAACTGGAACAAACAATCCTAAAATTTGTATGGAACCACAAAAGACCCCGAATAGCCAAAGCAATCCTGAAAAAGAAAAGCAAAGCTGGAGGCATCACGATTCTGGACTTCAAACTATATTACAAAGCTGTAGTCATCAAGACAGTATGGAACTGGCATAAAAACAGACACCTAGATCAATGGAACAGAATAGAATACTCAGAAATGGACCACAACTATATGGTCAACTAATCTTTGACGAAGCAGGGAAGAATATCCAATGGAAAAAGACAGCCACTTCAACAAATAGTTTTGGGAAAACTGGACAGCCACATGCAGAAGAATGAAACTGGGCCATTTTCTTACACTGTACACAAAAATAAATTAAAAAATGTGAGATAGGAAACCATCAAAATCCTAGAGGAGATTATAGGCAGCAACATCTTTGACCTCAGCTGTAGCAACTTCTTACTAGACACATCTCTGGAGGCAAGGGAAACAAAAGCAAAAATGAACTATTGTGACTTCATCAAGATAAAAAGCTTCTGCACAGCGAAGGAAACAATAAAACTAAAGGGCAAGGGGTTTTCAATCTTATTAATTCTTTCAAAGAACCAGCTCCTAACTTTGTTGATCTCTTCTATTGTTTTTTTTTTAATTTCTATATCATTGATTTGTGCTCTAATCTTTATTATTTCTCTTCTCCTGCTCGATTTAGGCTTTATTTGCTGTTCTTTTTCCAGCTCCTTTAGGTGTAAGGATAGATTGTGCATTTGAGACTTTTCTTGTTTCACAACCAACACCAAAGAAATACAAACATTTATAAGAGAATATTATGAGCAATTATATGCCAACAAATTAGGCAATTTGGAAGAAAATGGATGCATTCCTAGAAACATATAAATGACCAAAACTGAAACAGAAAGAAATAGAAAACCTAAACAGATCCATAACCAGCAAAGAAATTGGAGCAGTAATCAAAAATCTCCCAACAAACAAGAGTCCAGGGCCAGATGTCTCCCAGCAGATTTCTACCAAACATTTAAAGAAGAATTAATACCTATTCTTCTGAAGCTGTTTCAAAAAATAGAAATGGGAGGAAAACTTCCAAACTCTTTCTATGAGGCCAGCATTCCCTTGACCCCAAAACCGGACAAAGACCCCATCAAAAAGGAGATCCCTGATGAATATGGATGCAAAAATTCTCACCAAGTTACTAGCTAATAGGATCCAACAATACATTAAAAGGATTATTCACCATGGCCAAGTGGGATTTATTCCTGGGCTGCAAGGGTGGTTCAACATCTGCAAATCAATCAATGTGATATACCACATTAATAAACGAAAGGACAAGAACTGTATGATCCTCTCAATGGATGCAGAGAAAGTATTTGACAAAATACAACATCCTTTCTTGATAAAAACTCTCCACAGTGTAGGGATAGAGGGAACATACTTCAATATCATAAAAGCCATATATGAAAACCCACAGTGAATACCATCTTCAATGGAGAAAGATTGAGAGCTTTCCCCTAAGGTCAGGAACACAACAGGGATGTCCACTCTCATCACTGTTGTTCAACATAGTACTGGAAGTCCTAGCCTCAGCAATCAGACAACAAAAAGAAATAAAAAGCATCCAAATTGGCAAAGAAGAAGTCAAACTTTCACTCTTTGCAGGTGACATGATACTCTATTGAGTATCATGTCATAGTACTCTATGTTGAAAACCCAAAATACTCCACCCCAAAATTGCTGACTCATACAGGAATTCAGCAAAGTGGCAGGATATAAAACCAATGCACAAAAGTCAGTTGCATTTCTATATCCTAACAATGAGACAGAAGAAAGAAATGAAGGAATCAATCCCATTTACAATTGCACCAAAAACCATAAGATATGTAGGAATAAACCTAACCAAAGAGGTAAAGGATCTGTACTCTGAAAACTACAGAACACTTATGAAAGAAATTGAGGAAGACACAAAGAGATGGAAAAACATTCCATGCTCATGGACTGGAAGAATAAATATTGTTAAACTGTCTATGCTACCTAGAGCAATCTACACATTTAATGTAATCCCTATCAAAATATCATCAACATTTTTCAAAAACTGGAACAAAGAATCTTAAAATTTATATGGAACCATAAAAGACCCCAAATAGCCACAGGAATGTTGAAAAAAAAAAACAAAACAACAACCAAAAAACCAAAGCTGGTGGCATCAAAATTCTGGACTTCAAGCTATATTACAAAGCTATAATCATCAAGACAGTATGGAACTGGCACAAAAACAGACACATAAATCAGTGGAACAGAATAGAAAACCCAGAAATGGACCCTCAACTAATCTTCAACAAAGCAGGAAAGAATATCCAACGGAAAAAAGACAGTCTCTTCAACAAATGGTGTTGGGAAAATTGGACAGCCACATGCAGAAGAATGAAACTGGACCATTTTCCTACACAATACACAAAAAAATAAACTCAATATGGATGAAAGACCTTAAGTGAGACAGGAATCCATCAAAATCCTAGAGGAGAACACAGGCAGTGACCTCTGAGATCTTGGCCACAGCAACTTCTTGCTAGACACATCTCCAAAGGCAAGGGAAACAAAAGCAAAAATGAACTATAGATCCTTTGTACAGCAGAGGAAACAGTTGACAAAACTAAAAGACAACCAACAGAATGGGAGAAGATATTTGAAATGTTTTATCAGATAAAGGGCTACTATCCAAGATCTATAAACTTCTCAAACTCAACACCCAAAAAACAAATAATCCAGTCAAGAAATGGGCAGAAAACATGAACAGACATTTCTCTAAAGAAGACATACAAATGGCCAACAGACACATGAAAAAATGCTCAACATTACTCTGCACAGGGAAATACAAATCAAAACCACAATGCAATACCACCTCACACCAAGTCAGAATGACTAAAATTACAACTCAGGAAATGACAGATGTTGGCAAGGATGCAGAGAAAGGGGAACCCTCTTACACTGTTGGTGGGAACACAAGCTGATATAGCCACTATGGAAAACAGTATGGAAGTTCCTCAAAAATTTAAAAATAGAGCTACTCTATGACCCAGCAATTGTACTACTTAGTATTTAACCAAAGGATACAAACACAGTGATTCAAAGGGGCACCTTCATCCCAGTGTTTATAGACTATGGAAAGAGCCCAGATGTCCATCAACAGATGAATGGATAAAGAATATGTGGTATATATACACAATGGAGTATTACTTGGCCATCAAAAAGAATAAAATCTTGTCGTTGGCAAAGAAGTGGATGGAACTAGAGGGTATTATGCTAAGCGAAATAAGTCAGTCAGAGAAAGACAAATACCCTATGATTTCACTCATATGTAGAATTTAAGAAACAAAACAGATGAACATAGGGGAAGGGAAGGAAAAATAAAAAGATAAAAACAGAGAGGGACACAAACCATAAGAGACTCTTTTTTTATTGTTATGTTAATCCCCATACATTACATCATTAGTTTTAGATGTAGTGTTCCATGATTCATTGTTTGTGCATAACACCCAGTGCTCCATGCAGAACATGCCCTCCTCAATACCCATCACCAGGCTAACCCATCCTCCCACCCCCCTCCCCTCTAGAACCCTCAGTTTGTTTTTCATAGTCCATCATCTCTCATAGTTCGTCTACCCCTCTGATTTCCCCCCCCTTCATTCTTCCCCTCCTGCTATCTTCTTCTTCTTTTGTTTTTTTCCTTAACATATATTGCATTATTTGTTTCAGAGGTACAGATCTGAGATTCAACAGTCTTGCACAATTCACAGCGCTTACAAGAGACTCTTAACTGTAGGAAACAAACTGAGGGTTGCTGGAGGGGAGGGAGGTGGGGGGATGGGGTAACTGGGTGATGGGCATTAAGGAGGGCACTTGATATAATGAGCACTGGGTGTTATATGCAAGTGATGAATCACCAAATTCTACCTCTTAAACTAATAATACACTATATGTTAATGAAATTAATTTAAATTAAAAATTTTAAAAAAGAAGAAATTAAATAAAGGAGAGGAAAACCATGAACAAAAACAGAACAACAACAAAAAAACCCAAAATAAATGTAGTGTTTAATTAAAATAAGACTTCTTCCAATCTTTAGACCTCTGCAACTTACTTCTTTTCAACTTGAATTTAAGATCCTCTAAAATGTGCTAAGGGCAAGGAAGCTCTGAGGAGAAATTGCTTCAGTGTTTTTAATTTGACCACACAATTCAAAACAAATAAACAGTAATTAGTATCAATGCACAAGAATGCTTTTTGGAAAGCCATTATTGATCCACACATATGTACACACAGAATAATCCTGGAACAAAGTTAATTTTATTTCTCCTATGTCATTATATATACTTTTCAAAAGTGGTGACTTGGCCTTTGTGAGACTTCTATATTAAAAAATATCTGCTATAGTGTTAGCTAATTAATGAGGTGGTTGACTAGGTTTTTAAATGAGTGTTGTTAAATGCCTTAGCTTTTATTAATTGCATGGGCCCCTAAACAAAAGAGTAATTGAAAATTTAATTACATCAATGTTTTTCTTCAAAGAACTGAGGCTTATTAAACTTTAAATGTTCAAACATTTAAGCATCTATTGAAATACCAATAGCTATAAACAATGTGCAGTTCTAAATACTAATTAAACAAACTCTAAATCACCATAAAGCGAAGCTGAATTTTAAGTAACTTTTATGGTTTAAATGTTCTTCTCTGCTTTTCCGTAAGGAAGATTAACCACTTCACTAGTGACCACTGCAGCAGCCTCGTGGGTATCTTCTAAAATGCTGTGGCTGCTGTGGGGCCATATTCTTCCTGGACGTGGACCAAGAAAGGGAGACTGATCGGACCACCTGGAACACTTTGCGAATGTCACACTGCTACTCTTGGAGACTTTTTTTTGTGTTTTATTTCTTTTTCAACAACTAAAAGAGAATATGAGAGTGTACAGATATGAACTGGTATATTTGATGGTTTGGTTTAAAAATACCTTCTTTTGGAAAAATAACATTTATTAGGTTTTATTTTTAAATGCAAAAGTATATAAATCACCACCCAGATAAATCTTTATTTACGAGTTTCTTTTATTTGAGAGAGAGAGCATGCGTGTGCATGTATGAGGATGGGGAGGGGCAGAGGGAGAGGGAGAGAATCTCAAGCAGACTCCCCACTGAGTGGGAACCCCAGGCGGGGCTTGATTCCAAGACCCCAAGATCATGACGCCGGCCGAAACCAGGAGTTGGGAGCTCAACTGACTGAGCCACCCAGGTGCCCCATCACCCAGATAAACCTTGTATGCATCAAAAAATTTGATAAAGATCTCTGCTTTCCACTGTGATCGAGTAACAGGTGCCAGACTAGCCTTCCTACTGTACTCAGCTAGAAACCTGGCCTACGTATATGAATAATCTGTTTTCAGCCAGTGGACAGTGTGCTCACAAGAGAAGGGCTTCTGCTTGGAAGCAGTAACTGGGTTCTGACGCCCAAGGGAGTATCTAAGCAGAGCAGAGATGAGACCGAGAGTATAGTTTGGGAAGACTTAAATGGTTGACGGTGGGAGGAAAGGGGACCAGGGAGGAGGGGGATCTGCAAACAAATTGCTCCATATTTCTGAGTTTTTGGCTGAATACTAAGCTGTGCATCTATAGAGTGAAAAATATACAAAGCTGGGGAAAACCCAGTTACCAGGGAACGATAAACTGAACAACTAGTGGTGTTCATATAACCTCCTTGTAACATTGAAAGACATTTTAATGCTAAGCAGCCCGAGTGGAGAAATGCTGTGGAAGAGCAGAGCACTTAGTGGAGGTTCCAGGAAGGCTGTGCATTAGGAGTAAGCTAAACAAGCCCTAGAGTAAGGCCACTTTAGATCTCTCTTTCCTAACAAAGCTTAAAAGCAAGGCTTGATAGGATCAGACTTAACCACAAATAACTAAACTATCCACCAGAATAAAACTCAACACGCTTAAAAGAAGACAAGAAAATCCAGACATTCACAAAAACAGGCATCCAATAAAAAAACTACTAGCGATTGTAAGAAACAAAATCTAACAAAACCAGGGCAAAACTCAGTCAACAGAAATAGATTCAGAAATAGTGGAGAAGACAGAATTGGCAGACAAGGACTTTAAAATAGCTATGATAAATATGTTTAAGGATTTAAGGAAAACAGAATTCTAAAGAGGAAAAAACCAGAAGATAAAAAATAAAACACAACTCACAGAGTTGAAAAAGACAGTATTTTAATCTGAAAGACTCATTAAAAACTATCTAAACTGCAGCACATAGAAAAAGTTTGAAGGAAAAAATGGACAAAAACCTCAGTGACATGAAGGACAATATCAAGGAGTCAAATACACGTTCAATTCATATCCCAGAGCAGTGACTAAGAGGAGAAAAAAATACAAGGAAATCATGGCTAAAAATTTCCCACAGATCCAAGAAACTCAAAAACTTCCAAGCAGGATGGACACACACTTGTTAGTTGTGACAAAGCAAGGTGCTTTGTTATGAGCTGCCCTCTGGAGACACCCAGGTGGCAAGGAACGGAAGGAAGTGTCTAGCCAACAGCCAACAAGAAACTAAGGCCCACGGTCCTCCAGCTCATAAGCAACTGAATTGTGCCAACAACCATAGGGGCAGAAGGAACACGTTTGGGTGATAGAAATGTTCTAAATCTGAATGGGAGTGCTGATTACATATGTGCACGCATTCATGGGACTGTGCACTTAAAATGAATGCATTGTACTGTATGTAAATGATACCTTAATAAAGGTGATTTCAAAAGTGATATAAGAACTCACATAATATTTAACAGAAAGACATACAATGAAAAGTAAATGCCTTCTTCCCTACTCTCCACCCCCTGCCCATTTCTGCTTTCTCACCCTGTAAGACACTATTATCTGTCATTTCTTATATACCTATTTAGAAATATATGTACATGTCATAAGTGCATATGTATTTATATATTTTTCTTTTCACAGAAGAGATCATTTTCTTCATTCTATATTTCCGCCTTACTTTATTACATATCTTGTAAGTCTTTTCACAAATGTTTATGGAGAGCCCGAGTCAGATACATTAAGTTCTGAGGATAGGGTAGTGAAAAACAAAACAAAACAAAACACTGCCTCTACCTTCATGGTGATTATATTTTAGTAGGGAAGGCAGCTAACAGGTAAACAGGAACCCAAGGAGAGGAATTGCTGAAACATAGAATAGCCATAAGTCCAACTTTAGTAGGTAATGCCCAATAACTTCCCATAGTGGTTATATCAGTTTATATTGCCCTTACAATGCATGAGAATTCCTATTGCTCCACATCCTAAGCAATACTTGGTATTATCAATTATTTTTCCTTTATTTTATGTTTCTTTGATTACAAAGGAGGTCAAGTACCTTTCTGTTAGTTTATTGGCCATTTGGATATCTCATTTTGCAAAGCACCTATTTCTCTTGTCCATTTTTCTATTGGATGAGTTTGTCTTTTTTTTTTAAAGATTCCACTTACTTATTTGAGAGAGAAAGACAGAGTGAGAGAGGGACCACAAGCAGGGGGAGCGGGAGAGGGGGAAGCAGACTCTCCGCGGAGCAGGGAGCCCGATGCGGGGCTCGATCCCAGGACCCTGGGATCATGACCTGAGCCGAAGGCAGACGCTCAACGACTGAGCCACCCAGGCGCCCCGAGTTTGTCTTTTTAATTGAATTTTGGGGGGAACTCACGATATGTTTGTATATTAATTCTTTTAAGTGCTGATCTTATGCTCTCTTTTATGAACACAAATTCATATTTTAATAAAGGTCACTTTATTCATCTTTCCTTTTACAGTTAGTGGGTTTTTTGTATCCTCAGAAAATCTTTCCCTATTCCAAAATCATGAAGATATTTCTTATATTATCTTCTAAAAATCTTACTGTGTTCACATTTAGATCTGTAATTCATGTGAAACTGATTTGTGTGTGCATGCAAACATACACATGTCTGTATGTAAGGGATGAGGTAGGACATATACTTTTTCCAAAAGCATTTACTGAAAAGATGTCCTTTCCCACAGTATTCTTTGTCCATGTGCCTGCAGAATTGTTTCTGCACCCTCAAGTCTGTTCCACTGGTCTAGTTGTCTACTTCCTATGCTAATACCACACTGTCCTAAAAACTGTAGTTGTGCAATCTCAGTATCTATTAAAGCAAAGACTTTTACTGGTTCTTTTTTGTCAAATGATTACTGTTACAACACCTATTATGTATTTTAGAATCAACTTGTCAATTCCACAAAGATTGTTGGATTTTGATTGGGATGGAATTGAATCTGAAGACAAACTTGAGGAGAATTGACAAAAAATAATGAGTCTTCTGATCAATACCTATCCTTTTTATTCCAACTTTCTTAAATTTTTTCAGTAGCAATTTAGAAGTTTTCTGCATAGAGATTTTGCCCATCTTTTGTTAGATATACTTTTAGTCCTTGATAACTATTGTAAATGGTTTTCATGTCACTGTAAATGGTTTCTTGTTTTTTTTTAACTTCATCTTACGTTTATTGTTGATATGTAGAAATACAATTGATTTTTGTATATTGATTTTATTTGAGCAACACTGCTAAATTCCTTTATTGATTCTAGGAATTATTTGTGGATTCTTTTGACTTCTTTATCTATTCAATCATATTATTCATAAAGAAATACAGAGTTAATGCTTTTCAATTCTTATGCCATTTGTTTTTCTTGCCTAATCTTACTGGTTAAGACCTCTAACATAATGTTGAATAGAAGTGGGAATAAGAGGCATTATTGTACCTGAGGGGGAGGTACTAGCAATCCAGGAACATTTTTTTTTTTTTTAAATGTAGGCTCCACACTCAGTGGAGCCCAGTGCGGCACTTGAACTCACAACCTTGAGATTGAGACCTGAGCTGAGATCAATAGTCAGATGCTTAACAAACTGAGCCACCCAGGTGCCCCTCAATCCAGGAACATCTTAATCCAGTTTCAGGGACTGAGATTTTGGACTGAGCTTGGGCAGCTTAACTTCTCCTCTGTCCTTATTCCTGGGACTGAGCCCTTCGCAGGTTTTTAGCAGGGTGCCCTATTATGCGGGGTCCTGGATTCCAACTTTTGCACCTATAGCACCTTCAGTTTGTCAAACATACTACTCAGCATCTTAGCCTCTTATAGGCAGGTAAATGAACTTGGGAAAAAGTGGTTTCAAATGCCTTGGTCATGTCTGTGCATTAATGAATACACCATCCCCCCACCCCCACGCAGGTATATCTGTAGGGTAAAATCCTATTAAGTGAAGTTGCTATATTAAAGAGTTTTTATGTGTGTATATTTGACGTATATGAATCTGTAGAATAAAGTTCTTACGGAAATAAATGAAAACCAGGGGCACCTGGGTGGCTCAGTCGGTTAAGCATCTGCCTTCGGCTTGGGTCATGATCCCAGGGTCCTGGGATTGAGCCCTGCATCGGGCTCCCTGATTGGCGGGAAGCCTGCTTCTCCCTCTCCCACGCCCCCTGCTTGTGTTCCCTCTCTCGCTGTGTCTCTCTCTGCCAAATAAATAATTAAAATCTTTAAAAAAAAAAAAAAGAAAGAAATGAAAACCATCCAAATGAGAGGAGAAGCCCTTTATTGAGAACTTGCTGGAGCAAGGGAGTCAGGTATCATCACTTGCGTTTGGCAGAGAAAGGCAGGCAAGGGAATGGGAAAGCTTGACAGTAAAAAAAAGGAAGGCTTCAGGTATTTTCTGACTGGAGGTTGTTGACTCGGGACTGCTGGAGGCAGGCTAACTAGAAGCAGGGTACCTTATGTGACTGATTTGGAGAGCATATTTGGCTTTCTTTGCTTGGGCCTCATTTGGAAGCTGGGGGCAAAAATCGGGAGGCTGGTAGTTGTTGACCAAATCCTGACCATTCTGGGCCAATTACTACAGAGGCTGTGATTTCGATTCCTGGACTGCTCGCTGTAGAGTTTGTGGTTTGGTTTTCTGGGATGGTTGTTGCAGAGGTTGTGGTTTGGCTTCCTGAGCTTATGTGGGTCTGACCACTATCCATTGATATATTCAGTCTCTCATCCTAAAACTGATACGGCTGTTCCAAAGAATATATACTATATTCAACATTTTGCCTAGTAACTTCAGTAAAAGTCGTATCAATTTATACGACTACTAGTAATGCATGGTAATTTGCTCCAACACAGCAGGCTGTTCTTTTGAACTTTATTCATCTAATAGGTAAAAATTTGCATCACATTATGTCTTTGATTTGCATTTTTATAAGATTGAGCATCTTTTTATACATTTAAGACTCATTTGTGTTTCCTTTTTAGTGGACTATCTTTTCCTATGTTTTGCCCATTTTTATAGTAAATTGTTGGTCCTTTTTTCCTGTTGATTTGTGGGTACTTATTATACATAAAGGAATTTGGCCTTTTGAACATTAATAAAATTGTAAATATCTTTCCTGGACTGTTTTCCTTTGACCTTGTTTTTGATTTCTATAATTTTTATGTAGCTAAATTTATCAGTCTTTTTCATTAATGGTTTCTAGGGTTTGTGTCCAAGAAGGCCTTATTTACTCTGAGATTAAAACAAAAACCAGGGGCGCCTGGGTGGCTCAGTCGTTGAGCGTCTGCCTTCGGCTCAGGTCATGATCTCGGGGTCCTGGGATCAAGTCCCACATCGGGCTCCCTGCTTGGTGGGAGGCCTGCTTCTCCCTCTCCCACTCCCCCTGCTTGTGTTCCCTCTCTCGCTGTGTCTCTCTCTGTCAAATAAATAAATAAAATCTTTAAAAAAAAAAAAATAAATAAAACCAAACCATGCCAAGTAGTTTTATTTCTTTAAGTACAATCTGGGGATACTATTTATTATTTAAAAGGTATCTTATTGTTTACTGAGAGGAGACTTGACAAAAGTATAATCAATCTTTTTTTAATTTTATTTATTTTTAAGATTTTTATTTTTTGACAGAGAGACACAGTGAGAGAGGGAGCACAAGCAGGGGGAGTGGAAGAGGGAGAAGCAGGCTTCCCACGGAGAAGGGAGACCAACGCGGGGCTCGATCCCAGGACCCTGGGATCATGACCTGAGCTGAAGGGAGACACTTAACGACTGAGCCACCCAGGCACCCCAAAAGTATAATCAATCTTAAAATGCTCTGTGAAACCGAGGCTTCCCATCTTCAGCATTCTGAAGTATTCTCCAGGCTGGGAAGCCGTGGCACAGAGGCTCACAGGTGCAACATTTGAAAAGTCCAGGAGCCAGAGTCCAAAAGTTTCCACAAAGCAAAAGATTCTGGTCTCCTTCAGAAGTCCCATCCCCTAACCCCCACGGCCTGTGTTTTCCTCCCCCCAAATTCCATGTCCAGGGCAAGTCCTCAGTTAACTGTTGAGAGAATCTCTTCCTGAAATCGTTCATTGTCTTGGCCATCATTGGGGCAGTTTGCTGGGCGGGTGTCCTGCTGCTGACCACCACGCCCCCTGTGGGCCCCGCTGGGGCTCAGGTGGTCAGAGCCTGGCTTCTCCGAGAAGAGGTTCAGACTGTTGCTCTGGCTGCTTCCTGGGGCAGGGTGGGGGCGGTGGGGGGGCATGGTGCTGGCTTGATCCGCTGCTCCTCCTTATTTCAAACTTCTCCTGCTTCCTTTGAATATCAGAAGGGGGCTGGGCCACACAGCTGAAAAGGGTCAGCTTTGCCTGCCAGCCTTTGGGCTTATTGACAGGTGCAGATCCAATATTTGTTGTCAGTACTCCATAGCTGCGGCTCTCGGGCATCCCAAAGCCGCACGTACGGCTCCCACCATACCCCATGCTCTTCTGGACTTTCTTTCTTAACGTTTTGGTGACAATGAATTTTCCATAATTTATGTTTCTTCCACTAGTACATGATTGTATATTTATGCGATATAGCTGATTGCCATAAAATCTCCAAAATGGATGGGATTAAGAACAGAATGCGTGACTCCTCCCACCTCCAAGATTGATGTTGTTTTTAAGTACCTGGATGCACGGTTTTCACAGGGTCATCATTTTGTGCAGATAGGCACCCTTGGAACCAGAAAACATCTGCATCTTCAAATTCATTCTGCACCCAGGAAATCCAGCGGCTTCCTCTTCCTGGGGAACCAGTGCTTCTTGCTTTGGTTGGAAGGAGGACATCAACTCAAAGGCAGAAGTGGTCAGTAATTGGCCTGTCCTCTGGGTAATGGAAGGTCTGGCGACACTGGTAATGCATCAGTGGGGACCTCTTTCAGCTTGGCTAAAGGGGCTCCGGACGGCCGCAGCTTCTCTGACTTGCTTTTGTTCACCTTAGGTAACCTCTCGCCCGAGTCCAAGTTTTCACTAGTGCTTTTAGAATCATTTTTAAGTCGCTTTTCTCCAAGTGCAGTAGCTGAAGTTTTCACGGTCATTTCCTTTTCCCTTTTTCTTCTGGGGCTAGTCATAGTATGCCTCCCAAGGCATGGTGGCTGCTTCCAATTCATCATGCAGATCAGCCTCCTCAATGTCAGGGAGGGAGTCCACTGACTTTCTATCCAAATTAGAAGTTTTTATTTTCCCTTCCTGAGTCCTTGAGTTGTTAGAACTTTCTCTTTCACCTTGGGCAACAGACCTCTTGCCCACTTTCCTACATCTAAGCTGTCTAGACTTGGCTTGTTTTTGCCTGATTTGGTTTTCTGGGAGGCTTGTGCTTTTGCTTTTAAGGCATCTGATGCAACCACCCACGGAGGTGAAAACTTAGGGATGCAGTGGCCCTCTTCCTTCTTCCTTGACATCCTCACTGAGGCCGTATCTTTGTGTTGTCTCAGGACAGAGGCCTTGGGCTTTCCTCTCTGGAGAAGACCTGGTGTGATATCTGGCTGATCAAAGCCTTGGACTTCTCACGTCCCTTGGTACCCACTAGGAGTTTGTCCCTTTAGGAAGATTGGTGCCCCTTGCTTTGACTCACAGCCCTTTCCCCTTGGGGCCACCCAGGTGTCCTTCTTGCCTGAGGCCCCTTCTGTCCTGAGAGGCAGCAGAGTGGCCTTCTCCAGGCCTCTGGCATGCAACGTGGGCCTGTGGGGCATCTGTGCCTGTCCCCAGACAGCTCCTGGGGAGTAACCAGAAGATTCCTGCTCTGAGGACTAAACTGTAGCAAGTCTGTGGTTCTTCCTTGTCTCCTCTCACGACTGTGGGACACTGGGTGGGGCCTGTCAAGCTTGGAGGCTTTCCTGTGTTTTTTTTCTGTCTGTGCTCAGGGCAGTCCCATCGGCTGCTGGATGCTTTGCAGGGGTGTGGGTAGTCTCCCTCCATTGCAGCCTCCTGAAGAGCGGTTCCAGGGCGCTTTGGGGAATCCTCTTCTCCAAGTAGGGCTCAGCGTCTGATCCACAGGAGTCAACTTCTTCCCCTGGGCCACGGCCCCGGCAGGGCTGCGGATGTGCTGGTGTTGGTGCAGGCGAGGGACTGTCCTGACCCTCGGGTCTCCGCGAGCATGGCTAGAGACCGGCCGGGCGGATGGGCTCTTCATATCTTGCCGCAGCTTCTTCGGGGGGAGGCTGGTGGGCAGGCACACCCGCAGCTCCCGCACAGCTGGGTGCCCCGACTTCGCTGCCATCGCCGAGCCAGGCTTGCGTCGCGCCTCTGGCTGCGTGCGGGCCTGGCCCGGACTGGTGCTCCCAGCGGGAGCTAGGTCTGCAGTCTGGGTGCGCCCGACTCCCTGGCTTCTGCTCCTCGGGGTGCGGAGCCACTGCAGCTGCAGCCCACGACGGAAGGAAGCCCCCTCACCAGATCCTGGCCTCAGAAGTAGCCCACCCACCCTCCCCTTGGGGGCTGTGACCCGCGCGCGCCCCAATGAAATGAACTCCTGTGGGTGGTCCCTGGGCTGCCCCGCCCGCTCCGGCCCTGAGAATTAGCAGGAACCAATCAGCAGTGACCACCCTAGCACCCTGCGCCTGCTGTTGACCGTCTTAATTTTAACCTCAACTTAACCCAACAAAACGAGTTCTATTTCCCCCATTTTGTGGATGAGGAAACTGAGGCTTAGGGAGATCAAATTAACTTGCATGTGGTCACATCACAGAAAGAGGTGAAGCTGGAATCCGAATCTAAGTAGCTTAGGTCTAGGGTGAGCGCTCACCTCTGAATAGGTGGAGGAATTGAAGCCTGAAGACAGGAAGGATTAGTCTAAAGTCGAACAGTTTAGTCCCGTGAGGACGGTAATAGTCCCTACATTTGGCTTGCCTCCAAAGCAATGGATGACACAGGCATCAAATAAATTCTTGAAGGAATGAATAGCCATTTGTTGTGACCACCTGAACATCCACAGTAGGGCCTGAGTCAAATCAGCCTAAGCACCCCCTTCCAACCCAATTATCCTTGAAGGCACTTACCCTTCTCTTAGAAGGACTACATTTTATTATTACTATTATTACCACTAAAAGTAATCACTTAATAGTCTTAAGATGGCAGCGTTAATTACAGCTCCTTTGATTAGATCAGAACTGATTAGGTCCTAGTCAGATCTCCAGGAATGCATCTGGCCAGAACTCTTGCTCCAATCAAGAAAGTTCCATGGTCGCTCTTCGTTTATTTTTTTATATTTAAATTTTTTAATCTGTTGAAGAATTCTGGAGGTATACATTGTGAGGTATTATTATCAACTTTTCCCTCAATTCTTCCCAGTTGTCTTAACATTATTTACATAGTTTGTTTATATAGATGCCTGTATTTCCCCTCATTATTCTAGGTTTTAAAGATATCTCAAGTCTTAGAATTTATTAGATTTAAGAATTCTTGGCAGTTATTGTTTTTGCTATTCTCAGTAGCATCAACTGGCAGTTCTAATATCACATGAACGCTTCCATAATCACAAATCAAGTTTAAAGAAATGATAGGTAACAAAGAGAATAAATAAAATAAAAACAGCACATTCCCACAACCCGGATACACTAAGGTGTTAACCAAAGGTGAGTATATGGATAGGCACTCTTCCAAATCCTTTTCTATGTGTGTATATACAGATATGTGCACACACACACATGCTTTATCAAAATGAAATCATATTAAGTAGTGTTCTTTAACCAGCTAGTCCTCTAACCTGCATTATGCATTGTATCTGGTTGTTGGATCCCTCGGGTCTCTTTGAATCAGCACAACTTCCCTCACCCCCTACCTTCTCTATTGTTATTTTATTTTTAACAACACCGACTTGTTCAAGTTCAAGAAACCACGAGAATTGTTCTCTAGAACATCTCCCCTTCCCGATTTGTCTGGTTGCTTCCTTGAGGTCTCATCTGCAGCTCCATCTCTGGTGAATGAGAAGCTGGTTCTAAAGGTTTGATGGATTTCAGTTAAATCCTTTATTTACCTCATAGGCGATACTGAGAACTTCACATTGTATACATCAGGAGACTGATAGTGCCTGTGACGGCAGTCTGATCTCCCTATCGTGCCGCTCTGTGGTAAACAGAAAGTAGCCTGTCAGCATGAGCTTTTGAAAAAAACACAAATACCATAATTTCATAACCTAGTTCAGGGTTGAATAACAATGGGGTGGTATGGAACATCTCCTTTCAGTAGACTTTATACTTCTCTGAAATCCCAAATTCCATAACCAGTTCATACTCAGGATTAACAACAAATGCCTCCTCTCATGGAACACTGTTCTGGAGCATAGCTGATCAGTTCTGACTACATATTAGATACGATAAAGGCCTTTCCTGGATCTGTAGACACCTTTTTGGTAGTTCTAGTGCTTTGTCAAGTTGTACAGCATTTGAAACTTAGGAAGTTTCCTGGTAGAAACAGGAGGTAATCAGGAAACAAATGAAAAACAAATTAGAACCTATGGGTATATATTCAAGCTTTTAAGTGAATATTAGATGCAGGGACTGTAAAATAGAACTATAATAAAAACATCTGAAAGAAGAAGTGTGTCCTTTTTTAACTGTTTGTTTTGAGATGGAAAGCTTAATGCAAAATTTGGATCTTATTACAGAAATTGAAACGAGCTCATGCAAATTAATCTCCATTGCACCCGTAAAAAAGAAATTAAAAGCACTAATGTTGCATGTGGTATATATACAGTAACATTTCCTAAATAACTTCTGGGTCTAAAACTAGGGATGATATTCAATGCTTCCTTTTCCTCAGGCTACAGTATCATAGGATTCAATTTTGAATCTGATAATGGAGGCATTTTTGTTGCACAATTGCTCACAAAGGAAATGAAGGAAGAAGAAAACAGCCAGATCACTGAAGCAGAGACAAATGAGATACCGCAGTTAGATGTTCACTTCTGGACCTCCTTTCTTGGGTAGACAGAAATTAATTGAGCATCTAATTGTGTCCATTTCAGGGGCACACCATCTTTTACAGTTTAAATTGACCATGTGTTGGTGGCCCATTCTTAGTTTTTTAATTCAGAAGACAACTTCCTATGCTAATCTAGATTGACATGAGTATAAAGATGTTACATATCTGGTAAACTTTACACTCTTAATTAACAAATTCATGAGACCACATTCTGTGTTTCAAGTAATAGCACATCTTAAATATTTAGCATTAGATATTTGAATAGTATTTTCTTATATCTTTTTTTCTATTCTTACTAAATTCTGAATTCCCATCAAACTCATTTCAAATAAAAAGTTGAAGTATTATTTCAAGGCCTGGAGCTTCCAAGTACAAGCTGTTTTGCCGTGTGCTTAGTAAGAAAGCCCTTTTTGAAGCATCTTCATTACCAAACAGAATTCTAAGTCACTGAACCAAAGGGTGTCCCTCAATCCCCATTGTCTGCCATACACATTAGGACTATTTGCCAAACTTGGTGATTCCAGCCAAAAACCCCTAGATATACTCTTGACTGGAGTTGGGACAGCTACCATTTTCCAGGAATGTAATCAAACCCCTAGACAAGCTATTCTTTGAAGAATATGGTCAACATTGCCCAGATCAGCCTAGGATCCAGAGGTGCCACCATCCTAAGAATGAGAGCTTTGCCTTCCTATTCATCCTGCTCTACTCTGAGTTCCCCAGGTCAGTGGTTCACTGTTTAGGTGGCACTCCAAGGATTCTAACAGGAGTCTGAGGGAGGTAATTCTGACAGACCCTCCAGCTTAAGTTTAGTTGGGGTGGCTGTGAGACCCAAGCTGCTAGCTATGGATGGCAGACAATAAAACTCCTAGGTTTCTCTGCATCTGTGCATGCGAAGTGAGGTGAGGTGGGGTCTGGGGTCACGGGAGTGGGACGTGTGGTGTGGAGGAGGTGCCTTTGTATGGATCTTTCCCTTCCAGTGAATGAGAACACTGCCCTGTACCCCATACCCCCCCAAGGCTGGAGCAGAGAACCTGGATGTCAGAGGTGGTAGATGTAATCCCTTGGCCTAGAAATTTTCTGATCTGTGAACAGTTGAACCCAAGCTGAAGTTTTGTTTGCTTCTTACTTACCAACATTACATTTAAACAATTCAAAAGTATATGGATTGACCCTTAAATTGCTGTGCCCCCAGCCCCTTCCTCTACCCAGAGGTAATTACATACCTGGGTTTTTATTCCTTACTTTTTCTAAGAGTGAAAGATTGTGGCTGTGTATTTCTGTGACTTTTCACTTTACAACAGGTCTTAGAATTAGGTAGATCTACATATGCTGGAATAGAAATTTTTTTTTTTAAGATTTTATTTATTTGACATAGAGAGACACAGCAAGAGAGGGAACACAAGCAGGGGGAGTGGGAGAGAGAGAAGCAGGATCCCCGCTGAGCAGGGAGCCCGATGTGGGGCTCGATCCCAGGACCCTGGGATCATGACCCGAGCCGAAGGCAGTCGCTTAACGACTGAGCCACCCAGGCGCCCCTGGAATAGAAAGATTTTTTAAGACATATTATTAAGTGAGGGGAAAAAGCAAGATGCCCAACAGTATAAACAAAATTATTCCATTTTTGTAAATTTTTAAAAAGTTGCACATATGTATGTTGATATATTCATAATTCCTTTCTGAACCATTACATGAGAAATTAAAAATAGTGGATACATTAAGAGAGAATCTTGTCTTTTTAAACTGTTTGTACTATTTGAAGTTTTCCTTTGTTAAATTTAATTCAAGCTTGTATTTTAAACTTTCTTTCCCTGAGTAACACAGTTTTTGGGGTGGGCAGTGAGTGGGTGGAGAGAAGATGCGATGTCTTCAGAATCTTTCCTCATCAGGGTATAAAGACCCGCCTCATTCTTCTGTCTCGTGCATTGCATTCCACCATGAGCTCGTGCCGTGACTTATTTAACCACTAATGGACATTAATAGCCTGTTTCTATTTTTTTGCGAATACAAATAATGCTGTATTAAACATCCTTGAACATTAATCATCGTGCATACATGGACTATTTCTATAATATAGTATAACTGATCTTCTATAGTGTAAATTGCTGGGAGTGGAATTGCTGGGTCAACGAGTATGTGCATTTTTCATTTTGATAGATTTTGCCAATTTGCTCTATAAAAGGGTTGTACTAGTTTACATTTCCACAAGTCATGTCTGAGTACATGTTCTTTCATACCTTGCCAAGCCTGGGTATTATCTGGATAACATTATTAAGATTCTGCATTTAAAGAAATTGGAGATTCTTACTGAAAGAAGCTTAGTTTTGTCCAATGAACTGAAGAAATATTAACAACACTTAAGATGGTTTCTTCAACTTTTATGTGCATGGACAATGATGACAAAACCAAAAAAAAAAAAAAAAAAAAAAAAGGGACATGAAAGCCTTCTGGATGGTTTTGCATTTTCTTTTCTTCCCCGTAGTCCCCGGAGTCTCACCTGGACTCCCGCAGACTGAGCTGCTCGTTACAGCCGAGTCATCAAGCACATAAAGGAGTGCCGGAGGCAGCCCAGCCCACAGTGGGACCAGGCTCTGCCATCAGGCTGGTGAGCAGGCTCTCACGGGGGTGTGGGCGATAAGCAGCTCTTTCTCCCCACCATTTACATTTTGAAGCACTCCAAAATGTTGCACGAAATGATTTCCATTTTCAGTCAGACCATTTGTTTTATATATCAGGGTAAAAAATTACTCAAATTATTTACATTCATTTTAGCCTTTTTTTCTCTACCTCTCCCCATTTGTTCTTGGCATTTTAAAACAGCCTTATTTGAGATATAATTAATATACCATGCAACTCACCCGAAGTATATTTACAGAGAGATACAACCATCACCACTGTAACTTCAGAACATTTTCACTACCCCAAAAAGAAATTGTGCCCCTTAACTATTACCTATCCTCATTCCTCCTCTGCCCTCCCATCCCCTTTTCTTTTCTTCTTTTTTCTTTATTTTTTAGTGAGCTCTATGCCTAATGTGAGGCTTGAACTCATGACCCCGAGATTAAGAGTTGCATGCTCCACCCACTGAACCAGCCAGGTGCCCCCCCCCATCCCCTTTTAAAAACCTCTCTCCCGGGGCGCCTGGGAGGCTCAGTCAGTTAAGCATCTGCTTTCAGCTCAGGTCATGATCCCAGGGTCCTTGGATGGAGCCCTGCCTGCCGGTCCCCCTGCTTGTGCTCTCTCTCTCTCTCTCTGACATATAAATAAATAAAAAATCTGTAAAAAACAAACAAACAAACCAAAAACAAAACCCCAAAACAACAAATATCTCTCCCAAGATCTTTTTCTGTTCCCCTAATAAGTTTTCTGGCTCTACCCAGACTCATCTTCAGGAAATTCAGAGCTATCAGCCAAACCCAGTGCAGTGTGTGCGGTCCTGGGGAGCACAAGCAAAACACTCCTTAGCTAATTTTTCTCAGCATCCTACTCATAAGAGAACTTGTGCATCTGTGCCTGTTTAGATTAGGAAGAAGTGCATGCTTCCAGTGTGAAGGATGGAGAGACTCTGAAATACATGAACAAAGCAACTCACAGCTGTTGAGCACCCACCAATCACTGACCCTGCTATGGGCACAGCACCCCACAGTTTGCAAAACACTGTCCGGTTGGGAGTGGCACTAGTCAGTGTCCAGGGAAGTCCCTCTGAGAATGGACATGGCTCTCATGGCTCTTGTAAGGGACACCATTCATGTGTTACTGTGTGAGGTCAGCTAAGAAAGCCTGTCTGGTAGCCATAATTGTTTGATTTTAGCAAATTTGGCACACGGATTTTGGCAAGTTAAAATAGCAGCTTCTCTCTAATCTGTGGTTAATGTGCAGGGGTGGGAGTGGAATTGATGAGGAGGGGGTGAATGCAGGGGAGGAAATGATGAGGGGAAGAGCACTGGATTCTGATCTCAACTCTGCAGGCTTCTGAGCAAATTCCTCATTTATCTGGATCTTGGGTTCCTGAGACTCAATGATCTCCCAGTACCTTCTAGACTCTTAAAATTCTGAATCAAAACCCCAAGCGTGAACTTGAGAATTTGTATATTTAGAAGCATAGCCTATCACTTTTATTACTGCTTATTTAACAGGTGGTTATATTTTTATTTTGCAAACTTGCTTTGGACTGAGTTTTGTGATGACTGTCATCTTTATTATGAGCATAATTTGGAACTAACCTGGATTTCATGAAGCGCTTCTCCTCCTAATACACTAGATGGCACCAGAGGCAAGGCAAATCAAATTCCCCCAAAAAAGGCGGGGGAGGGAGGGTAGGTTTTGACTACCAAAGTCAAAGTTATTAAATATGGTAAATTCAAAAGGTTTCAGTCTTTATAAGAATCGTTGTGTCAACATCTTCAGAAAGATGAGCAAACACTGCCAGTGTTAAACATCTTAATATCAGGATAGTCTTTCATTTTGTATAGCAGCTTTCAAACTGTGACTGTGACCAACTGTAAGATATCTTAGATTGGGACCCAACACATACACACATGCTAAAGCAACCGAAGTTCCACAGAGCAATCCTAAGCTTTCTTCCCTGTCACGAATTCTGAGACAATTCTCTTGCATTGAAGGGAAGCCTTGGGGGCATCGGCGGGGGGGGGGGGAGAGGGGAAATGACACATTATCTGATGTATTTGATGGTGAGGAAAGTGATGAGGGGCCTTTAGAGGTGTGTTGGTGTTTCAAAATGAGCAATAGGTATACAGAAAAGTAACCAAGCTAAAAAAAATGAGGCAATTGTTCATTCCAAGAAAAATAATGTACAGAAATGGAAAAGTACTTTCTGGTTCAGCAGTGAACATTGTTTACATGGTTACAATAATAGAACGACCGAATACTGGTATCACTGTAAGGGGAGGGGAGGGTGAAAAGTTGGATGGCAGCTTAGTTCTCATCTACCTTAACAGGATGTGACTAGTGAATGCCTAATATTCACGTATCATGGAACACTGATATATTTAGAAACGTGGAGGTAAATATCAGAAGAAACAGCTAAAGTACCTAAGGTTGTTGCGTCTAGGGAGTGGGTGGGGGTGGGGTAGAGGAGTGGGGTAGAGACTATTGTTTTTCTTTAAAAATGTATAGTGCTATTATTCAGCCTTAAAAAAGGAAAAAAGATTGGACACATACTACAACATGGATGAACCTTGATGACATTGTGCCGAGTGAAATTAGCTAGACACCGAAGGTCAAATACTGAATGAGTCCACTTCCATGAGGGACCTAGTAGAGGCCAATTCAGAGAGATGGGAAGTAAAATGGGGGTCGCCAGGGCTTGGGGGGTGGGGGGAGGGCATTATTGCTTAATGAATACAGAGTTTTAGTTGGGAGAGAGAAAAAAGCTCTGAGGACGGATGGTGGTGGTGGTGGCACAAGAGTATAAATGTGCTTAATGCCACTCAACTATACATATAAACCGCTGAAATGCTACATTTTATCTCATGTACGTTTCAGCACGCCAAAAAAGCAATGTAAGAAGAAAAATAATTTATGGTGCTGTTTGAATTTTAAATAGCTGTCCGCCCACTTTAATTTCAGTACATTAATTTTTAGAAAGCTTTGGATGAATGAAAAGTTTTCGTATGTGTCATGAGCGTGAGTGTTTGCACATAGATTTTATGATACGATTTGGGCCACTCAGGGGCCTTTTTTGCTTTTATCCAGTTCTTACCTGTATTCTTCTTAAAGATGTTAGGTAAGCTATTCTCAAGTCAGGGAGGTATTACTGAAAGTAGGTAATTTATGAATACATTTCAGGGGCATCTGAGATACCAGGTAACTAAATGTAGCACATGAACACTGAATAAATGTACAGATGCATCCAGTTTGAATAAGGACATTATTACGCAGGAATTTCCCTTTTCTGGCCTCTGTTACTCTCAGTGGATATTCTGGATGTTTGGCTGTGTAGTCACCTGCTGAATGGCTTACTGGAATTCGTCACCACATCTGTTTTGGGACTAGGTGGGACTCTCGAGTGAAGCGAAGATGTCGTAGCAGGTGAATACCTGTGATGTCAGAGCTGATTTCTAGCTCATGAGTTTCTCTTTACCATCGCTTTCCTTAACCTGGCCCAAATAGGAGTGTATATATCCGCTTCTTTGCAGTTAGGAGCAATAAAATGCCAATTAGCTTGGCCGTAAGAAGTTGACTAGCAAAGCGCAATTCTAATTTAAATCACCGTACCTTCAGTTTACAATTGAGAAGACAGCTCTAAGAAGAAGACAATGGAAAATAACTTTATATATCCTTAGAGACGTCAAACTGCCTTCCAGCCTTTAAGTCATGCTTCTTGGTTTTGACAGGTTACATTTCCCTTCAACAGTTTATTGCTATAAAAAGAGTGTTCTATCTCATTGTCATCCCATTTAAATTTTCCTTTTTGTTCACAGTGTGAGATGAGGACAGAAGCACGACGAAAAAATCTTCTTGTTTTGATTTTGCATTACTTAACACAAGAAGGGTATGTTACATTACAAATATTTACAGAGATGATTCCTCTCTTTCTCTGACCCCCACTTTTCCAGATACACACTTACCAAAATAGTTCATAGAATTTATTTTTTAGAGCAGTTTTCTATTTATAGAAAAACTGAGCAGAAAGTATAGAGACCTCCCATCTATTGGGAATCCCCCCGCCCCAGCCAGTCTCCCCTATTATTAACATCTTACATTGGCATGGAACACTTGTCACAACTGGAGAACCAATCTTGATACGTTCTTGTTAGCTGACATCCATAGTTTCCATCAGGGTTTACTCTTGGGCTGTATAATTCCGTGAGCTTTGACAAATGCATAATGTATCCAGCGTTGTAGTATCATATCCAATAGCTTCGCCCTAAAAATCCCTTGTGCTCTGCCTATCCCTGCCCCCATGTTCAGCAACCCAGACACATACTTTTATTGCCTCATTTACATAGATATTATTCCCATTACGCATTTGAAAACTTTAACAAAGCTACCCAGGTCCTGAGATACCTTCCCTTTCCCGTTCGGGTTTCAGGCCTATCAAATGAGATTCCTGGGGTCCCACTGCTGGGTATCTACACAGAAATAATGCTCTTATTCCTCAATTCTCCTTCCCTCAAAATAAAGGTATCGCATTTACCTGATGACCTGTGCTTGACTCTCTTTTCTGGGTAATGCCATCGATAACTGGCAGGGGAGGAAATTGTGAAGCATTTGAATTTGGCCACCTACCTGATTCAGAAGCGTGCAAGCCCTTACAATGAAGGCTGCCAGTGTTCTGGGTTTTGTGAGGAAGAGAGCTCATCCACTATTTACTTTCAAGTTTCTTTTCTTTCCAAGTTTCAGCCAGGAAGAAAATATTCGGGTTTCAGGCTTAGGGCTTGAACTTTCAAGTTAAAGCAGCAGGTCTCAACTGGGGTGATTTTACCCCTTGGAGGACATTTGGCAATGTCAGGAGATGTTTCTGACTGTTACAATGGCACCTAGTGGGGAGAGGGCAGGGATGCTGCTAAACATCCTTCAGTTCACGGGACAGCAACCCACAACAGAGTTATCCAGCCCCAAATATCAACCGTGCCAAGACACTGTATCAGGAGGAACTCTGAAAACAAAAAGACAAACAAAGAAAAGTCAGCATAGTTTATCCCTTCTCCTACAGGGCTTACTGTGTATTTACAAAGCATGCATTTCCCCTTTCTGCCCCAAGATGGCCCCTTGCATCTCGAATTAATGAAAATTCTACTAGAGTTGATCATTTTCCTGAGACCCGCTGGTTAAAGTACTTATGAGTGGATCCTCAAGATGAAAAGTAAACTGTCAGAAAAGTAGACCTACCTTTAACAAAATACTAAGAATTTATCCTCACAAAGAGGATAAATTATAGTGGATTGGAATAAACAAAAAGCTTTGTAGAGAAGGTGATGTGAGCTGGTCTTGAAAGATGTATAGAATACGGATAGACAGACATGATGGACGAGGATATTCTAGGCAGGCGCGGAGAGAAAAAAAGGAAAGAGAAGAAAGAAAGAAAGAAAGAGAAGAAAGAAAGAAAGAAAGAGAAAGAAAGAAAGGGCACGACCTAAGTGGAACAATTAGGTAAACAGAAAGACCAGAGGTTGACTATCAATTGACACTTACAATGTCTTTAAAATTAGCAAGGTCACTGGAAATAATCATGGCAACCTCCTTTAAGAAAGTTCAAGTTTCCAACTGCCCTGAATCTGGGGCAGGGAAGAGAGCATAATAAAGTTTTCTCCTACTTTCCCAGATTAGAATCAAACAGCAAGAACTCTGTCCTGCAGCAGGAATTCTTAATCTGAGGTCCTTGGATGAAATTGTATGCTAACTTGTGCATATTTGCACACTTTTCAGGAGAGAGTCGTTGGTTTCAATAAGAAGTCAAGAGTTAAGATTAAGACCTGCAAAGTCTTTCCACTTTCAGAGGATTGTGAGACAAAGCATTTGTTTTTATTGCTAAGACCACTTAAGTTGGACAGCCCTCCAACTGAACAGGTTAAAAATCTTTCCCTGGGGAAGATGGTGCTTACACCCACAGTCAGCTGCTAGGGTCATGTGTGACTGAAGAAAAAACTACCAGAAGTAATACATCCAAGCCGATGATGTCTTCTTATACCTCATTTCCCTCAGTGATATTGATCAACATAGATTTGGAATTTCCTTCAGAACTCATGACCTACCCTTTTCAGCTGCAGCAAAATCATGGTGAATCTTGCTTGCCTCTTGCGGTTGAATTTGGGTTTATCAATTGCCCGATGTTATCTAAAACGATTGCTGGTGAATAAAGAGGTAATCAAGTTGGGCAAATCTTTAAGCTAAAAATGAGTAAAGGTAAAGCACAAGACATTTTCTTAGTTGATTTACTTATTTGACTTTTAAGCACTTCCAAAAACATTTTGAACCATGATGACATCAGTAGAGTAAGTACGTAGCTTCCCGAGGCAACTGTTTTGAAAAACACTATGTGCATATCCTCACAGTATGTGGGGCTCCTTACTCTATAGGCAAACCTCATGTATTCTAACTGTTATCTAATGTACTACTTAATATGAGCTTACTATTTGTATTGAACATCTTTAGACTTGTCATGCCTCTTTGCCGTTATTCATTTTACCCAGAGTTAATTCTTTTTTTCTTCCGTTTTTTTTTTTTTTTCTTTCCTTCGTGAAATGGCCAGATATATTGATGCAGCCAATGCTTTGGAGCAAGAAACTAAACTGGGGTTACGACGCTTTGAAGTTTGTGACAACATTGATCTTGAAACTATTTTGATGGAATATGAGAGCTATTATTTTGTGAAATTTCAGAAATACCCCAAAATTGTCAAAAAGGCACCAGACACAGGTACATGGCTATTTTCTAGAAATAAGGTTTTCTCTCATCTTTAAGATTAGTGTTTCTTCCTCATTGTATTCCCAGATAGATGCTACCGCCAGCCTCTACTGAAAGAATAGACTGGAAAGACTGTGTAGCCTCTATTAGGTCCTGTACAGACAATGTAAACGTGATTGTCTGGGCAGTGATGTCCCTATAGCCATGTTGGTATTTGTTCAAGGAATGTATGTTTTAGGACAAGGAAAGCAAGACCCCAGTGTATCACAGTTATTTTTTAGAAGACCAACATTACTTTCATTTCTTTAGAGATGGAAAGAGCTGTCGGAAGAGGATAAATGACAGAAGACTTTTTGTTGTTGTTGTTAGGAAGACCTATTATCTATCTTGAAAATAACATGAAAATGAGTATTGGTGAAGCTAATAGCTCATGTATAGATAATGAAATGCTTTTGAAAGCCATCAATCCAGATAATGATCAATATAATGCAAAGACCCAGTATAGGTTAGCAGTCAAGGAGGCTGGCTGGAGGAAAGGTCTAAAGTGAAGGCCCTATGTTTTGTAGTAACACTGACTTAGACGTCTGTAAGTGGGGGAAGTAATTATAAACCAAGGGAGATCATTGTCCTGTTTACAAGGCACTTGTTAAGCCACAGACTTTAACATTTCATGTGGGGACCCGGAAACCAAGAGGAATGTCAATTAAAAATAGCTGGGGCGAATCTCCTAGCTGGAAGGGATATTTTATCTGAGCTCCTTTCCAATGCAACGTTCAGAGCTCCAAGTCCTTGGCTGGTTGTTGGATCTGGGTTTTGGCAGAGAAAGCACTGACGCCTAACCACTGGGCCACCAGGACTATCACTGACACGATCTAATTTCTAGATTGCTGGTTCTGATCTAACTTGGAACCATAGTCTCCTGGGATATTGGACACAATGTGTTTATTTTAAGGTAAACTGGCAGAGTACTGATAAATGTTCATGCAATCGCCCTGGTGTCCCAGAGATCACAAAGCAAAATGGCAAGTTGATGAAAACTTGAAATGGTTCCTGTCACCTGGCCCACACTGACGCCACCACCAGGTTCATGGTTTCCAACACGTTTCATAGCTGAGGGCTTTGGGGTCCTCCTCTGTGTGGAAATGCTCGGGAAACACGGGCTTCTTTCTCTTTGCTGGTAGTTTCACTTCTTTCTACATGAGAATAGCTTAAAGCTCGTGGATTCCACAAGGCTGTAGCACAAATTTTAAGAACAATGTGAAAGGACAAACATACCTGACAAATCACTTTCTCTTAAAAAATTAAATTCTTTCCCTTTCCTCCCAATATTTGTTTTGCCACAGCGGAAAATAATTTACCACCAAGAAGTGGAGGGAAGACCAGAAGGTAAAATGAATGGTAATTCATCTTGACCAACCCAACTCTAGGAGTTTGTGGGATCCCTTTCCTGAAGATTCTCCATCTCAACTCCATGTTTGTCTACCAGGAATTGCAGACTATGATCATGTGACCTTGGTGGGCCCAACCATGGGTTTTCCTCATGTTACAGATGTCCAGGATATGGGTCACTGTCTGTTGGTTCTCCTGGTTTTATCACAAATAACTGCATTCACTGGTGCCCTTTCGAGGCTCTGTGCTATGAAGAGTACAGACCTTAGAGATGAAAAGGTCCAGGTTCAATTCCTGGCTCTGCTACTCACCAGCTTGGAGCAAGTTTCTGACACAAAGTGAGGTCCCCACATGTAGGGAGCACCCACACATGCTTCATGATAATATTCTTAATAATGCTCTACCTGAGGCTAACTTTGCTTTGTGCTATTCTTTGGGAACAGTTTTATTGTTTTGACTAAAGTGTTATCCTTTTATTTATAGTTTCCATACAGCTAGTCAGACTCTGACAATGAATGATAACTACTTTTGAACAGAAACAGTGAGGAGCATTTTAAGAGGCCAGCTTCGGCATGCATTTGGATTCTGATTATTTTTCAGCCGCATGCTCATACCTGGAACTTCCCCAGCATTCTCTACCTGGCAGAATGTTCCATGAGTGAATGTCTTCTGAGCACTTTGCTTCTCTTTAGGGATGGAGCTTGGCAGCTTGGGTGTCTTCAGCTCCTCTCTGAGTAAATGTTTGTACGTGGCAAGCATAGAGGTCAGACAGCAAATGGTTGGAGTTAAGAAGGATAATTAGGAAATTAATGAACAGTGTTTGTTTATAATATTATAATTGAAGATAGCTATTGAAATGAGAGGTTGTGTCATGAGACTTGCTATTAACAAATGAAAGTACCTTCTCCTAATTTGGGCATCTCACACCAGAGAGCAAGCTCCCAGGTTACAGATTTGCAGATGACCCAGTGGAGGAATGGTTATTTAATGTGATGGATAACAGAATTAGGATGCCAAAAAATCTTGACAATTTGGAAGATGGGCTCGAAATAACAAGATGAAATTTAACAAAATAAGGTGTAAGCTTTAACTAAAGATTAAGACAAATAGCTCCCTCATTACAAAATCAGAGACCCAGAAATTTGAGTTAACAACAGATGCAGTGGGAACTCAACAACGTGATGTGATTGCCAATGTGGGTCTCGGGCCACAATGATAGAAATACAGTATCCACAAAATAGGAGGTGACTCTATTGTGGTCAGAAGACAGTGGACAAAGGAAAAATGACGAGGATGAGGATGAATCTGGGAGCCAGGTAACCTTAAAAATGATTGGAGCAGCTGGTGATGTTTAGCTTGAAGAATGGAAGACTTGGGGAGGAGGTGCCCCTAGAACAACATGGTACCAGACTTCACTCTTTAAAGAAGGCTGAGCTTTCTTTGTAGAATTCCATAGGGCATACCTGGGAGTGGCAACTAGAGTTACAGCGGGGTGAATTTGGTTCCATATTGGGAAGAATTTTACAATCATTAGAGCTGATGGGAAATGAATTGTACTGCTTTGCACTTTAAGCACTTGTCTTTGATAGTGTTAAGGCAAATCTGTGAATCACTCTCCTCTAAAGGGAAATCAAAGAGGGGAAGCAGACTCCCAGTTCCCTGCCAGCTCCGCAATGATGTTAGGCAAGTTTAACTATATATATATGACCTCACTTCATTTAAATCAATGCTATTCATAAGAGTTTGCACTTGTAAAATGTTTGGTATTCATTTCATAGATATTTCATTTTTGTGCCAGCAAAAGGCCTGAGGGACAGGCATTTTTATTCCTAATTTACAGGTGAAAAACAAATGCTGTCTACCTCTTATGACACTCACTCCAGTGGGTCAACACTGGGGTCACTGTGTATGGACATTGGTGGTGTTATTGGTGTGGGTGGTCTTGCTGGCCACACACCTATGTGTTTATATTAGACACAAACAACTTTTTCTTTCCCACAAAGAAATGGAGAAATAGCTGCTCTCTGAGACCCAGTAGAACATGGGAGAAATGCTTCCAGTGAAACTCTCGCAAACACATCTCACATGTAAGGACAAAGGAACTGAGAAAACCAAACAGCTTCTGATGTGGGAGTTCATGCTGTGCCCCTCAAGCAGTCCTGCTTCTCTCTAATGTTATCTCCTATCTAACAATATTCCAATCCTGAATTTTTAGGTCTCATGGACAGGACCTTGTGAACAAATTTATTTTACTTTTGCACTGATGTATATAACATATATAACATATATATGCAGTCAAACACATATATACACATATATATGCAGTCAAACACATATATACACATATATATGCAGTCAAACACATATATACTCTTGTAAGTGCCACCACCCCAGCAACCCCCCAGCAGGCTCCCTTCGCAGCCAATACTCCCCATGGCCACCAGAGGTAGCCACTATCTGACTTCCAGCCCATCAATTTCTTTTGCTTTAAGTGAACAATATTTGGTGAACATTTGTTTTGCAAATATGAAGATCTGTGACAAAAGAGATGAGGTAAGGTTTGCTTCCCTTCCACAAGTCCCCTCTAGGTACACCCAGCACACTGGATCAAAACCACTGGCAAATCCCTAGGCTTTCTCCTTCATCCCCACAACCTGTCGCCTGGTCTGCATACTGTTCTTTAAGGAAGATGAGAAGAAACGTTGGAGAAATGCTCGCAAAGCCATGTGTTCTTGAGAATACAAAGCTATGTGCAGAAGGGCTGGAGACAGGTGGCATGAGGGAAAATGAAGAGGAGGTCAGGGGCCTCCGAGGGGAGGTGGATCCTCTAGCCTAGTCTTGGAGGAACCCAAGGGGTAGACTGGATCAAGTCAGAGCCAAGATGGATGGGGTGGGAGGGCAGTGAAGATGGAAGGGCCCAACTGTGGTACGTCTGCCTATCTTTCTAGAACTCTTTCTTTAAAATGTGCGACACAAGTTGTTTAGTTACCTCAAATTAAGTGGTTAGAATAATTCCCTCCAAGGTCTTTGTTCCCTCCCCTAGGGTGATGAGCGACAGTTGTCAAAATCTTCCCAAGATCAGTCAGCAGAGGCCACGGTCCAGAACCACAGTGGGGAAGTCAGGGGATGTCAAATCCCTCCATAAGGAGCATCCTAAACAGGTCTGGACAGCTTTGCTTGGCATTGGTAAAATTGCAGGTGGCTGAGAAATAGCTCCAAGAAAAAAGTCACATTTATTTATTTAAGGACAATGTTTTTAAAATGCTGTGTGATTTTGTTAAATTGTAGATTTTCTTCTGGATTAAAACCACAGGCAAATCTCTAGTCTTCCTAATGTTTTTTAATTTGAGTGGGAGGTCTCCTTCCTCCCCCTAGCCTTTCCTCTGGTCAGAGTGCTGGGTGACAGGCTTTGAGGGGTTAGCCCTGGGCCCAGTCAAAGCAGGGGGCCTGGTTGCTACAATGCTCAGTCATCCCATTTGTGGTAACTGTAGGTGGCAAGCCTTCCTGTCCCAAAGCACATCCCCGGGCTCCTTAGATTAGGCCAGGGATAGTCTCAGGAATGACTGGGTTTCTCCAAAGCACACATGGTTGGTCCCCACTCCGGACCTCCACACTGGACAATCTTGGGGATAGGGTGGACAGCAAGAGGAGAGAGCCCAGCAGGTGGGTGAGATCAATGGCTCCTGACTCAGGGGATCCATACCTAGAACCTCCCTGGGTTGGGACAAACATACCAGGTTTCAGAGGAAAGAGAACCAATTGAGATTGGGAAAAGGAATGGGAAGACTGGATGTCAGAGATGCCCAGTGGGAGAGAAAGGAGTAATCATGAAACTCAATTGTCAGAAGGAATCTCGCACTCTCAAAGAGGTTGTATACCTCTGGCCAGTGTAGTCTGACTCAGGTGGAAGGGAGGTGAAGGTGGGGCAAGAGAATTCCACAGGTGGCTGGTTGACTACTGACTCTGCTCCATCTCCAAACTCAGCCACTCCCAGCATCAAACACCTCTGGTCACAGGAGAAAAGCCAGAGTGGGTTTGGGCTGAGGCACCGTGGTTTCCTCCACTGGAAAAGCTCCTTGGAGCCCATGGCTTCCAGCAACAGCTCTTCCCACATGGCGCAGGCAGCCAGCGAACTCATCTTGTTGGGACTGCACAGAAGTGGCACATGGGGTTCCCATCTACTGAACTGATATCCAGCGTGTGATTTGGGACGATGGAATTGGCAGTTTCTACCGGGCTCTGGAACTTGCTTTCCATGGCTGACTTCCCACTGGCTTCCTCTTTCTTCAGGAGGCTGTCACTAATTCTCACGCGGAGAGTGCTGACTTTGGCTTGAGTGTATCAGGAATCAACAAAGGCAGTGGAGAAGAAAACGTCCGCCCACAAAAAGTAAGTGGAATTCATGAACCTAGCACCAAAAGGAGAAATCCCTTTTCTTTCTAAAAATGAAAATTAAAAAATGTTACTGTTGTCAAATAGAAAAGCTAATATAGAATGGTCAGAGCCTGGCTATGAGGTGGGCTGAGAAGAACACTGGGTGAGGATTAGAGCCCTGCGGTTCTGGTCTGAATCTCCTTTCTGGATGAATGGTCTTGAAGGAACTCCCCATCTCTAAGAAGCTCAGTCTCCCTATTTGTAAACTCAGGGGTTTGGAAGAGATGGCTTTTAACGTCACTGTCGGCTTAAACATCCTGTGATTGAAACGGTAAATGCTGGTGTTCTGCGTTATTGAAGGCGTTACGGCGGTGTACTCATCCTTCTCCTCCTCCCTGCCTGTGGTGGTTGACCAGTGGGGGCACCTTGTCTCCCTGGGGCTGTGGCTCTAGGCTTAACTGTCATTTCACGTGAACCATGAAACCTCAGTTCAAATAGGGTGGATCTTGTCCCTAATAGATATCTCTACCCCTTTCATAATGAACCTCGTGTCTTGATTCATAAATAAGAGCTGCTCAAATAGAAAAGACTGATTGGGTAGATGTAGGCAAAAAGCAGGTTAACACATGTCCTTTGGAGATGCGAAGAAGCAGTATCAACATCAACAGGTTTCTCTTGATTATAACTTCAGGGGCTGTATTTCTTGTAAGAGCCACCTCTCTTTCTTTGGGCAAGTTCTCAGACTACGGGACTTCAGATTTACCTCCGGCCGGCTCTTCTTGGGTAAACGAGACTCTGGCTGTGTGTGCTTGGAGGGGAAGCTGGGAGCCTCTCCCTGGAAATGAAGGGAGCTCTCATTGGCCTTAACTGGCTCCTTGGGAGGGCCTCAATTATACAGGTGATCGCTGGAGATGATGCATTCAGATCAGTGCCTCCCTCGGAGAAATACTTCCCAGTTCACCTCTGCCAATTTCATTGTGTTTTCAGCCACTTTGGCCTAGTAATTTTGTGGCCCTAGTTTCTCCCGTGAACATCTCACGCTGATATGAATAGTTGTCTCTGATCAGGTCACAAGGAAGGGACTATTTAACTCAGCACTTAACCTTTGAAGGAGTCTGGTTATAAGTTCTCTTTCCAGCAGAAGTGTCCTCAGGGTTAAAATGTAGATGGTTTTCTTCCTAGCACTACCAATGTTCGTAAACCGAACAAGGGTATATGGCCAGGGGCCCATCTCCAAAATGGGTCTATCAATGCCATGTTAGGGCCCCTAGCTTCGGGGTTCCTGAGCCCCCCTACAAATTTAGTAGGCATGGTGTTCTTAAAGGCACTAGTCAGATTGCCTAGGTTCAAAACCCTGCTCAGACTTTCCCAGCTGTGTGACCTTGGGAAAGTTGTTCAATCTTGCCAAGCCTCATTTCTCTTATCTAGAAAATGGAAATAATCAGTGTGTGCTTTAAATATCATGGGCGGAGAGTGTTAGCACAGTGCCCGGCATATAACATGCACTCAGTAAGTGCTGGCGACTGCTGACATTATTCGTTTTCTGCACGCACCCTTCCTTTTTCCTTCTGCCTGTGGGGAAGTCAACGGGGAGCTGGGAGGAGTATGGGAGACAGATATCTGGGTTTGAATCCTGGCCTTAAGCCACTTGTTAGATGGGACTCTACTGAGTGGAGAACGTACATGATAGTAAGCGGGAGCTATCGTTACTCTTACGCCAACGAGTTCTTCCTGTGTGGGGGATGTTTCCCAGGACCAGACAACGTAGGGGAGGCAGACCTGTAAGCAAGCAGAGGGCGTGGTGTCAGAAAAATGCTTGTGAATTTTCATTCAAACCAACTTCATTCTGAAGAGTTTATTTGCAACTTAATTTTTTTTTTCTAGAGTGCCCAACTTGAAGAAATCGTCTCGTTTATGATTAGTGCAGGTTCTTTTTAAAGCCTCACATTACGTTTGCCCTACATACCAGGATACATAAATGTGACTTGATTGACTGAAGCTGAGCAATTAGGGATAGTCTTCCCCCATGTTTTAATGGTGGAAATAACCATTACTCCCTTTCAGGGCCAAATCATTGACTTCCGAGGGCTGCTAACAGATGCCATCAAAGGAGCAACCAGCGAACTTGGCCTGAACAGCTTTGACTGTAACCCCGACCCCTCAGTAAGTGGCTAAGATGTGACATTCATCTTGCAAACTACTAACATCTAGACGAACTTCAGAAATATAATTTTGAGTCCAGAGAAACCTTGAGATCAAATCGAAGGTCACAGCAATCTGCCACCACTTATGTCACCGAGATCCACGCCCCGTTTTGCTTTCTAAATTATGAGCAATATTGTAACGTAAAGCTTTCTGTTCCTATCGTCAGGAACGATTGTTGAAACCTCTGAGTGCATTTATTGGCATGAATAGTGAGATGCGAGAATTGGCAGCTGTGGTGAGCCGGGTAAGATCTGATATTCAATTCACAAATTTACGGAGGTGGATTGGGGCTCCTGGAACATTGTGGGCTGCTTCTTTTATTAATAACAATAAATATGATCATTTATTTATAAAGTGCCCCCACTTGCAAAGGCACTCATATTGTTTAGAGGCACAATAATGCATGATAAATAAATTATAGAATCATAAAATTACAATACAAAAAGCCCACCATCTCACTACAGAGGCCAAGAAAACCAAAAGGGAAAAAGACTTAGAAGGGAAGGGACAGGTGAAAGGTTTTAGAGCAGAGCCAAGAGTTAAGGAAAGAAAGCCTCTTAGAGAAGGAAAGAGCATGCCTGTGTCTTGTTTAAACAGTCAAAGTCTAGAAACAGAGATGTTGGGAGTATGATGACTTCATAATTGGAAATTTCCATGAAAAACAAGATTAGCAGGAAAGAGCTTATCATCTGGACTACTGATTTTTAAGCTTACCCTCCAGAATTTATTTAATTTCTTCTTTTTTTAGAAAATTTAAATTCAATTAGCCAACATATAGTACATCATTACTTTTAGATGTAGAGTTCAGCAATTCATCAGTTGCATATAACACCCAGTGCTCATCACATCACGCGCTCTCCTTACTGCCCGTCACCATTATCCCATCCCCCCACCCACCTCCCTACCCTCCAGAATTTAAAAACAGTGAAGTGTCATGGTTAAGACTGGAATCAGCTCTGGGATCAGTTGAGCTGGATTTGATTTCTACATCCTTCTCTTTCTAGCCATGTGACTTTGAGCAAGTTCCTTGGAAACAGAATAGATTCCTGAGTTATAGGGTACTTATCTGATATCCAGCAATCTCATATTTAATGAAAGACTGAAACCCAAGCAGACTCAGAGAGATGTTTAATATGCTCCAAAAAATGCACAGATATTCTGCAGTAATTAAGGGTTCCCTAGCTCTGGCTGTTCAGTTCAGCCGCTGTTACTGCCCCTATTAGGTATCAAGCATGTGCTGGGGGCTAGAAACACAAAGATGAACGAATCAGACACAGTCCTTGCCTATAAAAGTCTTTCATCCCATGGGTAAGGTGCACTTGGAGAACATAAAGGAGGGGTATTTTGTGCCAAAGGGTAGGGAAAGCATTAGGAAAGAAGATACACAAGAAACAGGCACACGAAAATGCACAAGAGGAAGGGTGGAGGGTTCTGGACCAAACAACATACCTGGAAATTATACAGCTTTGAGCTGAATGAGCCACAAGGAGTGGTGGGGAAGGGGGCTGCAGAGAGAGGCCAAGTAAGGAGCACAGTGAGCACTAGCCCAGGGCTGGAAGTGGCCTGTAGGACATGGGAAATCTGAAAGGTGTCCATTGGGAGAATGGGATACTCAAATGTGCTTTTAGTCTGTCCTAATGACAATGTGGTGGCTGGATATCAAAGAAATGGAGATGAGGAGACCAGCTCCCAAGTTATTACTAGTGAGAGAGGATGAGGTCTGAGCCAGGCTGTGGTAATTAGGATGCAAAGGAGAGCAGAGAAAAAAAAATTTTAATGCCCTTAAAAATCAATAGTCTCGTTACTGTTTCTGCAAAAAGACAACATGACTAGTGATGACAGAGTTACAGAGTAGAAGTGGCCTGAAATGATTCCACCCAGCATCTTTTCTACAATACCATGGGAAGTAGTCATCCAGTCTCTGCTTGAATGCTTACAGTGATGGGGAGATCACCACCTCATGACTGATAACTTTTGTTGCTATAAGGAGGAACTTCCTATTGGGAAATTAAACACTGCTCTGTGGAACTCAATGTCAGCTCTAGACGAGGGCAAGAAATACTGCTCTGATCTATGGATGCTTTGAATTCCAGGGTAGATGAATCCCCACTCTGTGCCAAGCTTTTCCTAAGAAAGTGTGGTAATAAGTATGTGAGTGGGTGGTGGGCTATCCTGCAGATCCACAATCTAAATACGGGGCGTTCTCCCAAGATTTTGGAAGACGGAGTCCTTTCTCTGTCGCTGTATCAGTGGATCATGCCTATGACGCACCACCAAAATCACTCGTATGAATATTTTCACTAATAAAAGTGGTCAGTCATGGTGGAGGGGTTGTGGGAGGATGGGGGACAGGGATGGGGATATAACATCTCACCAGCATTGAAAAAACATATTTTTAAAAAAATTTTTTAAATTTTATTTATTCATTTTATTTTTAAAGATTTTATTTATTTATTTGACAGAGAGAGAGACAGCGGGAGAGGGAACACAAACAGGGGGAGTGGGAGAGGGAGAAGCAGGCTTCCTGCTGAGCAGGAAAAGAGAAAGCCACCCGATGTGGGGCTCCATCCCAGGACCCTGGGATCAAGACCTGCGCCGAAGGCAGACGCTTAACGACTGAGCCACCCAGGCGCTCCCAAAAACATATTTTTATATTTTGAACGATGTGTATGTATTATTTAAAAATTAGATAAATATAGGGGAACCTGGGTGGCTTAATCAGCTAAGTGTCCAACTCTCGGTTTTGGCTCAGGTCATGATCTCAGGGTCATGAGATTGAGCCCTGCGGTGAGCTCCGCACTCAGCCGGGAGTCTGCTTGAAGATTCTCTCTCTCTGCCCCTCCTTCCATTCAGGTGCACACACACTCTCTCTCAAATAAACAAATAGATCTTTAAAAAAATTAAATGACTATAAAAATAGTTACCAGATTGTTCTGTAGTCACTCAGAATGACTTTTAAAAGGAAGCTTTTTCTGATGTAACACTAGATACTCAGTATGCTTGGAACTGCCCCTACTGAGAAAGGCCCTGAGCGGCTGTTCTGAGGCGTCCTGTGGAATTGAAGTGTGGAAACTGTGAATTAGTTATCAGTAAAAGCTACCTTAATTGATTGCCCCAGATGGCTGCTACAGGCCTCCACTAGGAGAGGGCAAACCGCGCTTTTGCTTGCTTGTTAGCTTCCTTGAATTCTGTAGAAGCAATTGCTCCTGATGGAAAGTAGGGAGAGATCACTAGGGAAAAAGAGAAATTGGTTTCAGAGGAGCATTATCTCTTTTAGGCCACAAATTAAGAAAGCGTTTGCGAGATCAAGGAGCAAGCGAGGCCAGGCCCTGGCTGGGAACTCTGTTTTGCAGTAAAAGCCAATGTAATTTGAAGGCATATTCTGTAGCTTCTTTGATTACAGTCATAAATCAGCATGGTTTGCTATTGACTGAAGACAGGTATAGTCCATCGTTAGGAGATTTTGTTTCCTCTTAAAAGTACCATATTATCTCATCAATCTCTTCTTCAGGGAAAATCACGGAATATGTTCATGGCATCCATTTGGTGAACTAGCCCATAATTACAATGCGTATATATACATATATCTAATATGGGGAGTTTTTATCACCAGCACTTTATGTCCTATTGTAAGTCAAGTGGTCTGCTGCTCCTGTGTTTATTACAGCTGTGGAGGAAAACATTAGTTTTAACAAAATGATCAAATGTGCATTGCAGGACATTTATCTCCATAATCCAAACATAAAGTGGAATGACATTATTGGACTCGATGCAGCCAAGCAGTTAGTCAAAGAAGCTGTTGTGTACCCTATCAGGGTAAGGATGGGAAGCCTCTTGGGGGTTGTTCCTGTTCATTATCCATTGGACAAACTGTATGTCATGCACCCATCAGGAAGAGAAGGGCAGGCTGTTCTGTCATCGAGTTAACTTTTTGCCTTTGTCACAATATTTGGTTAAACACCGGAGTGCCAAGGCCCTGTCGATTGCAGGCAATTTGAAATCATGTTACATATTGGTTCAAGGCAGGTCTGTTCAAGTGATCATTTAAGATCTAAGACTCTAATGTAGATGATTTGTCAGTTACTATAGATTGGTTCAAATTAGCCTGCCTCCCTAAAAATATACTTATTATAGTAGAAAGGCCTCCTCTAAGAGAGGGCCTCTCACTTTATTTCTATAGATCTTACCCCCCCCCCCAATACCCCCATCATCTGAGGTTCTGCTTTTGACTTTTTGTGAAGACTAGACAGCCCCTTCCAGGGCACTGGCCAGTAAAGCCATCATGTTATGCTTACTGCTTTTTCCTGACAAGTCTCTGTGCAGAGCGTTTCATGAAACAGGAAGGAAAATAGGAAAACCAGACGTTCCATGTCGGGTTTATGACTGTGGTGACGAGAAGGTCTGTGTACCACATAGCTTTGGCTGTGTAACAGACCACCCCAAAACGTTGTGCCTTAAAACAACAATCACTTATTTGTGTGCAGTTGTGGCGGTAGGCAGTCTGGGCTAGGCTCAGTGGGGCCAGCTCATCTCTTTTCCACCTGGTACTGGCTGGGCTTACTCACATGTCTGGGGCACCAGCCAGCCTGGCTGGGAAAGCTGCGATAGACGGGACAACTGAGACTTGTCCACGTGCCTCTCATCCTCCAGCAGGCAGGCCCAGTCTTGTTCCTGTGGCGACACACACTGCCCAGACAGAAGTGAGAAAGGGCAGGTCTCAATCCAACAGCATTTTTCATGTCTCCTCTTATAGTCCTTATATTTTCAAGTCTCTTCTTATATTTGCTAATGTCTCAGTGGCCAAGATCACAAGGCCAAGTCCAGATTCAAGTGGTGGAGAAATATACTCTACTGAGAGGCAGAAATATACTCTGCCCCTCGGTGGAAGGAGCTGCAGATAATTTGTGACCATTTTCTGTGACCTCTCAAAGTCAAGATAACACATTGATTGTACTGAATAGTCTATTGATTCTTACCACTGAGCCCACGCAGCCCCTGATTTTTGGTTGCTTCTATTCTAATGAGACAAAAATCAATAAATTTGGATGGTTTCCCCCACTTTCTTCCTGTGTTCAGACATGGGGGTAAGGAATATACTGGCATTCAGAATTAGTAGAAGTTTATTCACCCTTTCCTCTAAGCAGCTCTACAGTACAAGTCTCCTGGGAAAGGACAGACCATCTCATTGAAACTCTGGATATGTTAACTCCGTGGTGTTATAAGCTTTGTATGTTATGGCATCAGCATCAGCAAGAAACCAGTAGCTGGTTACAATTTTACTATTGTTTTTCCTTCTCCCGTGTTCTCCATCAACTCTCCCTACCCTCCAGACTGTCTGAATTTGAACTAATGAGAGAGAATCACTGAAGTCCACGCATGCCCTGTTTGGAGTCCTTGTCTCATAATGCATCCAGCACTGAATGTTCCCAACTTCTAAATCAGGCTTTGCCATAGCTTTGTGCTTTATTAATATACACCTTTGTTGTTGGTTTTAGTGTTTATCTTAAAGGGTATTCCTGGTTCACAACATTCAAAAGATTGCCCTGTACATAGAACTCCGGGGGAAATGATGTTATGTATGTAGGAAATAACTACCGGAGCGGGAAAGTACCTGGATATGCCTTTCTTTTCCTTAAAAAAAAACAAAAAAACAAAAAACTGCTCTTTTAAAAAGCCACAAAAATTAAGCCAGGCATGGCTATTAAGTGGGAAAGTAAAACTGGGGTAAATAATGATGTAAACAGAAGCAGCCAGCCTTAAGAAAAGGAAGACTTGACTCTCTGAGTTGTGCCGTGTTTCACTCCAGCTTCCTTCATTCGTCTGTGCTAACCGTGTGCAGGCTGATGTAGTGATGCCAAACCTCATCTTTGTTCCTTGTTTCCACAGTACCCACAGCTGTTTACAGGAATCCTTTCTCCCTGGAAAGGACTGCTGCTGTATGGCCCTCCAGGTAAAGGAATCTTTCTGTTTTGGTCTTGATATCAAGTGTGTGCCGAGGATGAGTTGCCCTATCTGTCCTCATCTGGGCCGGAGGCTGATGAGCGCTGGGTAACCACCTCCTTTTTCACTTGTGAGACTGACTTCTATCTGCGAGCAGAGGGATGGAGCTCAGGTGTCACTCATGTTTTATCCCCATGTGTCTCTAGGTACAGGAAAGACTTTACTAGCCAAAGCTGTGGCCACGGAATGCAAAACCACCTTCTTTAACATTTCTGCATCTACCATTGTCAGCAAATGGAGAGGGGATTCCGAAAAACTTGTTCGGGTAGGAATTCTTGATTTTGCCTTTTTTAGAATAAGCTCCAGGAGAATACGATGGTACAAAATGATGTTAGAGCTTATTTGTTTTTAAGTGATTTATATGTTAGAATTTACCCTGGATTTTGATTACCGAAAGCCCAGGAGATGGGTTGACTATTATATGTGGATATTAATCCTGTCCCCATCAGCAAAACATGATCTCCTTTCCTTCAGGAATGTGACCAACAGTCCTTTTTTGATTCCTGTAGCTTAGGAACAGAAGCTGGGACAAAGGTTGTTTATGAAGTGGAATATTTTTTTCTTCATTCAAGAAGCATTTATTATTAAGCATGTGCAGTATATTCAGTTAACATTTATTGAGAAGCTACTACCATATGCTAGTCCCTACACTAGATACTCTCAGAAAGAATCAAGAAATTGAAAACAATTATTTTTTCAGATGCCCTGAGCAACTTTCCTCCACAGTGCCCCATAGCTTTACAGTTTTTTCTGCTCCTTAGGAGAGAAATATAAAATATATTTTATGTAAAATATAATATGAAATTTTACGTTATAAAATTTTACTATACTTTCCAGTCACCTTAAGAGAACATCTGTTTATGATTTACACCTCAGTGTAAGGTGGGCCCTTCTCAGAAGTCCTGTTAAATAGTTGAATTCTGTAGAATGACTGGTAAGAAATCAATACTAAGTCAATGTAAATACCATGTATTTTCTGAAAAGAAATTACTCTAAAACATTAGGCTTAAGTTACATTCCCTTGGATGACTCATTCTCAAAATATTATGGCTTACTTGGAAGTCAATATTTTTATAGGATTGATTTACTTAAAATGACCTATTATTTATTACTTTGATACTTTTCTCAAGTTACTTCGAATGTGTAAGTTTTTATAAATTCTTATCACCCCTTCAAGATTGTAATTTGTGGAAACCCATGTTGACATCTGTTTCTTTGTTTTTTGAGTCTACCTTAGTATCAGGTCTAAAGGTGGGGTTGGATCTTACCTGTTCCTAAATTTGTGGGTTCTTTTTTTTTTCTTGAAGATTGTATTTATTTATTTGAGAGAGAGAGAGTGAGAGAGAGAGCACATAAGAGGGGGGAGGGTCAGAGGGAGAAGCAGACTCCCCGCTGAGCAGGGAGCCCAATGCGGGACTCGATCCCAGGACTCGAGGATCATGACCTGAGCCGAAGGCAGTCGCTTAACCAACTGAGCCACCGAGGTGCCCCAAATTTGTGGGTTCTATGTGATACTAGTTAGTTTGATTTCAGTTAGCTAAAATCCAACTAACTATAAAATCTTCATCAGCCTGAAGACTTTTTTTAACATTCCATTTCTATGTGCTGAGGAACAATAAAACTTTTACGAGATGCCCCCAGAATCCGTTTAGATTCATCTCCTGTCACGAAAAGTGGTGTTTACAACTGTGAGCACAAAACACTGCAAGATGCTCAAAGAAAGACTACATTATATTCCCTGGACAGGACTTCCCTAAACAGAAGAATAAATTCAAATATTTTATGAATATTCTTTTTTCTCAAAGATTTTATTCATTTATTTCAGAGAAAGAGAGCACATGCACATGTGCAAGTATGAGCAGTGGGAAAGGCAGAGTGAGAAGCAGACTCCCCACTGAGCAGGGAGCCTAATGCAGGACTCTGTCCCAGGATCCTGGGATCATGACCTGAGCCGAAGGCAGATGCTCAACCGACTGAGCCACCCAGGTGCCCCTTTTATGAATATTCTCAATGAATATTGAAACTACTAAAAGAATTGTCTTGTTTAATGTTGGATAGCCAGAAAAGTCATTTAACAAGGACTCTCCATTCTGTGTGAACATTTTATTTAACTAAAGTTTTCCTTTGCTTCAGTATTATTTTGTTAGAATTCTAAGGGTGAGGAAATGATTCCTCCCCCAATTTCTCCCCTTCCTTTCCCAAATATTTTAAAAAAATAACTAGCGTTGGGGTGCCTGGGTGGCTCAGTCAGTTAAGTGGCCGACTCTTGATCTCGGCTCAGGTCATAATCTCGGCTCAGGTCATGATCTCAGGGTCCTGGGATCAAGCCCCACATCAGGCTCTACTCTCAGCAGGGAGTCTGCTTGAGGATTCTCTCTCTCCCTCTCCCCTTCCTCCCGCTCACACTCCCTCTCTTTCTCTCTCTAAAATAAATAAACAAATCTTTTTTTTTTTTAAAGATTTTATTTATTTATTTGACAGAGAGAGGCACAGCGAGAGAGGGAACACAAGCAGGGGGAGTGGGAGAGGGAGGAGCAGGCTTCCCGCTGAGCAGGGAGCCCAATGTGGGGCTCGATCCCAGGACCCTGAGATCATGACCTGAGCCGAAGGCAGACGCTTAACGACTGAGCCACCCAGGCACCCCGATAAACAAATCTTAAAAAAAAAACAAAACCTAGTACTTTTGGAAAAAAAAAAAAAGATACAAAAGGGAATATAGACCCTTGAGCCCTCTCCCTACTACAGTTTGCTAGAGCAGCCTTTCAGGACATTTATCTATATCTATACTAATATCAGCAACTTCCATCTATATCTCCCTTCCTTATTAAATACAAGTCGGAACATATGACACATAACCTTGTATACCTTTTGGTTTTTTTCCACACTCAACAATAAAACTTGGCTGTTGTTCCACACTATTATAGACAGAACAGTTCTTTTATAAGTCTGCAAGGCATTTCATTGCCTGAGTATACCAAAATGTAATTAACCTGTCTTTTCTTAGTGGACATTTAGGTTGTTTCTAGTCTCTTGCTATCATGAACAAAGCTACAGTAAACAATCTTACTATATACGTGTCCTTGCATACATAGTCGTGTAGGACAATTTCTTTGAAGTAGAGTTGCTAGGTCAGAGAGAATGAAAAATCACTGATTGCCAAATTACCTGACAACAGCGTTGCACCAGCTTACACACCCATCAATGACATGCACTGCTCGTTTGCTTCCCCAACCCTGGCCAACACTTGCAGTACTTAAATTTAAAAATCTTTGCCAATCTGATAGTGAAAGTAATATTTCAGTGCTCAAATATGCATTTATTTAATTCTGAATGAACTTGAGCATCTTTTTATAGGTTTAGAAGATATTTGTATTTTCTTTTTTTCTGCGAAATGCATTTTTGGTTTTGGATATTTAAAAAAATAATTCAACAGGAAAATAGATAACCTCTGCTAACTTTAAAGGATCTCATCTTCTATCCTTTCAGAAATTATTTTCTGAGCTCTTGGAAAGATCCTTACCTGGAAAATCTTGGTCATGCTGTCAAGATCTTTACTATGAAGTTTTCAGATAAAGAGAGCCCTTCAGGACCTTCCTCTAAATTAGAGACACTTTCCTACCATTTGTTTCTCTTTCTATTCCAATTAAAGAGTTATTTATAGGGAACCCTTGGGTTATGTTCCTCCCTCCCCTCCTAATGTTCTTGCCTCCTAGGAATTGATGCTATTGAATAGTTGAGTGGTCTCTTTAGCAAATGCACACACCTGTTGGTGCTTACATCTTTCAACACCCTCCCCCTGTCCCCCAACCAGATGATTTAACTTCCTCCAAATACTTTTGAAAATTTTAGACTAATGCTTCCAGAGCACTTACCCGGAATTCTATATATTCTCTGGCACTGGAAAGAGCAGTGGCGTGGTCATTATGGAGACATAGGCTCCAGATGTGGTTCTCCTTCCAACTGGATGTTTGGTCTTGTAGAGCCTCTTGGTCTCTCTGCACCTTAGGGAGCACCTTAAAAACATGTGTGGTTCTATTAAAGAGTTCTGATATTCCACTTTTCATTGGAAAGATTGCTGCTGTTGTAATCATCCTTAATATCAGTTATATTTGGGCTTTTTTTTGTGATAAGGAAAACAAGCTACTGGCTTCTAATGAGAGGGTCTCTATTGTGTCTAAAAGGCATTTGTGATGTGTGTCCCAGCATTGATACTGTTCTCTCAGTTCATTAGGCTGAGCCAGTTGTCTCGGCTGAATGAAATAGGATTCTGTGAAGGGAAAATACTTGAGGATGAGCATGGATGTACCATACGTGCACGCAGTGGTGAAGGTGAGGAATTTCCCACTCAGTGACAGGGAGACCTATAAGGGATAACCTGCCACTACTCATGAAAACCGCAATCTGGCCTTTTCTGGGCTCTTCTCCTCTTATTTGTTCTGTGATGCTTTGCTAGTGCTAAGTGACATGGAGAATAAATCCCCTATGTCTATTAAAGAACCTCCATTCTTTTCTAAATCTCTACTGCTTTCTCCGATCAACCAGTGAAGAATTATATATGGTGCTCAAGAGATCAGTTTCAAGGTTAAAAAAAAGAAAGGTTTAGTTTTTTATACTCTTTTCATCACCACCACATCTCCCTTTAGAGCTCTTTATTTTGTTTTTATATGTCTGTTCTTTTGCTGGCTGCTTTCCTGTTCTTGTTCAGTCTATAATATTTTATTTTGGAATGAAACATTTTATTCAATTGGGAATTGCCTTCGAGTACCTGAGCCTACCAAACAACAATGCTTGGAGTGGAATGGGGGCCCCAAGGAGTAATATGGGGAGTAGAAAGGGGCAAAATTCTTCAGCCTTGTTACCCATGACTGGAACTGTATCCTCTCCCTACAATCCTTCCTTCTAAGAATAACCTTCATGGTCCCTAAAGGTTAAGGGAAAATCATCAAATGAGTTTAAACATTCCAAGGCTCTTGTGTCCATATGGAACATATGATTGGCAGGGAGTCTCAGGGGCTAACTAACTGACTAGAAGCTCAGGAATTGAGTTGTATCTTAAGCTCTCCCATTTATGATTAGTAACCTTGAGCTCACCACTAACTCTCTCTGTCTCTAATTTTATCAAGTGATAAGTGGAAACAATTGGACCATCCATGGGGTTTTGTTAAGGAGAAATAATTGCAATGATTATAAAGTTATTGTGAAAGAACAGAGTGCAGCATAAATGCTTAATATTACAGCCATCCTAAGCTTTTAATCTCTAGGAGCATCAGGGAACTTGAACTTAAGTATATGAATTTGAATATGTGGTTGCTTTTCTCCCACCCAGGTGTTATTTGAACTTGCCCGCTATCACGCCCCCTCCACCATCTTCCTGGACGAGCTGGAGTCAGTGATGAGTCAGAGAGGCACAGCTCCTGGGTAACAGACAGGGGTTTTTTTTTTCTTTTTTGGTCATCACTTCTCTCCTCTTGTAAGTGTGTTTGATGGTCGGAAGCCCATCGACATTTACCAGCAGAATGAGCCTATTAATAAGCCCACAAATTTTCTGCAGACACATGGAAAGGTCTTTAAATTAGATCCTGTTAACTGAATAGCTGATTTAAGTAGTTTTTATAACCGGAGGAAATGTCATCCTCCCTTCCCCCTTCCCCCACAGAGTGGTTTTCAGGCCTGAAGATCACCCAGCCCCATGATCCCAGGCTGCCATAACGGTCTTGCTGGCTCAAAATAGCTGTTGTGACCACGTCCTCTGGAGCCAGAGGGGCTGCCTGCAGGGAATGGGGCTGCAAAGGCCAAGTCCCGAGAGGCAGCCCTCGACAAGGTGTGTGAGGCCAGGGAAGCCACCACTTCTCCGTGACATCAGGTTGTGGCTCAGCCTGATTTTAAATATGTCACATATGTCATCTCTAAAGATTAAGTGTCCACTAATGTCCCCAGCAGGAAAGAACACATCTCAGACTGCAGTGAGCCTTCTGTGTGTGTGTGTGTGTGTGTGTGTGTTTTAAGAAAGTCTTTCTGTCTTAGTCAGAAGTATTCTTCTTTGAAACTTTTTACTAAACCTGGCTTGGAAGAACACGTCTCTGGGCAATCTCAACAAAGCTGCATTTATTAATGGCCTCTAATGGTCCATTATCAAGGAAGAACTAGTAGTAATAAGAGGCAAATATTTAGCTTCTTGGATGTATAACTACAATATAATTTATGAAATTTTACTTATTGAAAATCATTTTCCTAATGGCAAAGCAACCATTAAGATGCACCCAAGAGGCATGGCATTGGTAGCATTGACTTAAATGGGAAAATTGCCATGGCTTTAATGGGTGCTAGTCAGCCCCAGGCTGGGACACCCTGTCTTTCTATTCAGGACCTGATGGGAGCAGACCAGTGCACAGGCACCCGGCTGGGCACCCATCACGCAGATCACCCTGGTGCTCACCCCATCTGCGAAGACCCGGCCCACCTGGCTGCCTTACCATAGTGATCTGCGCACTTGGGCTTCATTCGCTCTGTCCATCTCCACTCCCAGGCTTCCCCACAGCTTGGAATGTGCTAATTTGGGAACTTCATCAACTATCCTTGGGTGGGCTCCCAAACGTCAGCTTCCTTGTCTGGAACTTGGGCCCTAAAAGTAGAGTCTTCAAAGGGTCAGGGAATAACGGCAGGTGCTCTGAAGACTTCGTGGGTCATATGATGTTAAGAGAAAAATTATGAGTAAATGCTAAATAAATATACAACTCTACTGTGAGACTCTCCTTTCTCTTAAGAAAGGTAGTTTGATTGTGAGTGGCACAGTTCTTGAAAAAACACATACCTAATCGATGCTGCCACCATACACACGCAGAGATGAAAGGCTGAATGTTGTGCGGTCCGAGAAATGCATTTTTTGTCCTTTTACTTCAATCTATACAAGTCAAGAGGAAGGAGAACCTGCTGAATGTAGTCAGTATTTAGAGCCAATTTAGATTGTTAGGTCCTGTAGTGAGATCCTTCTTGTTGGGAGGGTCTTTGGCCGTGGTGGAGGTGTTGGCTCAGAAGGTGAATTTGCACAGAAGACAGCCTCAATCTGCTGTGTAAGGAAAGCATACTTTCCATGTCATTATCTTGGTTATTAGAAGAGAATGAAATAGATTCATTGTAGTAGCTCATCTCTCTTCTTCAATAGATTATATCCACAAATTATACCAAAAGAAATACTGTGTATAAGAGTACTTTTATGCCCGCTACAGAAATGAAAGGATTCTTCTCAATGACACTGTTTTCACCAAGGGCAGATAGTCCTGCAGGTAGACACAGCCTGGCTGCATTAAGTCCATCAGGGCTGTCTACTTTTCAGCTGTTTTCTAGTTCACTGCCAGCCTTTGGTTTTCTTTTCAATATGGTCATTATGTTCATTTACTTCCTTTCCCTCACCCTCTATGTGAAGATGGTACCAAACTGCTTGTTTCCTCCAACTCTAGTACAAGTGGCTCCTTAGAATGAGGCAGGGAACATGTTCTACAGGCACCGAGTCATTGATGTGAATGCAACTCTTGTCCTGGGAGCACAGGCTCCACGTCTTGGGAGACTCTCACCTCTGTGTTTCTCTGTAGGGGAGAGCATGAAGGAAGCCTTCGAATGAAGACAGAGTTACTGGTGCAAATGGATGGGCTGGCTCGCTCAGAAGATCTCGTGTTTGTCTTAGCAGCCTCTAACCTGCCATGGTAAGAGATCTTGTTACAGTTTGAACACATTTTTAAAAAAGATTTATTTATTTGAGAGCAAATGCCCTAGAGGGGCAGAGAAAGATGGAAAGAGAGAATCTCAAGCGGACTCCCTGCTGAGCGCAGAGCCCTCTGTGGGGCTTTATCCCATAACCCAGAGATCATGACCTGAGCCAAAATAGAGTCTAATGCTTAACTGACTGAGCTATCCAGGTGCCCCTTGAATACATTTTCATGAGCCACTGAGTACGGATGAAGACACTGTGTTGACCATTTTGGGCAAAGGCTCATTGTTTGGTTCCAGCCCTGGGGGATTAATCGGAAGTCTTTCCTGGTCAAGTCCTCAGTCCTTGCTATCTGTACCATGAAAGAATCTGCCTTAATAGAAGGAACATAGGCCAGGCCTACCACTAACAATATTTAAAATGGACATTTTGGGGCACCTGGGTGGCTCAGTTGGTTAAGTGTCTGACTTCAGCTCAGGTCATGATCTCAGCGTCCTGGGATTGAGCCCCATGTTGAGCCCCACCTCAGGCTCCATGTTCAGAGGGGAGTCTGTTTCTCCCTCTCCCCCTGCCCCTCTCCCTGCTTGTGTTCTCTTTCCTTCTCTCTCTCTCAAATAACTAAATAAAATCTTTCGAAAAATAAAATGGACATTTGGAGTTTCAAGTCAAATTATTTACTATATTTGAGCAAGGCTTTGGCAGAGAACTATAAAATGCCAAAGTGTTCAGGCAGGATTCAAGGAATATTCCAGAAATAATATGTTTATACTTTAACAGTATTAAAATCAAACTTTTTTTTAAATTAGGAGGAAAATCTTTAATGTTGCATAGTAAATAGGAAGGTAAATAATCTCTAATTGGGAATATAATCTACTCTCAGAGTCTTTTATTTAAATTGTATCCCAGAGTGGTTTAAGAACAATTCTAGAAGTGGAATTGGGAAATAAGAGAGGTTGATTAGGGAAAAACAATATCTATTTGGAGAGTATATTTAAAAAAATAATTATAGTCCCTTTATAGTTCCAAGAATATTTTCACATACATTATTTCTTTTGAGCTGCAGGTAAGACAGGAGACAGATAAGGGAGTGCTGTTTTTCCCATTCACAGACAGGGAACAAGGACAAGGAAGGTCAATCCACCCAAAGTCAATAGCAAATCTGCAACAGAGCTGGGACTTGTCACACTCTCCCCCGACTCTCCCCCCTACCCCAACCATTTCTGTTTCCACATGCAAAGACAAAAGAGAAACTCTTCTGTTGTTTCTCTTGCTGGTCATCTAGGCTCCCAAAGAAGTCACTGAAAAGAGATGGTTATGTTCACATGTAATCTGTTATTTTAAATATATTCCTAATTTCAACCTGGTTCCACCTCCCCTTAAATTTGTAAGACTTCACTAATGTGTAAGGTGATCAGCATTTATGTGTTCATGATAGAGGTATTTATATACAAATATTAAAGTGACGTCCAAGCAGAGAACTGTCATTTAAATGTGACTGTGAAATCCCTCAGAGAAAGAATCTCCATTGCTTCATCCATTTGAAATAGGGTTGATCATATGCACTTTACTCCTGTCCCAGGTGATGTGGGAGTCAGCTGGAGAGGGTCTGTGCATGGCTCTGGGAACGTCTGTGCACCCTGGGGGGACCGACACATTTTCTACAGGAACAGAAAACCTTCTACTCCCAGTGAACACCTAGGACTTTGTTGAGGAAGTTACTGTGCTGCCACAATTTCCCCTAGGTGATCAGTTTTTGGTAAACCCCAAATAAAATGATCAGAGAAGAAAAAAAAACGCAATCAATCAAATATTAAAGCTTAGAAGTCTTTTCCAAAAGAACTGCCCCTCATCATGGTAAATGACAAATATGCACATGCTTTTGAGCTCTGCCTGCATCATTACAACGTACCGTGGAACAAATATGTTCTTTCTGACCCATCCTTGAGCAGTGCTGGGCTCTAGAAAAACTTCTTATTATGAAAAATTCCAAACAGACACTGAAGAAGAGGAAAAAGCACCCACCATTTCCCAGTTTCAGTAACTAACATCTTGCCCAACTGATTTATTGATTTTTAAAGATTTTATTAATTTGAGAGAGAGAGCGCGCACAGAGGGAAAGGGAAAAGCAGGCTCCCCACTGACCAGGGAGCCCGACATGGGGTTTGATCCCAGGATCCTGAAATCATGACCTGAGCCGAGGGCAGACGCTTAGCCGACTGAGCCACCCAGGTGGCCCTTGCCCAATTGATTTAATCTATTCCTGCCCCCTCCCTCGTTTTGCTGCAGGACCTTAAAGTATATCCCAGATTGTCTTGTCCCTATCGTCATGTCACCTCTCACAATATACCTCAGTATACATCTTTAAAAAAAAGGACATTTTCTTCCATTACTGTACAATGCCATTACCACCCCCAACAAGATTAACAGTAATTCCTCCATATCATCTAATACCCAATTTACATTCAGATTTCCCAGACTGCTGCTCCAAGATGTCTTTGTACAATTAATTTACTGAACTGGTATCCAAACAAGGTTTGAATTTTGTAATTGGTTTTTTCCTTAAGTCTCCTTTAATCTAGAACATACCTCCTCTCCCTTTTTTCCCACTTGCCATTGACTTGATTGTCAGGGAGACTGTCTTGTAATACATCTAAACTGTCTGGATTGCGCTCATTGTATCCTTTAGTGGGAAAAATAATATTTAGAGATTGCAATCTTACAGGGGTGCTCCTTGCTAACTGGGTTCTCATTGCTTCTTGGCCTTTTAATTGGGCAGAACTAGGGAAATACATAGTTTTAAAAAGAAGCAAATAATGACTTCATACTAGTATTTCCCATCCAAATTTAAGATTACAAGAGCTTTAAATTCTTTGATTATATTTGTACCTTTTCTCTAACTGTGAAAATCTTAGTTCTTAACATTAATATAATTAATAATCACTTAATCCTAATATGTAGATATATTTTGTATTTGTGTATGGAAGAGTTTCTCAGTAATAATACCAATACTCTCATGACAGCAATATTTTGATGAGGAAGATGGTACACACCTGGCCTGAGATGGAAGTGCTAATTCAGGATTTCTTAACCTTAGCACTACTGACATTTTGGGCCAGATAATGCTTTGTGGGGGCTGTCCTGGGCACTGTATGGTGCTGAATAGCATCCCTGGCCTTGCCTCACTGGATACCAGTAGCACAATCCTCCATTGTAACAACCAAAATTTGCTTTCAGACATTGCCAAATGTTCCCTGCGGGTGGCGGGGGGAGAAGGGGGTAAAATCATCCCCAGTTGAGACTCACTGAACAGAAGTAAGTGACAGACATTGTATAGAAACAAACTGTCACATGCCCCACAGATGAACTCTCAAGGGTTTTTTTTTAAAACCCCCCAAATAATTGAATTTGGTTAACTTACACAAAAGGTGGCATATTATATAAATTGTTCTGTATCTTGATTTTTTTTAACAACATATTCTGAGCAGAAAGTTTTTACTCCCTTTATAGCTGTGTATGTTCCATTTTGTGCATATGATAATCTATCCCAATCACCTGATGATGGGCATTTGGGTTATTCCTACTCTTGCTATTATGAATAATGTTATAATGAATAATGGTGCACATATATCACTTTGTGTATTTGCCAGTGTATCTTTGGGATAGGTTTCTGGAAATAGAACTGCTGGGTCAAAGGGTTAATGGGCATGAAATTATAGTAGAGATTGCCAAATTTCCCTCCATAGAGGTTGTACATTTTGTATTCCCACTAGTGTCCTGCTTTCATTACTTAACTTTATAAGGAGAACGTTTCCAAAGTCATTAAATAATCCTTGAAAATTGGATTTTGTAATGGCTGTCCAAAATTCCCACATGTGAATATGCCACAATTTAGTTAATCATTCCTTTCCTGTTGAACATATATGATGCTCCCAACTTTTCTCTATTATAAATAACACTGAAATGAACTTCCTTGAATAAAAATCTTTGACCAAAATTCCGGTTTTTTTCTTGAGGACAGACTTCCGGAAGTAGGATTACTGTATAAAAAGGACGTGGATGGTTTTTAAGCCCCTGGCTATATACTGCTCAAGTCCATCTATGAGGAGATACTGTGTTCTTATTGAGGCTATTGGAACAGACCTTTCTCCTGGCTTCAGTGTCTTACATGAGGGAACAAAATTATCTGATTAAAGCAGACAGTCCTTCTGGGGGAAATAACTAAATCATACCAAACTATATAAAAACCCAATCTTAAAATCCCCAAAGAGATTCTTCATGGTTGGTTAGTGGTAGTTCTCACCTACAGCTTCTTTCAGGGCACGAGGCTATCATTTACTACTTGTTAACTTACCATCTTCCCTGAGGGGGAGTCCATTCTGTCTCAAAGGGTTGGTCAGTTTTCCCTTCTCAGCAGTGAGATGGTGTGCAGCCTCTCTACCAAGGAGCACCTTCCCTCATCTATAGCATCACAGAGACGACTGGAAGGAAGCAAGAAGTAACAGTGTGGCTGTGTCATTTAATGTGTAAATAAGCAATGAGGAGAATAACAAATGTTGCATTTGTAATATTATCATTAAAATAACAGCCATGTAAGAAATGTTTAGTGAGCACAATTAGGGCTAATTTGACCCACCTCAATTGTTAAGTATGCACAAACTCACGCCTAAGAGTCCAGAGGGAAACAAAATACTGAACAGGGCCATTAAGGCAAATGCCATCTTTAGATGTCTATTGAATTTGATGGTAGTTTGTACAAATAAGGTGTGAAAATTTTATGTGTGGAGCATGAGGAAACTCATCTCTTATTAACTATTGCAGAAGGGCTAGAAAGTTCACTATCCTTCTTAAAAATCAAACACTAAGTATGACCAAACTTTGGATTAAAAACAAACAAATCCCAATCCTAACATTCAGAAGGAAGCATAAGATCCAAAAGATTATTGCCCTGGGAACGTGCAAGAACTTACCTATGTAAACTGACTTCTTCCTGTACGAGCTGTCTCCTCTCTGGTGTGGTATTTCTATAAAACTGTGTGCATGGGATTGAAGAGCTCAGCACACATAACCCCAGTTTTTTCCACAATCTCTCTGTACATTTCCTGGGCTCCGGGGAAAAGCCTCATGCCTTGGCTATCATCACCCTCTAGATCAACATTTATCTGAGAATGGTCTGCCATAGGTCAGTAAGGATTATCCAAAAGATAGAATCTAGTGACCTAATAAGTTCAAGAGATACTGAATTAAAGACAGTTCAACTGGTTTCCCCCCATGACAGGACTCCTCAGTGCCTTCAAGATATTATTATGTGAAGCTAAGAGAAAGAGGTACTTTCCATACTTATTTGACCCCAGAATCCTTTCCTCAAGGAGCATTTCACAAGACCAGCGTTCCATTTGAGAATGCTTTGGGAAACAGTGGTTTGCATGAACTCACTCTGATCTGATGATTGCCTCTTTTTCACTGCAATTGCATTCAGTCATGCTTGCAGGCTTTTTATTGTTCACTGTATTTTTGTGCTTACACAAAAAATACAGTGGTCAAACTGTTTTGCTAGAAATTGCTTCTGTCCATACATAATGTCACTATCCCATGCAACAATATTGAGTCCATGATCCTCCACATGAGGTTGATGGGTGATTCTAACACAACCAGGAAAGAAGGGTGTGGTGCAGGACTGGGTATGTGCAGTGGGGAAGGCACAGGACTGGCTGAGCAGGAGGTTGTTAGTAGTAACCTTGCCCTTGTCCCGTTCACATCTTACTCCATTTGCTTGGTTCCGTCACACATAAATCTCTTTCAACCTGGCCCTACTGTGGCATTATTCTTGCTTCTTAATGGTGCAGGTTGACTTGTGAACTGTAATTTTAAAACCAAATTTTACAAATTATGAAATATAACTGTTTTATGGGAAATTTGAGAGCTAGAAAAAAGTACTCATTATTTCACCACTCGGACACAGGTATTAGCCTCTTTGTATAAACCTTCTGGCGAAAATGGGTTAATTATCATTTGTTGCCTGGGTACCTTTCCATGGTAATTTTTTTTCCCCCCAAAGAAGGAATAGTTTTACTGTTTCGGCTATGTAGAAAAGTAATACATGTTCATTAAAAATATAGTATATGCGGGGCGCCTGGGTGGCTCAGTCATTAAGCGTCTGCCTTCGGCTCGGGTCATGATCCCAGGGTCCTGGGATCGAGCCCCGCATCGGGCTCCCTGCTCTGCGGGAAGCCTGCTTCTCCCTCTCCCACTCCCTCTGCTTGTGTTCCTTCTCTCGCTGTGTCTCTCTGTCAAATAAATAAATAAAATCTTAAAAAAAAAATAAAAATAAAAATATAGTATATGCTTTGGTGTTGCTTGAAAGTTAACAGTCCCCTGTAACTGTACCCTGGCAAATATAAATCTTCCCAGAGTCTTGTGTGTGTGCAGCTTAGACACACACACACAGACACACACACACACACGATAAAAAATGTGATCATCCTATGGATGCATATTATTTTCTTATATGGCCTGTTTTTGTTTTTTTTCTTTCACTTCATATATTGTGGACAAGTTTGAAAATCTACTTGAAAATTATATAGAATTCCACTGTATGGATAGGCCATAATTTATTTGATTTTCCTTTTCTTTTTTCTTGAGGGTTTTAATATAGCATCAGCCCGGTGGATCATGCTCCTCCCACCACGGCTCAGCTTCTAGCTCAGCCCCACAGGTACTCTTAGGTGGGAAGCGGTTTTTTTCTTTAGTGTTTGGCTGGAGTAGGGCAGGTATTATCAAAAAGGTTTTCATAGTCCTTCGGATGAAGAGAATGGGCTTTTGCCTGTGCATGTTAGCAGTTTTGGGGCCTATGCGTCTCCAGTACCCCACTGGGGATATATGAGAAGCAAAAAGAAAACCCAGAGAAGCCACCGTCACATCATCCCTTGAGTCCCGAAGTGCCTAACCTGTCCTCCTCCTTCTTTCCACCCTTCAGTGTTTCCTGGTATTCGTTCGCTGTATTATGTCCAGAGATTTTAATTCTAAGAGGGTGGGCTATTCCATCTTGGCCAAAAGTGAAAGTCTCTTCTCTTCTCTTTGATTCCCTTTTTATCTATTATACATCCTTTTTTTTAAGATTTTATTTATTTATTCATGAGAGACAGAGAGAGAGGCAGAGGGAGAAGCAGGCTCCCAAGGAGCAGGGAGCCCAATGCGGAACTCGATCCCAGAACCCTGGGATCATGACCTGAGCTGAAGGCAGCCGCTTAACCATCTGAGCCACCCAGGCGCCCTATCTATTATACATCTTAAACACAATGATTTTATACTCCAGGTCAGTGGAGTCTGTTAGTTTCTCCTGCTTTCATTCATGGTGGTTTGTTATAGGTCTTGTAATTTTAGATGGTGAGCTTCCATTTAATGAAGGGGACTCCATCTGTGAGTCTTGCATGTGCCCTTCCAGAGAAAATTTATATTTGACTGTGTCAAGCTTTAGACCACTTTCAGCTAATCCTCAGCTTAAGGTTTCTCTGATCATGCCAATGAGAGTAGGTCTGTAGTGCTGAATCACAAAGGAAGACTTTTTCCTACCCTAAAGTGCAAGACAGACAGATTTTCTGTTCCTTCCCTGGTAGTGGGCGTATTTTTCTAACCCATCCTTTCAAAGAGGATGTGCCCTCTGGTTGTTTTATGTAATGGGCCTTGACTCCACCTCCCATCTTGAATGGGCCCAAGGCCTTCTATGCTATCCCACATGTAAACTTTCAGATCCAAACCTTTTTGTAACTATGAAGCAAACACCCCAAGTCAGCCACAGCTTCAACTTCAACAGCTCAGTGTTGCTTCCTCTTCATTTTTAGTCCTCAAGAATTTTGGCCCTGCTTCTTTGTGGGCTCATTATTGTGTATTCAGAAAGTGTTTCCTATAATTCATCGTTTTTAAAGGGGCTTTATAACAAGAGATTTCTGGGTATCTAGAAGCCCAGAGGCTCGGGTGCAAGGCCTCGGGGCCCAGGCAACTGTCTGGGAGGCCAGTGAGCACAGGGCCAGCAGCCCGGGCCTGAGGCCTTGTGAGGCTCTGCTGTGTCTCACATCACCCTTGCTGGTTGCTTTTGCCTTTCGAGGTGATGAAGGTACCAGAGAAACAAAATAAAGGAGACATGAGAATGGAATAACTAGTCAAATATCAAAGTGTAAGAGCCAAAGGGAGTATTTTCTGGTTGCCACACATTAAATTTTTTCATATAACTCTATTGGCATAAAGAATAATTCCTGGGTACATTCCATTTGTCCTTTGTTTCCTCCCTTGTATGATTATATTATTATTGCTGTCATTAAAAGTGCATCCATCAGACCTGGCTGTCAGAGAGTTGCATTTACTTTGTGCCCACAAGCAGTTTTGAGGTAAAGCTCTTGCTTTAGGGCATTAGTTGATCAATACAGACATCTATAGTGAGCTATTGTTTCCCACCCCCTGCATGACTCCATTTTCCTAAGGCATTCTGGGGATCTGGTCTCCTTTCAATAAGAAGTCCCTCCAGGTGGGATGGGGAGACAGAGGAGAAGGTACCCCTGCAAAAGAACGTTCCTTCTGCAGTCCCCTGCCTTTGCAGGAGGGGCAGCTGGTCCAAGGAAAGGCCTTGAAAGAAATATGGCAACTGCTTGTCACCCCCAGCTCTGCAATTTCCTTCAGGGTAGTCTTTGTTCCCTTCCTGGGTTTTAGTCCGATCTCAAGTCCCATTTTCATCTTTGATGTTTACGGGACCAACATATCTACAGTCCAAGGTGAAAACCTCCCTAGGATTGCCTCTAGTTACTCATAAGGAGGGAGTCTGTCTCATTAAATTCTGTATTTTGAAGACTTAGCAGTGACAACACACTTGGCAAGTGGTCAGTATCGCTGAACTGAATTCCTAAAATGTGAGTTTAATGGTTTCTCCTCTATTCAATTATCCCTCCCTCCCTGCCTTTCCTTTCCCATCTTCTCCCCCCATTCAGCCACAACTCTCTGCTGTCTGAATCCGCTCTGGATTCATTTAGACATACCATATTATATCGATTTCATCTTCTTGGAGCCATGTCTGCCAGAACCTTCTTGCCAACACCAAACTGACCTGATGATCCTCTGCACCCGTAGATAAGGAGACCCTGGGAGCTCACCTCATCATCCTGGAGATGTCCTTTCTTTTCTGTTTCTTGAATCCCATGAAGCCCTTTGGTTTGGTTTATGCTCTCCCTTTGGTCTTTTAGTACTTTCCCGATAAAGGGTGCATGGGAGGTAAACACTTGTAGGCTTTGTGTGTTGAACATATCTTAATTCTGTCCCCTTAGTTGTTTGATCAAGATACAGACTTCTACATTGGAAATTATTTTTCCTCAGAAGTTTGAAGGCATTGCTCTATTTTCTCTTACTATCTTACATTGCTGATGAGAAGTCTTATTACTGATCCTTTGTCTGTAACCTGTTTTTTCTCTCTGGAAGCTTTTACAGATCCTCTTTGTTCTTGGCGTCCTGAAATTTCATCATGATAGGAGTCGGTTACTGTGAGTAAAGTAGAGCTTTCCCTCATTAACTGGGGGTTACTGTGACAGTTACTGTGCTGGCATCAGACCCGTACCAGAAGCATAGGCTCTGGGCTCTCGCTTTTTGGGTTCAAATCCACTGCCACCATTCTCTAGCTTTCTGACCTCGAACAACCTACTCAAACTTTGTGCCTCAGTTTCCTCACCTTAAAATGGATAAAAAAACAGTACCTACCTTGTAGGGTTGTTGTGAGAATTAAGTGAGTTAATATCTGTAAAATGCTAAAGCCAGTGCCTGCCACTTAGAACTACTATTTAAGCAACAGTTTTTATTAATATTTCAAATACCAAAAAAAAATATTTTCCTAGAGTTTCGCAAGATTTCCTTGACCCTGTGCCTTGAATGGAAATGTTGGCCTTGAGAGGGTGAATGGCCACACAGAGGGAGAGGGCCTGAGTCTCTGACGTGAAATGAAATTTCAACAGGGCAAGGCTGATAAAGAACAAAGCGAATGCAAAAAAAGCAACAGGTGATTGTTATTGCTGGTGAAGCACTCCCAGACTATGGATTCTCAGCTCAGGACTAGAGGAATAACAGGTAAAGAAAAGACAGAATCTTTAAAGAAATCTAGTCACCCCAAGCTAGGATTCACATATGCTCCCTGAAAGGGTGTTTTCATTTTTCAATGTAAAAGGGAATATCAGGACAGAGATTCAGAATGAGAGTAAGAAGAACGGGAAGATGCGCTAGAAATTCTGTGTCTTTATGAATGAGAAATATCTGGTGGTGATGCTTTCGTTGTTACTCTTTATGGTTAAGCCAGACCAACACACAGGCATCGCCTAATTTCTATACGAGGAAATCAAATAGATGTTTCCCTCCCTTCTAGGAACCTGAAATTTGAACATATAAAGAGTTCACAAACTCACGCTCAAAATGATCTATTAACAGGCATGGTAATTCAAAGTAACCAAAGAGCCCCAGTTAATGAGGGAAAGCTCTACTTTACCGAATACTGCCAAATAATACGTTTGGAATGAAAAAAAAAATGTTTAAATCACTATTTTGCACCACTCTTATGAAATAACCAATTTAAAGATCATTAACAGATGCTAAAACCACTAGTTGAAAGGGGATGGGACAAGGCGTATTTACACAGTGCCAAAGTATTGTACATAGAATACTTACTACTTGTGAAGAGATGTTTACTTTACAATGGGGTGATCTGTGGTCACCAGATGATCCCAGTAATTAGACACCACATCAGTAATAGTGGGATACACCAACATGTGGATCCCAATGTAATGAATATGAAAACATAAAATCATCTATGAAATATACTTGCCAAAAGTCATTACCCTGATTCTAATTAAGCTTTTAGATCTAAATTCCATCTTCGAGGACAGGACACAGAGGAACCAGTTATATGATACCACGAGGAAAACATCAGGAGAGTCAGAATGTGTCTTATCTTGGTCAAGGCAAAGTCTAAAGAAAGGGCAAGGAGACTGGTCTAGATTATAAGAGATTTAAGAGATATAACCATATGTAATGCATGATTCTTGATTGGATTTGGGTTGGAAAAGATATTTCAGGGATCACTGGAGAGATCTGAATATGGAATGAGCATTAGACATATTATACAATCAGTGTTAATTCTGCTGGGTGTCATAAAGTATTGAAGCTATGTAAGAAAATGTCCTTATTGGGGGAATTACATGCTAAAGCATTTAGGGGTGGGGTTTCATGATGTAATTTACTTTGAAATAATTTGGCTGGATAAATACATATGAAGCAGATAATGACGAAATGTTGACTGCTGTTGAATCAAGATGGAAGGTTTATGGATACCCATTGATTCCACTTTTCTATCTGTTTGGAAATTTTATATTAGGAAGTTCAAGGAACTGGCTTGCAGATGCAAAATTGAGTAAACCTGGCCTGACAGTGTTTTAGGAGGGGCAGGCATGCGGGTCTCAAAGGGCCACATTTGCACTGGGCTCCCTGGAAGGAGCTTTTTGCTCTTTTGAATTCAAGCAGAGCATGGCGTGACACAGTCATTCGCTCCAGAATGTATGAGAGTTTGGGAAGAATTAATGTACTTCCCAGAGTGCCCAAGTTATTGTCAGGAATAATAACTCACTGGCAGCATCAGACTGAATAATTCATGGTACGACTACAATGGGAATATTCACGTGTGGTTGTTGTTAGTTGATTTCTCCCCCCCAAATTAAGTCACCTAAAATTATCTCCTTTACATGAGGTATTTTGGGGATGTGTTTTCTTTTTTTAACCAAGTCTTTCTCCCAAACAACACGAGGTAATTGTCCTATTCGCTCACGTACAGATGTAGAATAAAGTCAAAATGCAGAATTGCTTCCTACAATGCTAAATCGTTCTTAAAATATAGTTGTTGCTTCAGAAGTGAGTTGGCCGCTCTCACCAGTTCCTCTGTTTCCCCCACGATCCCAGGGAGCTGGACTGTGCCATGTTACGTCGTCTGGAGAAAAGGATTCTGGTTGGTCTCCCCAGCCGGGAGGCCAGGCAAGCCATGATCCGCCACTGGCTGCCCCCTGTGAGCAAAAGCAGAGCTCTGGAGCTGCGCACGCAGCTGGAGTACAGCATGCTGAGCCAGGTAAGCCACCCTCGAGGGAGCACCTGCAGGCCAAGCAGCCGCCACACCAATCTTCTGGGCAGGGTCCTCTCGGGAGCTGTTTTGGGGGCATATTCCTTGAGCCACTTAGAAAAGACCCGAGCTGCCCCAGCAATGCGATGCGCCTCTTCCTCATGAGAGGGTGAGCTCTTTGTCCCTCAGAAACATTCACACGGGCAGAGACAGCGCAATGTAGTGGCCAATAGCATAGGGTTTCGACCCAGAGCACCCCGTGTCAAATCCGGGTCCTGCCCCTGATCAGCTGTGTGGCCTCAGGGAAACCCCCGACTCTCTAAGCCTGTGTCTTCATCTGCAAAACGGGTAACTGATATGCCACAATGGATTACCATGATGATCAAGTTTTTACAAATGGAAAGGGGGGTCCATGCCTGCTACCCTCACTGTCACTGGTGTCACTCCCTCCTGAGTGGACACTTGAACATGTTCTCTGTTCATCTGAATGATGAACATCTCAGTGATGTTCCCTGAGGTTCCGCAAAGGCAGGAATGATCTTATTCACAAGAACAAAAGTGTCTACCAAATTTGATCACCCTTGGATTTGGGCACAAGGGCCCCATTAGGCTACCATGGGTGGTCTAGTCCTTCACCAGCAACTTCCAGCATGTGTCTGGATGGTGTTAGGAAGGTGTTTACTGCCCAGCTTCTCAGGTTATCCAAACACATAAGCAACCCCTCTCCCTCCCAAGCATTACAGATCTGGGAATCTTTGTGTAATGTTCGTGAGGGACAGACACAGATTCTAAACAGGGGCTCTTTTTAAATTTATTTACATTCATTAGCCAACATATAGTTCATCATTAGTTTTTGACGTAGTGGTCAGTGCTTCATTAGTTGCGCACTGCGTCTTGCCTGTAAGAACGTGATCACCACCAGCACTCTGCCTGCTGACCAACGGCTGGTCTGCGGCTGTTTCAGGAGACTGAAGGCTACTCAGGCTCAGACATTAAGCTCGTCTGCAGGGAAGCAGCCATGCGGCCTATGAGGAAGATCTTCAGTGCCCTTGAAAATCACCAGTCAGGTATGGTGGGAGTCACAGCGACTCTGGGAGAGAAATTTGTTTAAAAACCCAACTTTCACCAGCAGATGGAGCCTTGCTCCTGTTCTTGGTGGCTCTTTGCACTTGCAAATGTTCTTTGGTCAAATTGTCCTCCATGTACTCATTTCTCCTCTGGTGTTTTGTTTTGGATCAACTTTGCCCCAGATGATAAACTCCTTAGGGCTTGGGCTTTTATTTCTTTGGCACGCTGTGATGTTGGGCTGGATCCATTTGGGGCACTATATAACTCTTAAACACTACTTTGATAATGATACATTTAAGTCATATTTTTTATCTGGGCTTCAGGGGCTGGGATGCACATTAAAGAATTTCTTCCCCAGCTCTCTTTAGTCTTGCCTTTTGCTGCATTAACCATTTAGAATGCTGCATTATGCATTGTCTTGAAAAAAGGTCTATTAGCCTTTCAAGAGCACAGATCATCATAAGGTCAATTATTGTGCTGTTACTGCTGTGTTTTTATCTAGAGAGCAGCAACTTACCTGGAATCCAGCTGGATACAGTGACCACTGCCGACTTCTTAGATGTGCTAGCTCACACCAAGCCTTCAGCAAAGAATCTGACTCAGAGATACTCAGCCTGGCAAAGTGAGTTCGAGTCTGTATGAAATCACATCTACCCTGACCTGGCCACAGAGACAACCACGGAGGCCTTCCGATTTATTAGTTTAAGCAGGAGAAGAACATGATGATTGGGAGAGAAAAGAGAAAAATTATCTTTGAAGACTGAGTTCGTTTGAATAACTGTACTATTTTGGAAATAAGAGATATTTTTGTTAATTTTTCCTGATTGATGCCCGCAAAATACTGAAGATGTCAATTACAGGTGTATATGCTCCTAGTCACACAACAGAGACTTTTCTCACACTTAGACTCCATACAATTTGATGAACAGTTTCTTACGGTGTTCCTGTTTGTGAATTGGTGTTTTCATTTTGAAGAAAAAGATGTAGTTTGGGAAGCTGTGTTGGAATGCACAGTGGCTCCGAGTGGGGGGCCCATTAGAAGCGAAGCGTGACAGACCATCCAACCAGCTGATGGGCTTGAGGGTTGGTTAAGAATAGGCGCGGGGAAGGACACGCAGTGTTTCTTCTGACAACATCCTGAGTGTCATCAGCTCTTCCTAACTCTGACCCCAACCAGTTTTCTCAGCAGCAAAGCCCTAGCAGACTAGCTCCCCCGCACCGTGACGCCCCCCCCCCCCCCGCCGCCCCCTGCCCTGCCCCAGCCCCCGGGTTCGCTGCTCCACCTCAGGGGAGGAGCATCTGGAGTCTCAAGCTAGCAGCACACAGCCACCAGCCTCCAGCCTGAGCTTCCAGTCTGAGTTCTGGCTCCCAGTAACATCTTTGGACGGTTCACATCCCGTGTGCTCTGCCGTCTTCCCACAGCTCCTCGGTGGATCCAAAGCTTAGGATGGGGAACCTGAGATTCAGAACAGTCATCCTGGGTCTTCCCTACCCTTAGGCTCCCCCACATCTCCTTATGGGGTTGGTAACAGTTGGAAGCATCTCCCTCAGAAACTCATGATCTGAGCCATCTATCTTAAACCCCGGAAAAATGCCGCTAAGTGATGCCACCACCCCTCTTCCCAGCCAGAACTTACCTGTGGTCGTCCCCCCTTCTTCCCTTCCTCACCTCATTTTCTTCATCCCAGCAAGGCACACTCCTCCTCCGAAGAAAAACTTGCAGGAAAAGGAACATTTTGGATAGCTAAATATTCCAAAGGATTACCCTAATTTTAAACAAAAACAAAGCATTTTGGGGAGGGTACTGATTATTTTGAGTATATCCTCAAATGCCTTTTAAAATGCCACTTCATGGGCAATGTAGTCAAACTGGAAATATACCACATATAATGAATTAAAAATGAACAGAAAGACATTTCATCTTAGTATATACTAAACTTAAGCTTCTTCATGATCATGAAGGTCTTACACTATCCAACACTAGCTCTACCCTAGATGTAGAAATCTCTAAATGGTCTTAGACATTTGCTTCTCGTGTTTTGGGATCATTTTCTCTTTTCTTTCTCTCTCTTCCTTCCTTCCTTCTCTTTTAAGATTTTATTTGTCAGAGAGAGAGAGACAGAGGGCAAGCACAAGCAGGAGGAGCAGGAGGCAGCAGGAGAAGCAGGCTCCCTGCTGAGCAGGGAGCCCGATGCGGGACTCGATCCCAGGACCCTGGGATCATGACCTGAGCCGAAGGCAGACGTTTAACCGACTGAGCCACCCAGGTGTCCCAGGGTCATTTTCTTTGTCAGGCTGTCAGCGGACATTTCTTGCGGCTGTTAGTCCATTAGCTTGTGGCCACTACCATCCTTTCTGATTTCATAAAATCTCAAGTGGATGGAACCTCAACCGTTAATTTGTCGTGGTTGGAAAGTAGATATGTTTGTGTGTGTGTACTTAAAAGTGAACAGGGAAAGGGGCAGAGGAGACAGCCCCTGTGGACAGCATGCTTTTTGACAATGTTTGGCCCCTTTTAGCTTGCTGCTCTTTCCTTACTCCAGTCAGGGTAAGCGTGGTTTTGCCATCCCTCACAGCAAATACACACAACCCCACGCACAGCTGACTATGTACCTGACACACCTCCACATCCTTCCTCCATTTCTAAGAATCTCCAAGTTCATCTTTGTAATACTTCCATCTTATTCAGTCGCATATTCAATCCTCCTCTTTCCCTTGGGAAGTTTGTCTCCAAATAATTATGCAAGTATATTTGTAGGTCATGCTTTTATTTCAGTGACTTCTTTATCTGTTTTATACACTAATGACTTCTTGCTTTGGATGAAATGAAATGTAGCTCTTTCATCCCTCTGCCATATCCCCATCATCGCCAAATAGTTAAGACTTTAGGTTTACTCAATAATCGGTATTTCTATGGGAACGTATAATGTTCATGCAGAGCCACTAGTGAAATCAAAATTACATTTCCTTTATATGTTGGTTTTGTCTTTCCAGGAATTAATTAAGTGCCTTATTTTATCATTTGCTTAATTTTTGAAGTATCTCTTCTGATTTTTTGCAACACAGTCTCAGATCAGTCAGATACCTATCAGTATTGGTTTCCAAATGGCCAGCATCAGATAAACTGTCAATTCCATTCCCATACCCTCTGGTCCTGGTGTTTTAAGGGGAAAGGAACCAAGAACCCTTACAGAATAAGAACCCTTATAGAATAAGCAGAGATGTACCTAGTCTCCCCATTTGCAGTCCTGTAGCTCACCCTGGCTCACCACCACGCCCATTCTCCCCAAGGCCTTCACTTTCATGGCTCCTGGGGCTCCAACCATTTTGTTTAACAGCTTCAAACTAAATCTTTGCTTCTCAGTGCTACCTCACACCTCACCTCCTACCTAGTCTCCAAGACTTCAATCTTTGAGGTTCTATAGGATGAGTTTTGGTTGTCTTTCTTTGCACAGATTTTTGTTATCAACAACCTAACCACTTCCATCCTTCAAATTATTGTACCCTCTTGTCCACTGGTATCTCCTCTTGTGGGCTCTCCTTGTGAGTTTATACCTTTATTCCTTCACTTTGATTTTAGTGGGGCTCTGAGAGAGACCAACTAAGACACATGATTAGTTTACGTTTAGAGTCTGTATTATTTAAAAAGTAGATTAGAAGTATATCCAAGTTTATGGGGATATAGGAGCCTGGCCCATTGTTGGAGGAAAATTTAACTTCATCCAACATGTGGTATTTTCTCCTAAGGCAGAAGTCACAATGTCTGTAGGAACTTGGAACACAGTAACACATGGGTAAAGTAAGCTGGGTATAAGACAACGAAGAGGTGGGGCTGTGATGGAGGGTCAGACTACCTGAATGACCCAGCAGTGGTGCGGCTCCCACCGAACCTAGAAATTTGGACCCAACATTGCCCGATCTTCTAGTATTCCTAGGAAAACCTGTAGCAACTGATCTGCATTTGAGATCTCCTGATACCCAGATGTTGGCCACTAAGGTTAAGTATCTAGGTTAGAATTCATGGCTTGTCCCTACATTTCATTCAGGTCACCATCAGAAGCCTTCTCAGCCGGACTCTACTTATCTAAAATAACTCCCTCCCTCGTTTTCTTGTCCCTCACGGAGCCATATAGCTATTGTGTTAAGTAGTGTGTGTGTGTTTTATCGTCCGTTTACCCTACCCAAATGTTAGCCCCATGGCTGTGGAACTTTTGTCACTGCCACTGAATGAGTGCAACATTCTTTAAAATGAGCACTGTATCTGCTTCACAGGCTAGAAGCTGTGATTACTGTTCCAAAGCACTGAGTTCACTGCACACGACCTCTTCTCTGAGAGGACTTCTACAATACACCTTGAACTTGTCAGAGCCCTTCGGACTTTTCAGTATATTTTTATATGCTTTGATTTCCCAACTAGAAGATATGCATCTTAACAACTGGAGCTACACTCTGCTCTGTCTTCCTTTGTACTCTGCCCATGGCTGGCATTTAATAATTTGGTTTTCTCAGGCACATTAGCCAGTGAAACAAACAGGAGTTAAGAGATGTGTAGGACATGAAGGTAAGCACTGAAAAGAGTAAGGTATTCAAAATTGTTGAATTTTAACAGATACATAATTTAAATGATAAAATGATTTCTGGTGCTCTGGTGTCTTGTTCTGGTTGTCCCTCAGAGAAGCATGCTTTGGGGTAGTCGGCCTTGATGGCTGGCATGATAAAGTCAGCAAATGTCCTATGCATTTATGCCAAAGAAAAATGTCTGTGACTATGTCAAAGGGACCTGATAACGCAAACATGGCTTTACTCAAGCAGCTGCTAATACGAAAAGGGATTCTGCTGTTCGAAGCAGAGTGTTTTAATGAAACAGATTAGTGCAGTTTTAAAAATTCTTTACCAAAGGTGCCCAAGGCTTTCCGTTTCATACTACAGGAAACAGCACTGATCTCAAACCAAATAAACCACCTGTGCATGTGTGTTTTTGACTTGGTCCAGAATGGTACAGTAATTTCTGAATGTGGGGTTAAGAGTGAGGTGATGACACTATTCTTCCAAGGGAGTTTCTGACGTCCGTGGCTACAGGTGTTTGACGGCCCTGATCAGCTCCGACAGATGCAGAATGGCGTGTAGGAAGAACTACAGCAAAACGAGCCAATTCTGGAGGGAGGAGAGGGAAGTGGTGGGATAGCCATCTGTCTCCGCCACTGGACTGGTGCTTTGCCTTCCACACCCAGGACACACCTGCCTTACAGCAGATGCTCAGTACTCCTCTCCTGATAGTGGGTATTCTCTACTACCCTTTCCAGCCCCAGAATGGCACTTGGTCCCTTTCCTGGGCCTAGCAGAGGATTATAGTAAAACTGATGCAAACACTGTCCTCGAGGTCATACCACTGGAAAGCACTTTAAATGGGATGGCTAGAAAAACGAAGTCTTTTCGGGATTTTGGTTATTAAATCTCCTCCGTGAGGCCCAAGGCAGACCAACCGGCTATGCTGGGAATGTTTATCGTAACCTGGATCTAAAACCAGATTTTTATTTATCCTCATGAACCTCACTGTGGACAGGTCAGTTAACAAGCCCTATATGATGCTTGTTAAATAAGTAAAGCATGAAACAAAAATTTTAATGGCCCAATACGGCCAAACTAGAATGGAGGAAAGAAGCCATTTCTCTTGGCCAACGACCTGATGCTCATGTGGGCTTACCTATTCCCGTCACTCTGTTTGATTCCTGACCCATTAGTGATGTCTACCTCTTTGCTTTAGCTCTCACCTGTCTCTAAAGCATCAGATCCATTATTTCTGAGTGTCTAATGGGGCCTCCTCTATGGGCAACGAGTCTAAAATGAAACTTAATTTTCTCCTCCCTACTCATAGCTATACCTTCTGACATGAAACTCCTAAAATATTTACAGCTAGTTTGTACTGGTTCAGTAACCATCTGAGTAAGAACTATCTGTGTTGCAGGAGATACAAAAAAGAACGAGCCACAGTCCTGTCGGGGAGGGGGGGGGGGGGGAGAAGGGACATGTGAGGACCGAAGTATAATCTAACAAGTGCTAGGAAGGCACAGAGGAGGGAATGCCCCATTCCACCTGCAGTCAGGCGGACATCACAGAGGAGGGCCACAGGAGTATTAATAACATCTTGAGCATTCTCCCTAGCTCCTCCACTAGTAAGGGTCCTCAGGGCAAAATCCTTTTCTTATACACTCGATTATTTCCAAGCATGGCACTTAGCACGTAGCAACCAGCAAACACTCAATGGTGCTTGAGCCAAGGCATCACTGACCCAGGCGGCCAGGTAGCAGGCCCCAGTTGAATGGAGCGCATCCATCAGGCCCCAGGCAGTGTGTTCCATCCACACACTGAGCTGCTCCGTGCGCCTTTGTGTGTGGGCGTTTCAGTGTAGTAGAGTGTCTCCTTTTTTTAATCCTCAGGAAGACTTCCCCCATTGAACTGACTGTTGAGATTAATTCTATCAAGATTTATCAGATTATTCAGTGTGGACAGTGCTGCTACGTCTGCCTCATCATCAGCACCAAAAACACACAGCACTCAGCATTTGCCCGATTCTACTCTCAATAATTAATACGCTGGTCACGCATTTAACCCTCACGACAAGCCTACGTGGTGGGTGTTGCCACAGTCTCCATTTTACAGACAAGGAAAAGGGGGCGTGAGAGCCTAGGTGACTTGCTCAAGGGCCCAGAGCTAGTTAACTGCTGGCGAGGCCCCCAAACCTACGCTCTTGGCCATTCCACTCATGCTTCCGATCGGCGGCGGCCGTCCTATCACAGCTGTCCTTTGCACTCTAGGCTGTGTAAGTACTAAGTCAGGGCATCTGCAAAAACAAGAACAGAGTGATCACCAAACCACCAAAAGGAGACGGAGCTGCCATTTATTTAGCTTTGCTCCCTGCCATCCAAGACCAAGCTGATCTCTAAACAAGCATCAAAGCCCGAAGCTCATTAACATCAGCGTGTGCTTCAATAAGGTGAACACCACAATCATATACAATTACATGCTAATAATTCAATGCCCAAGAGCCCTGTAAAACAATTGCAAAGGCCCAGGATGATCACAGTATGCAAATGCACTAGGAAAATCATTACCTACTTAGGCCCCTTCATTTTGGTGGGTTTAACATCAGAAGAATAATCCATGCTACAAGACGAGACTTCATTTTACAGCTGTAGTAACCAAGTACATAAAAGCTTGAATCTGTCCCAGTAGCTTCTAAAAGATTTTTCCCATAGTGTCAGAGGCAAAAATAATGAAATCTTGCAAATGTACAGTTAATAGGACCCTGGTGGACACTAACTTCAAAAATGCATGGTGTATAAGACATTAAAGGCTTGATTTTAGTTTCTGCACTGTTGCTGTTAATAACAATGTCTAATTAAAACATCTGTAAAATACTGATAGTTTTAATTTTACATAAAATTTCCAAAACAACTGTTACACAGTATAATAGGTATCTGCAATGAATAGGTTATTAATGGAAGTATTATTTTAAATTAAAATCAGGTTCTAAATTTAAATTAGTCATCTCTGGCTAATGAAGAGAAAAAGAAGTCACCCATGCTGGGAATAATACAGTAGATAATCTAGTTTTCAACATCCGTTAAGGCAAATTCACTTGATCACCTGGGCTAAAGGACAATTTATTTTGCTGCTTCTGACTTGTACTCCACTTGGCACTTCCGATGGATTTCACAGTTGAACTCAATATTAAAACTACAGCCGAAATGCACTTCTCACCACATTATTTTATAATTTAAAAAACGCCATGCAATTTTATTCACAATCGGAACCCTCGCCCCTCCCAACGGACCAGTGAGGAGGCAGCGGAGCACACGATTCCCCGCAGGAGGTTCTCCCTCCCAGCCCTGCTGAACCTGATGACTATTTTTAAAGGAATGGCATAGAATCTCAGCTTTCCCTTTCTCTGGGTCTCATCTTTTACAAAATAAAACAAAAGGGATAAGCAAGGTGTAGTGGCTGGCTGCAATTCGATACCTTTCTCTCTAACTAATGCACAATAGAGGAGTGCTGGTCCGTGTCTAGCTATGCTGGCATGGAGACGGGGAGCGAGTCACTCTGGACAACGAAAAGCTGCATCTCCAGTTGCTTCTGAGTCACATCAGGGATCACAGGAGATGCTGCAGAATGTGGTCCACGGCATGAGGGAAGCTCTCGCAAGTTAAATAAGGAGGCGGATTAATTTTTTCTTCATCTGCTGCTCGGTATTTCCCTGAAATGAAAGTAGAGCCAGTGAAAAGGCTACTGCTAGAACACCACATTCATCACGTCCTGTGAGCACCGGGGCCACCACCGAACCACCGTGGCGAGTCCTGGAGAGTCGGTGGCTCCCCGTCTCCCAAAGCATCTCCCAGTGAAACTTTAGGCTGCAGTGAGGCAATTCAAAGCAATATCACAGCCAGCATTTTCCCAGGACTCTGGTCCTTCACAATGGACACAGGGCCCGGGGCACCTGGCCGCTAAGGCTTCCTTCAGATCTCCATGGCTGGGGAAATCATTTTCTTCCCCACCAGCCCTAAAGATAGGAATGGAGACTGAATCAATGCTTTTCAGTGGAAGCCAGGCACCACAGGGTGGAAGCCTGGTTAGCTCCTGAGGGCGTATGTCCTGCTGCCATGCAGGGACCCTGGGAGCGCCCAGGGGTGGGGGTGTGGAAAGCGACGCAGGCACACAGACCTGCGCCAAGCAGGACGGTCTGCTCAACAGGGCACCGCCCCAGTCTCCCCGGGCTCTGGAATGTGGGACCCACAACCGAACACCCCTGTACAGAGAGGAACCCTTCCACACAGTGGTCACAAGCCCCTTTTACAAATGTAAATCCACTAGGATGCCCTGTCCCTATTTAAACACCCTTGATGGGTCCCACTGCCCTTCAGAAAGAACCCAAATCCCTACTGCTGCCCTTTGTCATCTGGCCAGCATCCCTCCAACCTCAGCATATGTTACTTTCACAAGACTGCAGTCCTAGACGGGACCTGGCTCTTTGAGGACCTTCACACCTGCCATCCCTCTGCTGGCAACAGTCTTCTCAGCCCACTCACTACCCCCCGCACGCTTCGGGCCAAACTTCATATTCCCATCCCAGTTACATCTCCTTCCTCCCTGTTAGTCTCTCTCTCAGCACCCTGTTCTCTGCCTCCACATTTATAATGCATTGCCATTATATATTTATTCACTCCATGTCTGCCTTGCACCTAAGACTGTGAGTTCTCTGAGAGTAGGGACCGTGTCTGTTATTTTCCCCAATGTATTCATTCCCAGCACTGAATGTAACGACTAACACGTGGTGAGCATTCCACAATTTTTTCTTTAAGAATGAAAAGAAGGAAGAAAGGGAGGAAGGAAAGAAGGAAGGAGGGAGGGAGGAAGGATGGGCAGAACAGTGCTTCAGCCGAGGCCTTGGGGAACAAGGCCAAGTGCCCTGTGGCCACTCGGGCTACCTCTGCACTTCCCCCTTCTCTGTGCTCTCTCATCCCTTTTCTTGTCATCTCTGCCATTTATCCCTCTGCATTCTCCAACGCTCTCTGCCTGAATCCAGCTCCCGTAATAACAGACCCACCACTTCCTACAGTTTCCCGCCATTCTCCATAAACTATCTCTTTATGAGGCTTTGCCCAACAAACACAAAGCCTGAAAATCCCGTTCCATATCTCCGCACTGTGGCGGAGATGTTTCCTGCCTTGTCTTACTAACTGTGAATTCCTACAGGAGGGGGGCCAGCATCAAATGTACAAAGGTAGGGGCACCTGGGTGGCTCAGTCGTTGGGCGTCTGCCTTCAGCTCGGGTCATGATCCTGGGGTCCTGGGATCGAGCCCCACATCGGGGGCTCCCTGCTCCGCGGGAAGCCTGCTTCTCCCTCTCCCACTCCCCCTGTTTGTGTTCCCTCTCTCGCTGTGTCTCTCTCTGTCAAATAAATAAAATCTTAAAAAAAAAAAAATGTACAAAGGTAATGAGTATCTGCCTCACTCACCTTAGCATCCTCAAGGCACCTGTCCACAGTATGGGCCACACAGAAAACTCTGCTGCTAGTTTTTTCTCAAGCTTAAATTCCATGAAGTACAAACTCTTGCCATGTTTCTACTTGGCCTCATACAGAAGTCACTAACTACTGCTCTACCATACCACCTACTCCCTGGGGCCAGTGGCCTAAGGGCGCACACGTGAAAGTCAAGTTTCTTAGCCATGGGGTGCTGCTGCTGTCCGGCCCTGCAAGTGGGGGCTTCTACAAAGTCCACACTGACACAGTGGCTGAGAGATGTGCGATAGTTCCAGCACCTCAAATTGTGGCTGGTACACAGCAGGTGCTCACTGATGTGGGCTGAGTGAATGAAGCAGGCCACCGTCACTCACGCCTGCTTCACTCACTGTGGCAGTCTGTGCTTTCCCGGGTAGATAAATTCCTGGGAGAATACAGGAAGCCATTTTGAGACTATTCGATAGTATCTTTTCTAGGTGACTAACATGCTAAACAAATACATTCTGGGTAGGACTAGTCACAAATCTTTATTAACAAATCGTCGGGCAAATGCATACTGAGCTTCTACCATGTGCTACTCACTGAGAAACCAAACTGCTCAAGACCGTCCACAACAAGCACTTATTATGGGATAGATTAACAACTTTATGATCACTTTCAACACTGGGAAGCCTAGTACTTGTTCAAATGCAGGGAGTTCAAATTTATCAACAGAGCCAGCCATTTTCTGTGCTTTTAGAACAGTGGGCTTACTTGGGCTTGTTTCTGACCAAAGACGAACAGTACAAATGGGCCTTTCTCCCTGCACTGGACTCAGCTGCTTTACTGGTTATATGTTTTCAGTTTGGTCGTGTTATGCTGCTGGGTTCTCTAAGACCAACTGGATGGCTCTGTGACAGGTTGACCACAACCAACTGCCAGTCAGAAAAGGAGGGACAACCAACAGAAGCCAGTCCAGCGGGAGGGGAGAAGGGCCCATAAGACACTGGCATAGGGCGGTTTCCATACTTAGTGTAAATCCTTAATTATGTGAGCTAAAGAGAGAACATGTTCACAGGACTAATACACAAGAGGAGAAATAGTTATCTGGAGATTTCCTCAGTGACCAGAAAATAAAATAGTGAATGGCAGGAATTTGAAAATTAAGATACAGGGAGGGATCATGAGTGTGATGACTTTTCTGGACTTTTTCTTGATACTTCCTCTTTGTGCGCTTACATCAAAGGGCAGTAACGTTCTCAGGAGGATGCCGATCATTTTGACTGAGAAATGTGAACAAACACACTGTTCGTTCTGGAAAGACTGGAGTCACTATTTGCAAGGCTCCAACGATTCCCTCCAGAACCCTGGCATGGCCTGCACTGTTCATACAGGGCCTTGCCAAATACTTCGTATCCAATGGTAGCTCTAGCTACGCTTTCTTGTTTCTACTTTTAATTTCTAAAATTAAATTTTGTGCAACCACATTTTCTTGAATAAATGTCAGTCAGGAGTAAATGTACTTTTTCTAAAAAATTTCCATGTTGCAGCTCTTCTGAAACTTTGTTTAAATCTCCCTTTTTAGGAATAGCCTCTTAAATGGTTTCGCTAGCATTTTATGAACCCAGGCACATGCCCTTGCACGGCTAGTCATGCAGACTGAGGCCAGGACCCAGGACACTAATGGGTCCTCTGTAGTCATAATACCGTATCAGCTGAGTCCTCCCCAGTAAGTTCCTGTCTTCCTTAAATTTACTTTGAGGGACCACAAAGAATATACCTAATCTTGGAATAGGAAATAATTCCTAAAACAGTAAGTAAAGGATAAAAGTTTTTTGTGTGATTTTTAAAAAATGCAAGTGTTAACAGAAAGTATCAGATCACTTAGCCCACCAGTTCCTGAAGTAGACCAACTTTATCAGCTTATAGCTGGCACCAAAAAAAAGATACTTTTATAGAGCATCCCCACATCAGTCGTCTTTGGTCCATTCCAATGTGGTGATTTGTGTATCAAGAAATCATATAAATACTAATTGTCAACCAGCATGGTTATCTCTGGGTATGTTTTAAAATAACCTCTGAACTCTCTCTGATCTTTCTAGTTTTATGCAGCATGGGCCCTCCCACAATGTCTTTTGTTCCTCGAGATCCTGAGCCCATTTTATTTTTGCTTTGTGACAGAAAGAGAATTAAAGTGCCCAGTGGGCTTTGTCATTTCTGCAAAAACTGTTCTTTAAGGAACTGTGTATTTTACCATCCTGTTTTAGAGAAGGCTTATGCAGAAGATACATACCAGTTTTTACTAAGATACCCAGCATGCCGACATTCTGAGCCCCACCAACATCATCCCTGCAATCCTAGAAAAGCATAAAGAAAGCATTTAGTTCACTGTCTTCAGTTAGCTTGTCAACAAAACCCTACCAATTGACTGATTAGGCTGGCATGGCCAGCTGTGATAGCATTATTTTTTCTTAAAATACAAGAGGGGAAAAGGGGGTAAATCGACATGGAACCGTATGAGGAAGCATGTCATTTGGAAAGGGAGGTGTCGAAAAGTGGAAGGTGTACAACAGATTAGTAATTCTAGCGGTCAAGCACAAAGAGCACATCTACAGTTCGTTTTTTCCACATGTACACCTGTCTCAAACAGATCATGGGAAAAACCATTCTATTCATCTGGCAGCTCTGAAGGTGAATGATCCAACTGCAGACCGTGAATGGACTACATTCGGAAGACAGCTCTGCTGCTCTAACACACTATCCTTACTTTCCAGCCAGTTGTCCCTCAAAGGTGGAATCAAGCCAAATCAGAATACCAAGATTCTCTGAGATTCACTTCACACTTGGAGATAACAGATCAGTTAGAAAAGGTAGCTCCTTTTTCTAATTCTTACCCACAACAGAGATGAATATGCTTGGTTCACTGTGATGATAAACGCCAGGTAATAAAAATCCAAGGACTGGAAGGAATGAATATCAAGAAAATCAATCCTTGGGGCCCCTGGGTGGCTTGGTTGGTTAGCGTCCCACTCTTGATTTCGGTTCAGGTCACGATCTCAGGGTTGCGAGATCGAGCCCTGCATTGAACTCTCCGCTGGGTGTGGAGCCTGCTTAAGATTTTCTCTCTCCCTTTCCCTCTGCCCCTCCTCACCCCCCCAAAAAAGAAAGAAAATCAATCCTGTCATCTTATGTCTTTATAGGACTTCATAGACAGGACTCATTCAGACCATGCCTGAAGAAAAGTCTTTTCCTCAAAAATCATTAATATCATTCAACAACAGACCTTGGAAATGAGTTTTAGAATATCAGAATCTTCATTCAAGGTCTAACTTAAAACCTTCCATTTCATCTAAACTTGCCCTAGTGAAGCGGCAGAGATGGGGGAGAGGGAGAGAAGGAAGAAGGGAGGTGGGAAAAAGTGGACAAGGGAAGGGAGGGAAAACCCGTCGTCTCTGGGGTAACAAGCAACCCTCCACGCAGCTGAACACTGCCACCACGTGCCCTTCCTGCCTCCTACCCTGTCCTCATACCGGAAACTCCTGGGATAAAGAATTCTGACGTCCCCACTTCTTCAAACACGCATTTGCCTAGGAAAGTCAGCTAAAGGCTTGCCAAGAGGAAAAGATGTGACCGAAAAGATGGCTTCTCAAAGCAACACCAAGTTTAGTGATTGTCCTGTTTGGGTTCAGGTGAGTGAGGAAGGAAGCCGACAGGGAAATGAGGAACACCGAGCTCTATCTGCACCATCACAAGTGAGGCAAGCGAGGGATCCACAATTTGTTTTGAAGGAAGTCCGGAGCCTGAGTTCTACTTCCGGCTGGGCCACTCATTAGCTGTGGGAATTCAGGCATGGAGCTTTAGCTCTCTGGGCTCCAGCAATCCCAGTCTATCAAATGACGAGGTTTGAACCGGACAACCTCCATGGTCCCTTCCAGCCTAATGCGTTGACTTCAGATTGAAATATAATCCTTGCCGTCTCCTTGCCACAAGGCAGCGTGCTTTTTTCTAGCTCTTTTCCCCTCTCGGCACACATAGAAAATAACATTTTCCCAGGACACTGGGGGAAAATGGCAAGGTGCTCCCGGCCAGAGGTCACTGGCTAGAGCTTCCAATTGTCCAGGTCCAGCCCTACCACTCAGAGGGCCGAGGCAATCAATATCTGTAGCTATCTGTGGCACGCTGACTGGGAAGTTCTTCCATAAAGCATGTACTAGGAAAAAAAAATCAATAATGGCAGAATTCTGTCGGTATACGTTGTTCTCTGTATACGTAATATTCAAAAAACCTTAAATTTGTGTAGAGGTTTTCTTCACAAAGACATATACAGCACTTAATTGACTTGCATTTAGTGGTCTTTCGATTGTACACATATCTCACCACATTATGAACAATGTCAGAAGTGATCAAAATTTCAATTCTTTACAGGAGGATCACTAACCAGCTCTGGCAAGCCTGTTATAGGTACCCGCTTACTACCATCCGATATCTGCAGTAAGAGTCTGCCTGTGTTTCAAAGCAGTAACTCGAAGCTGGCTCTTGCCCGCATGACAGGTAAGCTCCAGGCATTTCCTGGGTTTTTCTACTTACATCTCCTATCATGACGGCCTCCTCAGGTTCATAGCCAGTGCCCCGCAATGCTTCCAAAAAGAACGTTTTCTCTGGTTTTCCCACGACTGTGGCTTTGGTGTCTGTGGCATACTCCAGAGCTGTCACGAATGGTCCGGGCCCCAGGGCGAGGCCGTCTTTCCTCTTGTAATACCTGGCTTTGTGGATTGCTATCAGAGGTGCCCCATCCAGGAGTAAGCTAGGGAGACAGAGAAAATGGAAACTGGCTAAAAGCAAGGCTTTTACAACTGGAAAAGAATGTCAGACTCACAAAGTGGTTTTATTCACACTCACGGAAACAAACAGTTTCTTATTAACTTTTAATGACTTGCTGTCTTCTAATGAATTCGCGAAGAACTGCTGGGAATTACACTCAGATATGCGAAAGAAAGGTGATAGATTATTAAATTTGGGATTGCTTCAACCTTTTACCTTTAGTGGTTTCAGACACTTTACCCAAATCACCAGGGAAAGAGAATGAAGAGAAGTAAAGCTAAATAAGACACTTGAGGGAAGAAGCTTAACTTAATGAGACAAGTTGTTTCAACCTTCCCTAATGGTAAGCAGGAGGCTCTGGAGCCTTTCACCGCACGACGCAACTGTGATGTGCTGCCATATTCGGCTAACTCCGGAAATACCTGGATTCCTCTTTTTCTACTCCAAAATGGAAGTTTCTTCCTAACTCAGCAGTTTAGAAGAGCACTCTACGAACACTTTCTCCTGTACCTTTACCTCTTTATTCCACCTCTAACTGCTTCAGGCCATCTTCCCTGAAGAACACGCCAACGAGGTTTAAGGGTCAGCCCAGGCTGTCAAGTCCCTTCCTTTGTCCCGATATAGGACACATGCCCTCAGACCAACCAGAAGGGCAAACAGAGTTTGAGAACCAAACTCTACATAAAGCTAAGGATCCTCATGAGTGACTCAGGCAAAACATACGAACACAAATCCAAACAACCACACCAGCTTCCTCATACTCACCTCCCAAGCCCCATCCCCAAACACCTGCCCTCCGTGCCAACAGCGCAGCCTGCGGTTACTTGGCAGAAACAGCCGCACGCGTGTTCTCATCTAACGGCATGCGGGACAGGACAGATTTCTTAAGCTGCTTTTAACCGATGTAATAAATGATCTCACCAGCTTAATTTACTTTAAGTCATCTCCTTAGTTAAAATATTTAGTATGTCCATCGAGGAGGAATTCATCACATCTTACCCTTCACAATTATGAGTAATTAAGCGCTTGACCATGAAACTGCTAAATTATTCTTGTCAGTGGGCACAGAAATGCCTTCCTGTGGGAGATGCAGAATTCAGACATTTATGATTAAATATTTTATTAAGTAAAAACCATACTGGACTATTACAGGGCCTTATTGTTAGTTATTACGAATTGCTCACAGCACAGGATAGATCCTTCAAATGTACTCACTCATATTCATACAAATTTACTTCTTGAAGCAGATCTTGAAATCCAACTGATAAAGCCACTATGCTGGCCTTAAGGAACCACTCCTGATAGCAGTGAAATAATAATGGGTGATTTATCTACCCCACCCCGTCACCCCGCCCCCAATCCCATTTATTTGCTACTCTACCACGGAACTGGAATTCTTTATGCAACAGACCTCAAAATTGCTTTCCACTTATATAGCTAAACTAAAAACTCATTTGATTCAGCCTTGTTAATATTTTATTATATACTAACTGGGGATAAGACTTATCAGCTTGATTGATGTGTGTACTTTAACTCCCAGGCAGTACTTCAGTGCCTTCCCTGGAAGGGCTAAAACTGTGGGTTCCTCCACATTTCCCTAAATGGGAACTGGTTCTACACTCGGTTGGAGAGGACAGGCATCTCTCAGGGAAGTGCTTCCTGCTCCTACCCTCCTTCTCTGTGTAACATGGGCTTTACTGAATCTTTGAAGAGCCAAAAGGCATATTCAGGATGGACTGAAAGGTAAATGTGTTCTAGGACACAGACGAAAAGATTTTTTATAGTTAAACATTTAAAAAATATCAAAAATAGACACCCCAATACCTGAAGTGTTTTTACACTTCCTAGACAGGGCAACAAAGGGTCGTTGCTTTTGTTACAACAAGGAATCCATCAGCAGGAAGTCTGACAATTTTCTGTCTATATCTAACTATAAAACCACTGAGGTTCAAGAAATAAGAGGGAAAAAAAAAGGCACAAAGAAGGCCTGATTCAAATATCTTTGCCTGTAAATCCCAGGTAGGCAAAGTAAAAAACCTGTACCAAGTCCTAACCAAGCAGGGCCATAATATGGAAATCCTAGGCAGAGCAGTGAGAGGAAAGCTAAGGGGATAACTTACATTCATGGCTACAAAACCGTGTTGCAAGGAACATCAGGTCCAACAATGCCCTGTCCTTGGCTAAAGAGATCATCCAGAGATGCTGGCCACAATCAATCGCCCCACCAAGGAGAGCTATAACCCAGAGAACATCTGAAAACCAATCTAGTCCTCTTCCAAATACTATCTTTCTAAATAACTTTTCTAGGAAAACAAACTTTTCATCATTTCCAAGGAAATGATACTTTCTATCATTCTATCTTTCTAAGTAACTTTTCTAGGAAAACAAACTTTTCATCATTTCCAAGAAAGATGGAGCATATGGAAATGAAATCACATGGCAGCTAAATAATTGTCAGACATCTCCCGTATGTCCAACATCAAACTAGAGAGTCCCTTTTTTCTACCCCCCCAAATAATCACCCCCACCCATCTTTCCCATCTTGATATATTCACCCAGGTCCTCAAACCAGACACCTAGTAGCCATCCTTGGCTTCTCCCTTTCACCCAGCCCCCTCACCCCTACTCATTAACATATCCAGTAATTTCCAATTCCAAAACAAAAATAATATCTCAAAACTGTCTTCCTCCCCTCCTGAACTTCTGCAAAGGTCTCCTAACCAGCCTTCCTGCTTTCTACTCTTGCTCCATTCGTCCAAGTCATTGTACAGGCAATAGTGGGAGTTTGAAAAGTACAGATGGGATCACATTCCTCCCCCACTCAGAAGCTCTCAACAACTTCTCACTGCCAATAGTATAAAACCCAAAGTTCTCACTGCAGCCTACATCTCCAGTTTTAAGTCACCTTCCCTATAGATGGTCGTGTGCCAGAGTCTCTTCCAACTTCTTAAAAACCACGTTGTTCTCTTGTGCTTCAGCCCACAACTCTTGACACAGCTCCCGATACTTTTCACATAGCTATCTTGTGCTCATTCATCAGGTCTCAGCGTCAATGTCAGCACAACAAAGAAGCATTTCCAACCTCCACATGTATATAGTAGACTTCCTCCTCACCTCTGATCTCTTCTCTCATCACCCTTTTTCCTTTGTATCACTTCCCATAGTTCATCATCCTTACTCAACTGTGATTGGTCTGTTTTCCTTGCTAGAATATAATTTTCACTATGCCCATCAGTTTTACTCATCACTGTATCTCTTACTTCCAAAACACAACAAAAAACCCCATGGCACTTCTCACTAAATGTTTACTGAACAAATTAATGGATGAAGCTCCATCTGTCTCAGTGTCCTGATATATGACACGAGGAGTGTTGCTTACCTTTCTGGGGAATAGAGAGGATATATGCAAACCTTTTCACAGTATCTGTCTGACGATAATGGCAATTATTCTTCTTCATAAATATAGGAAGTGTGGGATCTATGCTACTTAAAATAGGTAACAGCAAATCACTTCATATTTGTGGGCCTCGGTTTCTTATCAAATGGAAGAGGCTGAAACGGATCAGGGCTTTTCAATCTCAGCACAGCTAACATTTTGGACTGTAAAATGCATTGTTGTAGTGCCTGTCCCATATGCAGGAGGATGTTTAGCAGCACCCCTGGTCTCTCCCCACTCACTGGATGACAGTAGCGCCCTCTTCCCCAGTTGTGACAACCAAAAATGTCTCTAGACATTGCCAAATGTCCCCTGGGAAGCAAAAGTGTCCCTGGTTGAGAACGATTAAACTAGATGTTTGCCACAGCCTTGACACTCAATACATTTAAAACTAATACCAATCAACCTGAAAAACACAAATTATCAAAAGCTCAAATTAAAACAATAGTAAATCATGAAGTATATCAAAGGAAAATCTCATTAACAATGAACTGAAACCTTCAAAATATCTCCAATGTCGTACTGACACAGTAACTGTCTCATCAATAGCTGGCTATCTATTATCACCACCTTTTAGTACTGCAGTTGGGGTCCCAGATAGTATAATAAAGCAAGAGAAAGAAATGAAAATATAAAGATTGGCAGGGGAGAAGTAAAACTGTCATTATTTGTGGGTGACACAACTATCTATGTAGAAAATCTAATCCAAAAGACTCTACAAATAAATTATTAGAATTAGCAAGTAAATATAAGATCAGTAAATATGAGGTTAACACACAAAAACTCAATTATACTCCTATGTATTAGCAACACCACTTAAAAATGAAATTTAATGAAATACCATTTATAATAGCATCAAACAACACGAAATACAAAGATAAATATAACAAAAAGTCTAAGACCCATACTTTAAAAACCGCAAAACACTGCTTAAAGAGTGTAAAGATCAAACCTAAATAGTGGAGATATATTCCATTTTCATAGACTGGAAGAGACATCGTTGTTCAGATGTAAATTCTACTCCAATTCATAGACATACCAATCACACTCCCAGTGGGCTTTTCTTGTGAGAACTGACAAGTTGATTCCAAAATTTATCTGGAAACTCAAAAGATGTAGAATGGCCAAGACAATCTTAAAAAAAAGTTAAAGCTGAAGAATGTACATTACTGGATAGTAAGACTTATTATAAAGCTACAGCATGTGAGACAGTATGGAACAGCATAAATACAGATAAAGAATCTAGAAACAGAGGCTCGCATCTACAGTCACTTGATTTATGTCAAAAGCAGCAATTCTATAATAGAAAGAATGGGTCTTTGCAATAAATGTTGCTGAAAAACTGGGTATCTGTATAAAAAAAGAACTTTTATCTCACATAATTCACAAAAATTAATTCAAAATAGACTTTAGACCTATTTATCAAAGGTAGTATAATAAAGCTGGTAGAAAAAAAAAACCAGGAAAATATCTTCATGACTGTGGGGTAGGCAAAGATTTCTTAAGCAGAACAGAAGAAAATATTGACAAATTGGACTCCATCAAAATCAAGAACTTCACATTTTCATACTATTAGTATTCTCTATATTCTATAGAGTATTCTCCTACTATGAACAGAGGCGAACCACAGACGGGGATAAGACAGCTGCAATACATATATCCAACCAACGACTTATATATATAACAAATAAAGAGCTCCTACAGATCAATAAGAAAAATACAACCCAATCAGAAAAGGCAAAAGATTTGAATGGGCACATCACAAAAGTTGTCCAATGGCCAATAAGTATATAAAAACAACATTACTCATATGGGAAATACAAACTGAAACTCAGTAAGATACACTATACACACCAAATAGAATAGCTACAATTACACGGAATGGCAAGAAACTGGTCAGAATGGGGAGCAAGTGGAACTCTCACATGATATAGCCAGTGGGAAAGTACGACTTGGTACAATCACTTTGGAAAAACTGTTTGGCAATATTTACTAAATCTAAACAAGTACTTACCCTATTTACCCAGTAATTTCATTCCTAGGTACAGACCCGAGAGAAATGAGTGCATACGCTACCCAAAGACATGTAGAGGAATATTCGTAGCAGCTTTATTCATAACAGCCCAAACTGGAAACAATCTAAATGCCCATTAATAGTAGAATAAATAAATTGTGGATTGGACTACCGCACAACAGTGACAACAATAAAAAAAGAAGAAACAAAACAGAGACTGAGTACTGCTACATGCAACTTGAGTAATCTCAAAATCAGACAAATATGCTACAATTTTATGATTTCATTCACATGAAGATCAAGAACTGGCAATACTGACAGCAATCATAGTGGTGACCGTAAGGAAGGGGTTGTGTGGACTGGGATGGGGGCCTTCTGGAGTGCTGTAGATGTTCTGGCTCTTGATCAGAGTAGGGGTTATACAGGCATATCTACGTGTAAAATTTTACTGAGTCACAGACTAACAATTTGTATACTTTACTGTGCATGTTACACGTCAAATCAAAAAAATCAGTATAATATATTTATGTGATTTACTCACCGGAAGCTTTTATTTGGAATAGCAAGAGCTGCCTTGACCATAAAAGAATCTCCCCAATTGATTAAAAAATAAGAGTCATTAGTGACTGATAATCAACTCAATTCTGTATTCTGATTTTCAGATTGCTATATACTGCCTATACTAATGGCATGCTTTACATAACTCAAGTTCTTAAGTCTTAAACAATTTCTTATTTCCAAAGTGTTTTATTTTATAGTCTGGACTTTAATTTAAAAGTAGTCAAAACAGGAAAAGCCCACAGAAATATTATTTCTACTTTAGGCCCTGCTGCCACATTGTTCTGGAATTCCTCATGCCCAGGGCTCTAAACACCTAGAAAAAATTCAGGAGTTCCTGTCCAAATGCACTAATAACTGAGCCCATTACTGTTGATTTTTTCTTCCCTTTCTAAGGAACTGAATATACTGGCGTAATCAAAACATTTTATTTTTTCTTAAGGAGATAGGGAAAAGAAAGCAATTCAACACTGAACAGAGACCATTTATGGTGATAAGGATCTCCTCCCCAAAACCAAAAAAACCCCTAATTTTTGCACACCTCTAAGACTTTGGGAGCATTCCTGCACCTGGCAACAATTATAGAAAAGAAGTCATTAACAAAGTTTCAAAACATTTATTATTAAGTAGCCTTCATCTCTGCATTTAACTGTGAAAGTTGTGGTGTCATTTACCTTCAGTTACAATGACATTTTAAGAAGCTCTTCTAGAAGCTGTAGGACAGCTGCTCTTAATTTAGGAAACAAAACAACAAAAAAACACTTTAATTTTTCCTAGGTTAAGCAATTCTCTATGGTTTTTCCCCCAAATTCCTTTGACCCAGCAACTATATACTTCTGAAAACAATCTTAAGGCATAAACATAAATACAGCTTAAAGAAACCTGTTTTCATTTTTCAAAAACTCACTTCAAAATCCCGGAAATAACCAACAGGAAGCAGATGACTTCACAGTGTATTGCACCTTTTAAAGTGGAATATGCTGTGGGAATCAAACATGTTCTGGAAGACTATTTAAGAATATAGAAAAACATGCACAACAAATTGTGGGGTTTTTAAAAAGCCAAGTGACCACATAGTATATATACATTCTCATTTTTATCTGGTATTTATGTGCTAGCATGGAAACTGGTGCTCTAACAGCAGGATTACAGGTAATTTTGTTAATTCTTTTCCTTTTTGAGCATTTAAACTTTTCCACAATGAAGACATACTACTTTTGCGCTGATTTTTTTTTTAGTCTTGTGACTAAGTTCAAGTTAAGTTATTAAGTGATCTGTTTGCCCAGCAGCCTTTCTCCTAATAGAGATCAGCAAACTTAATTATAATTGGTCCATTATTAAAATGCTCAAGCTTTGGGTTTCTAACTCAGGTCAGCAGATGAAAACAGACCTTGCTACAAGCAAGTACTACAGCTGTGAAAATGAATCAGCTGGAGCTATGGATATTCGTGGTGGTGAATCAAACAATACTACCAGGGGATAAAGCAAACTGATAAAGTATAAAACACATGAAATAATACTACATATTGTTTAGGGATACCTACCATAAGTGATAAGTATAAAGAAATATATGACAATGATAAACACAGAATCGTAACCATGATTACTTTGGGGTCTTGGGCGATAAAATAGGGGAAGGATATGCAGGGGATATCAAATGTGCTGATAATTTGTATTTCTTAAGCTGGTTGATATTACTCTTTGTATCTTTTAGTATTAGATAAAAGGGGAAAAGCTACCCATGGCTCTTAGGATTTGGATGTCTTCTAGAATCCAAATCCAAATCATGTCTGTTCCCTATAGCTGGTTCTTATCCTTCCCCAAAATCAATTCTTTAAATTCAGGTTTCTCAACTTCATTCAGACATTTAAGACACATTTGTAGACAGACTGTACTATGCATTTGTGTGTGTGTGCGTGGGGGGAGGGCTACCCATTCAAAACACAGTAAATAAGGGGCAGTGTAATGTGGAAGGTTGATGTGTTTGCCTGAGGGCAATATGCCCCCGAAGCTGTTATTCAAGGCAGCTATGCAACGGGGTTTAAAATCCAATGCTTATTCTCATTATCAACCTGAATAGTAATTTAACTCATCAGTGGTTCATTTGAGATGTCTATATTTGACACACATAATCCAAACAGCTGTAGTCATTGGTTGGAAGGCATAGTCTCTGTGGAGACATCAATATGCAAAGAAGGGCAAGACCTAAAATCCTTGTTAATTCTCCACCCAGCTGTTAAGTGCATTTGTGAAATTAGAGTTGACCTATAAGTGCACTGTAATGCTTTAAAATGTAGTGTTTAAAAAAATCAATATGGTTAGGGAAGTGTACTAATTAGACAGCATCCGAGCAATTACAAAGTCAGTATTATGTCAACATACATTTTTATTACCCTGGGTCTAGTGTTCATCTAAGACAGAGACCTCCCAACTTCCTATTAAATATGTCCTTCCCAAATTACCAGCTAAAATCAGTCAACACCCTCTCCTTGAATTCTGTGGTTAGAGAAATGGATAAAAGGTAGTGGGTTAAGTTCAGAAGTAAGAAATCATAGCAGGTTCTCCATTTCACATAAAAACTGATTTTGGCATAGTGGTAAACCTTACTTAAGGAGCAGTTAGATAACCCATCCCCCAACCCCCAACCCAAGAAGCTAAAGTAGGATAACTGAAGTAGGTGAAGCAAAAGGAATTTTAATACCATATACCCCGAAGTATATCTTCAAGCAATATGGCACAGCAATAGCTCTTCAGGAAATACAGTAAATGGATACTGAACAACTATAAAAAGTGAGTTTGTTCCTTTTAAACAAAGGCTTGACTACCACACTGACTAATAAGGGAGTCACAAATAAAAGTGCATTACGTAGCCATAGTTTCCATTAACCAAGGATCTAAAATAAATGTTCATACAAAGAAAAAAAGGAGGCTGTTCCCAAAGTGCTATTTTTGGCCACAAATATTTCCAAGATCAACAGCAAATAATGTGCCCAGATGTGTGAACCCTGTAGTGAGTTTTGAAGTTTCCTACAAACATTCTGATTTTTGGACATCTTCATCAAGAAATGAATTCTACATCAAGTATACATTAGAATCATTCTTGTAGATCTTCGAACTGGTAAGAAGATGATGTTTTTATGGCATTCTTTGTAACTAAGCACCAAAAATTTACCAAGCCGTTAAAAAATTTTTTTAAACAAGTTCAATATGCAATATTGATGCAATATTTAGAACTACATAACTTGTCATAAATTGAAAGGCAAATTATGCTGGTTTAATGGTGTGACAAGAAGTAAAAGATGAAAAATGAAAAATCTATGAAAAATGAAAAATCCAAGGGAAAAAAATCAATCTCACTCTAGAGCATATTTGCGGGTAAATTCTGATCCAATTTATCTTAAGTGTGAGAACCAGGATGCTGTCTTCCCTTTGAAGCAGCCAGTGAAAAGTTCATGTAACTAAAATGGACACACAAATGAAGATTTAGAAATTTTCGGTTGTATTTCCCCACATTTCTACCAGCAGCCATTAGAACATCTCCAGTTAGATACCCCAAAGGCCAAACAGCCCCAACCTAAACTTATCACCTCCTGAACCCCAAACAGGGAGTGCTCTCTGTCACACGTGCTCAGGTTAGAAATGTGGACATCCGCCTTGACTCACTGGTCTTCCTTACTCCCTAAACCCAACCATCCATCAAGTCATGTCAACACTACCTGAATCTGCTTCTTCATCCCTACGGCTACCAGCCCAGTTCAGACTACCATTATCACTTATCAAATAATTTCTTTGAAAGTGTGGTCAAATGTGTCAACTTTTCTCTATACCCTAGATTATCACTGGAGGAAGAAATCACATGTATTGTTTTTGGAGCGTTAATCAGGATGATACACCTTCCTTCAGAGAATAGCATAGTCAGTGAAGAATCACAGGGATGATAATAAAAGATAAAACTGAAACTATGCTCCACAGGATTAATGACGTTAAAACGAGCAAAAAAGTTTAAAGCTTGCTTTTCAGAGAACTGTTGCTCCCTCATCAGCTATTACCTCTTTTCAGACCCCACCAACATATCCACTAGCTGTCTCTACAAGAGCCTGGACTCAAGGTCATCTGATATGGTTCCAGCCTACGAACAAGCAAAGCCCGGCATTCCTTCCCTGAGATAACGAGCCCAAGACCCCATTCAGTTTATACCAGCTCTCAGACCATGCCCATAGCCTCTTTGTCCCAAGATAAACTTCTGACATCAGGGGCTGAATTTTGCCTCATTCTGGTGTTAAATCTCCACCACAAAGTGAACATGGGATGTTACATCTATGTTTGCTGAATGATCACGCTCCATGTTTTCTCATGAATAGTCATATAGTTTCCCTACCCTTTTCATCAATATGTATGTAATCTCAACCCCTCTGATTATAAAACACTTGTTTTCTCCCCCTTTGAGAAGGCAGATCGGAAGCTTGTCCTCCAGTCTCTTCCTTTGGCTGCCTCTCGAATAAACTCTTTCCTTGGTGCAAACCTGGTGTCTCAGTGATTGGCTTTTCTGCCCACCAAGCAGATGGACTTGGGCTCCATTACAAAATTGCTAACTTCGGAGTTGCAATTTTATTATGAATTTCTGCCCCAGGATATTGATTCTGTAAACAAGAAAAACCCCAATGATCATCACATTTTAACATATTGATTATTTTTTAAAAACTAAGCAAGACAGTAATAAATATGATTTAATGTTGATCTTGAAGACATCTATCCTCATGTACAATTTGGGTGGCCAAAAAGTAAAGTATATCTATAACCTTTCATGACAGAGACTCAGGAAGGGAAGAGAGGAGCATATGATCAGAAGAAAAACAAATAGCTAAAGACTTACCGGAATGCTTGATTCAGAATTTGATAATGAAAATGTTCTGGTGCCAATCCTATGACCACAGCATTTGGATCACTTGTTTGTATTCCTGGGAATGGAAAAAATATGTTAATTGTTGAAAAATGTAATTAGCAGTAATAATACATTTTATAATAAAATAGCTTTCTTTAGTCAATCAAATACAAATTTTTGCTGTAGCCATAATCTGAAATTTAAGAGATTATTCTGTCCAATGTACTTTGGCGGTATAAGCAATACTTAAAGAAAATAGTTTTTTTTTTTTTAATTTTTCTAGTATTTCTGCATATTCCTTTTGCATGGTGTTACAACTACTTAGTAACTAGAAGATCTCAACGGAAACTTGCAACTTGATGTTCTCCAACAAGTGACAAATTCTAACTTTTAAAAGCTTTACTGATTACAATCAACAAGAACAGCCGTGAATCCTCTATGAGCTCTCAGATCAATAGCAACTGATGAGGGCCTAAAAGTCTAAGAGGCAAGGGAAATTAGACTTTCTAATTGACACAGCTGAGGTTAACACATTCATGATAAATAAGGAATGCACTGTAGAGTCTACAGTTTTCTACTTAATGCCTAATCCACTTTCAGTTCCACAAATATTATTGTCATTAAAGCATATTTTAAGGCTTTGGTATCTGGTAACAGAACTTCAGATATGACAACCAAACAAGTATATTCACCATCACAGTTATTAAAGGTCCAATTAAAGGTTCTGCGGATTTTCTATATACCAATTCCTATTTGCCTCTCTCACTGCCTGCCTTGAAGCATCCTCATCATAGATTCCATCAAAATGTGAGGGGAAGAAACAGAGCAGATACCCAGATTTCCAATTTCCTCCTTCCTAGTAGCCACAAGTACTGAGTAGTTCAGAAATGGTAGTGTGCCACCATTGAGCATTGGTTGTCACTGCTTCTAGGCCTTTGCAGTGGAAGATCTAGATAATATGTATTTTTTAAAAGAGAACAAGGGAGTTGATAATGATCTAATTCAAAATTAGTAATACATGGTTTTTTTGATTTTTATATTCGTATCTCTTTGCATTTACACATAAAATCGTGGGTACTACCAATACTAGCGTAATTACTACTTTGCTTTATCCTATATCTACAATTTAAAAATAATAACTAATTACTACATTACTAATAACACTAAGACTACTGAATGTAGTTTAAGATTTCTTGACAGTTTTTTAAAATCAACATATAATATATTATTGGTTTCAGAGGTACAGGTCTGTGATTCATCAGTCTTATAATACCCAGTGCTCATTATATCACATGCCCTCCTTAACGTCTATCACCCAGTTACCCCATCACCCTACTCCCCTCCCCTCCAGCAACCCTCAGTTTGTTTCCTATGATTAAGAGTCTCCCATGGTTTGTCTCCCTCTCTGGTTTCGTCTTGTTTTGTTTTTTCCTCTCTTCCCCTATGATCCTCTGTTTGGTTTCTTAAATTCCACATATCAGTGAGATCATATGATAAGTGTCTTTCTCTGACTGACTTATAACGCTTAGCATAATATCCTCTAGTTCCATCCACATTGTTGCAAATGGCAAGATTTCATTTTCTGATGGCTGAGTAGTATTCCATTGTATATATATATACACATCTTACTTATCCATTCATCTGCTGATGGACATCTGGGCTCTTTCCATAGTATGGCTGTTGTGGACATTGCTGCTATAAACATTGGGGTGCAGGTGCCCCTTCGGATCATTACATTTGTATCTTTGGAGTAAATACCCAGTAGTGCAATTGCTGAGTCATAGGGTAGCTCTATTTTCAACTTTTTGAGGAACCTCCATACTGTTTTCTAGAGTGGCTGCACCAGCTTGCATTCCCACCAACAGTGCAGGAGGGTTCCCCTTTCTCCGCATCCCTGCCAACATCTGTCGCTTCCTGACTTGTTAATTTTAGCCATTCTGATTGGTGTGAGGTGGTATCTCATCATGGTTTTGATTTCTATTTCCCTGATGCCGAGTGATGTCGAGCATTTTCTCATGTGTCTGTTGGCCATTTGGATGTCTTCTTTGCAGAAATGTCTGCTCATGTCTTCTGTCCATTTTTTATTGGATTCTTTGTTTTTTGGGTATTGAGTTTGATAAGTTCTTTATAGATTTTGGATACTAGCCCTTTATTTGATACGTCCTTTGCAAACATATTCTCCCATTCTGTCGGCTGTCTTTTGGTTTTGTAAACTGTTTCCTTTGTTGTGCAAAAGCTTTTTATGTTGACGATGTCCCAACAGTTCATTTTTGCCTTTGTTTCCCTTGCCTTTGGCGATGTTTCTAGGAAGAAGTTGCTGTGACCAAGATCTCAGAGCTTGCTGCCTGTGTTCTCCTCTAGGATTTTGATAGATTCCTGTCTCACATTTAGGTCTTTCATCCATTTTGAGGCTATTTTTGGGTATGGTATAGGAAAATGGTCCAGCTTCATTCTTCTGAATGTAGCTGTCCAATTTTCCCAACACCGTTTGTTGAAGAGATTGTCTTTTTTCCATTGGATATTCTTTCCTGCTTTGTCGAAGGTTAGTTGACCATAGAGGTGAGGGTCCATTTCTGGGTTCTCTATTCTGTTCCACTGATCTCTGTGTCTGTTTTTGTGCCAGTACCATACTGTCCTGGTAACTACTGCTTTGGAATAGAGCTTGAAGTCCGGAATTGTGATGCCACCAGCTTTGCTTTGCTTTTTCAACATTCCTTTGGTTATTCGGGGCCTTTTCTGGTTCCACACAAATTTTAGGATTATTTGTTCCAGCTCTATGAAAAAAGTTGATAGTATTTTGATAGGGATTGCACTGAATGTGTAGACTGCTCCAGGTAGCATAGACATTTTAACAATAATTATTCTTTCAATCCATGAGCATGGAACGTTTTTCCATTTCTTTGTGTCTTCCTCAATTTCTTATATGAGTGTTCTATAGTTTTCAGAGTACAGATCCTTTGCCTCTTTGGTTAGATTTATTCCTAGGTATCTTATGGTTTTGGGTGCAATTGTAAATGGGATCGACTCCTTGATTTCTCTTTCTTCTGTCTCATTGTTAGTGTACAGAAATGCCACTGACTTCTGTGCATTGATTTTATATCCTGCCACTTTGCTGAATTCCTGTATGAGTTCTAGCAATTTTGGGGTGGAATCTTTTGGGTTTTCCACACGAGTATCGTGTCATCCCTTTGCAGTGCTTTTATCCTTAGAATTTATCCCACTATGAACGAACCATCAAAATACTGTATTTTAAAGTCACTTGAAGTAACTCTTCTCTGAGTGGATACGTCACCAACTTGATAGAGAATTAAATTTATTTGTTTCAATTTGATTTTGGTTTTCAGGGACTGGCTTGGTTTTTACTTTTTAATTGCGTTTTAAATATGCAAAATATTTACATGGTTCCAAAGGCAACGCTATAAACAAGGTACTTGTGGAGAAGTCTTGTCTCCTAATCCCTTTCTTCCTTCCCCCCCTTTAGATAACCACTTTTCCTAGTTCCCCCTTTATTCTTCTTTAGCTTCCTTTCACAAATATAAGACAAACGCATATCCATTTCTCTCTCATTTTCTTACACAGAAAGTATGTAAGGTTTTCTACACCCTCCTTTTTCACTTAATAAACCCTATGAAGACCACTCCTTATCAGGAGATAGAATTTGCCCTTACTTATTTTTCAGCTACAAGGCATTCCATTCTGTGGACATATCACAGTTTAAACAATCAGTCCCTTCCAATGAACATTCGGGTTGTTTCCAATCTTTTGTTATTTCAAATAAGGCCATAATGAACAACTTTGATCGCATGCCATTGTGTATTTTTGTAACTATCTCTTAGGGATAGGTTCCTACAAGTGGCAGTTCTGCTTCACATGCAATTTTGCTAGCTATTGCCAAATTCCTCTCCCTACGAGGTGTACCATTTTATATTCCTGTCAGCATTCAGATCCTTTTAATAAATGTATTTTCTGTTTAATTCAGCTGAAGTTGGCTTCTGTTTCTTACAAATAATAATTCTGCTTGATACACTGTTCTACTTCCTGATAGGACAAGTTTTGAGGTTCTGCCTAACAATATATTCACGCTGAATTTCCCTAATCATTATTTGTAAAGCCATCCTACGGTTTTATAATGAGGTATTTATACCTATTTTTCTATATTGTGTCATTTCACTCTGTCATTTATAAAAAGAAGTAATGTGGCAAAGCTTCATAAAAACAGGATATTTTCCCAGAGTCTGTTTATTTTTCCAAAGAAAAAACAGTTTTATTTTATTTTGATTAGAAGTATTTTATGGTCATTGCAAAAACTTCACACGATACAGAATGGTATCTGTTTTTTTTCACAATATTATTAAGATTTATTCATCAGCCTCGAAAGCCAAGCCCATCATAAATATAAACTGCTCATAATCAATCATTTATAAGTGGGATCAGATTAATTCTATTAACAAAAACTGAAATAAAATGTAAGATTCCAACATATCTCATTTAACCAAATTAATACAGTGGCTCCTGGATTGAGGATTATAATACACAAAGTGATTTTGGCCTGTTTTTTTCAAACTGTGGGCCATGATCCATGAGCAGATGTGAAGCTAATGTGGAGGGCTCTAAGCAGGATCAAATTCAAACAAACAATAAAATAAACCAGATAGAAAACAGAGTACCTCTCATACAGTAAGAGTAAGTATTGTTTAACACACATAAACACAAGTATATATCTACTGGGTTACTATATTATGTGTGCATATTGTGGAGTATAGTCAAAACAGGTTTGAGAAACATAAATTTAGATTAAAACTATCTGTTGACCATTTCAATAATAATAAGAGGAAATCTGACAAAACGTCCAGTTTTAAGAATGATTTATAAGCGAATATGAAGAACCAATTTCTGTATATTTCCAAATGTCCCCTACCTTTGAAATCAGGGAGCGCCCGATCATCCACTAGCAGCATGGGTCGAACCTGTTTCTGCTCTACTAAATTTCTGGCTGCAGTCAGCGAAGTGAATATTTCATCTTCAGAGATATCAAACTCCAATTTTTTCAACCTATCCAGTAGGTCTTGCTTGCTCTCTTTGGTAGTATTGGTCACAAACCTAACTATTACAGAAGCACCGCGTAACCTGGGAAAGTCAAATTCAGATGTCAATACGCAGCTTTTACACTCTAGCCCCATAAAACCTAATTTGCTAGCACTTGCCAGAGGTCAGAAAATGAAGAGTAAGTCACCAAGTAAATGTTTTTATGGCCATTAAGCTTTTTTTTTTTTTGTAACCTACCCAGATTTTTACCAATCATCCACACCCTGCGGACCGCTTCAACTCCAAAGGCTGCAATGTCTAATTGTAAAAGCTATGTATGTCTATCTTTCTGAGGGCCTTCTATAACTAAATTTTACCACAGGGTTTTAGTAAAGAAGTGAAAAAAAAAAACAAAGCTTATTAAACCACTGTACTCACAGATTATGAGAGAGAAAGTTATCTTAGAGATTATCTACTAGTGCAACCTTCACTTAAAGATGGGACAACAGAAGCCAGGAGGAGTTAAGCGACTGCTCAGCTCTGCACAGCTGGGTGGCAGCAGAGCCCAGATGGGAACTTGGATCTATGTGCTGGTACAGCTTCTGATCTACATTAAGAGAACAGAGGACACTTCAGGAATTTACTCCTTCTTCGCAGTCAATGAGAGACTGGCTAAACCCTCACCTGTTACTAGGTTAATAAACAGAAACTATCTGGAATGCTCAAAGAAACATTCCAGTTGTACAGACTGAAATGTGTTTTCCCCCTGAACTATCCACATACAGGATTGTTTTGATTCCGTGAGCTGCTTCTGGAACCTAAACTGGCAATCAGGTACCAGAGAGAGAATTCATGATAGTCTAGCTTTCTTTAAAAATGGAAATTATTTTCTTAGACCTCCAGTATTTTAATCCAAAATCTACAAATAATCTCAATTTAACCGCAATTTAAAATTTTATATCAATACCCTGTTGCTTTTTATTTTATGCCTGTCTCGAATGGATGCAAAACATAACAGCACTAACCACGATTTAAAATAAGCAAGCAAATAAATCAGAAAAAATATTTTTAAGTATTCACCCAAAGAACATTAAACACATTTGCATGATTAAATGGTTCACTGTCATCATGATTATCTGTATAATTTCTGTGTGATAGCTTTTCTGAAAAACACATTAAATTTGGTGATTTATCTCTCAAAAGAAACTGATTACTTCAACATAACTACCATCAACATAATTAAAAATGAACAAGTACAAGCACGGAAATTACCACATTACTTTTAATGAGCATTTAAAAAAAAACTTTTCTTTTGACTTGTCCTTCAACTTCCCTTAGTCTCTTTTGTTTCCATAGAAACCCAAACCAGCAGTGACAGAGTACAGTGATTTCTTTGGGACGGAAAGCCCTGAGCGACAGTAAGAGAAGAGTGTGTAGAGTCCTGTTCCCTCCAGACTGGCAGGCTCACAGTTTACTGAGCAACTCAGAGATGTCGTCCACTGTTCACCAGAAATAAAAAGATTTTTCTTTTGACCCAGAGTAGAAAGCTCATTGTTAAAGCAGTATAAGCTCTTATCTAATAGGAGAATAGACTGAACAACAGGCATCCTTTTCCCTAGAAAGCCTACCTAGGAGAGAAACCGTGTCAAGAGAAAGTCCAACCCTGCAACGGATTTTCTTTTGGCTTTAAACATGTTGTCCACCTATAACGAATATCGTAACTCTAACGAAACTGATAGATTCCAACTGAAGCCTACCAGATATACAAGCCTCTTCATGTTTATTGATTCCCCAAATGGCAAATAAGCTCCTTGAGACTACAAAGTCTGTGTCAATCTTTTGCTCTAATACCTAGCCCTGTGACACTGATCACTACATTTGCTGAATAACGTTATACTATGAATATTTTAAGGTGGGAAAATGAGAAGCACCACATGCTCAGTATTGCTGGTTTTTGAAAATTTCCCTAAATTATTTTAGGACGAAAGTACTTAGTAACATTAATAGTTCTGTCATATTGATGAGTATTTTCTTCAAAACTCAGAGGCAAACACTCACACTCGGTTCACTTTGACAGACTTTTCCCATATCCCCAATTTGTATGTTGACTTGTGTTAAGTGTTGTAGTTGATACATCAGAAATAGAAGAGCTCAGTCAGATGGCCAGAGATGCTTCTGGAAGCACCAGCACGTTGTCTGCCCAAGGAGAACCCCAACTCCAGTTCAAACTTTTGTGGCTGGTGATGGTAGTACTGGAAAAACTATGTTTGTGAAACGTCATCGGACTGGTGAATTTGAGAAGTATGTAGCCACCTTGGGTGTTGAGGTCCATCCCTTCATGTTCCACACCAACAGAGGACCTATTAGGTTCAATGTATGGGATATGGCTGGTCAGGAGAAATCTGGTGGGCTGAGAGATGGCTATGACATCCAAGCGCAGTGTGCCATGGCTGATGTCATGTCAAGGGTTACTTACAAGAATGTGCCTAACTGGCATAGAGAGCTGGTACAAGTGTGTGAAAACATCCTCACTGTGTTGTGTGGCAACAAAGTGGACCCTGAGGACAGGACAAGTAAGGCAAAATCTATCGTTTTCCACCAAAAGAAGAACCTTCAGTACTATGACATTTCTGCCAAAAGTAACTAGAGCTTTGAAAAGCCCTTCCTGTGGCTTGCTAGAACACTAAGGGGAGACCCTCACTTGGGGTGTGTCGCCATGCCTGCTCCTGCCCCACCAGGGGCTGTCATGGAGCCAGCTCTGGCAGCAGAGCAGAAGACGATCTAGAGGCTGCTCAGATACCCGCTCTCGCGGATGAGGACGATGACCCCAGAGAAAGTGTAGCTGGAGCCCAGCATCAGAAGTCTAGTTCTAGAGGCAACTGTCCTGTGATGTTGGTGGTGCAGCGTGCCTGCCACTTTATGATCTAGCTGAGCAGAACAAGTGCTTCATCTTTGGGATGCTGAAGGAAATGAATGGGCTTTGGAATGTGGTTGTCTAAAAAGTACCTTCGTTTTTTGGACCTGCATATGTAGCTGTTTTGGAATGCAACTGTTCCCCTCCTGAGTTTCAGATATGAGACTGCTATAATCCCATCACAATATCCAGTGGTGAAATCTCATCTGTCATTGTCATTCCCATTCCTTTTCATTTAGAATCAGAATAAAGTTGTATTTCAAATTAAAAAAAAAAAGGAAGAAAGAAATATAAGATAGTCTCTAACCTTCAAAAGCACTAAATTTAGTTGACAGAAACAAATATAAAATTTCAAGTCTCTCGCTAAATTTTACTCAAGCAGTTGCACACTCAATGTTAGATTCTGGGTGAAGGGGGAGCAAGCAGAACTATGCCTTTGTGTATGTGTGCGTTTCATTTTGTGATTCCAGGATTCATTTGTGATTTTCCAATGCTATTTATTCCATACTTTAGAATCTTAAGTTTTCATTCCCAAATTTACAATACTGACTTAAAGATACACACACAAAGAACAAAAAAGACTAGATCAAAAGGCCAAACCTAATAAAGGTTTAGAAAACAGTGTTTGCAGGATATTACTTTGCATACATCTTCTAGCTAAACCCAAGGCAGTTCCTGTATATATGGTAAGCTGGTGAAATGCCTTCTTAAGGCCATCCATTTAGCTAATGATCTGCCTTGGTAAAATGGCACTTACAAACATATTTGTCAGCTGAACCGAGAGAATAGCTTGCCTTTTAAGAGCTTCCTGGGCGCCTGGCACAGCTGCATCTTCAATGTGAAGCGTGCCATTGAGATCCACCAAAACAGCTTTTAACGCACGGCGTGCTGCCATCCTTCATTCCCTAGGAGAGAACAAATGAAATTAAAAATACAGTTTAGGAAACAATGGACAATTAAAAACTGGTAAGTCTTCAAAAATATCATTCATATCCAGGAAAATACTGCTTAGTGTTAAGCTGCTTCTCTTTTAGAAATGAAATGTGTTTTTAAAAATCCAAAATTTGATCCCTAAAACTTTTACAATGTTTGGGTTTTTTTTTTAAAAAAATCTTGAATTAAAAACCATAGAAAGGGGAATACTAAAAGAGAAGTTACTATTTACTTTCAGATTTCTTAAAATAATTCTTTGGTGGAATAATTCATTCATTTATTTTAAATATGAGCAAATGTACTCTGAAGAATGGGTGGATGGAAGCCTCCAATCACTGGCAAAATCTCTTTCATCTTTTGCTATATATGATGAAAGTGTTCAGGGGCACCTGGGTGGCTCAGTCAGTTCAGCGTCTACCTCTTGACTTCAGCTCAGGTCATGATCTCAGAGTGGTGAGATCGAGCCACATCAGGCTCAGGTGGAGTCAGCTTGAGATTCTCTCTCTCACCCTCTTCCTCTGCCCCTCCCCCTGCTTACAGGCATGTACGCATGCTCTCTCTATATATGTATAAATTTTTAAAATCTTGAAAAAAAAAAAACGAAAATGTTCTAATTGCCCATCTCCACCATTATAGTCTGATATGGTATATGTGGTCGAGGAGCTACCAATGTTTACAGGTCACCAAGAAGGAAATATCAAGTTATAAAGTAACTTTAGTCAGGAGATGTTCTCCTTACCTTAACCACATCCAACTTTCCTTTTGCATATTTTCCCTTTTAAAATGTGCTTATTATGAGCTACATCATATATACAGTGAAGTAAAGGGCATATGTACAGTTTAAAAATAACAAGAGTAGGTAAGAACAGTAGGGAAGCTAAAGAGAAGAGGATGGGACTTCATTATTAGTTTTTTTAAGCTTATTCATTTTTTCCTTCCATCTTTTGTTTTTATAATAAAATATTTCAGACATAGAAACAAGTATCAAAGACATCACCTTATAAATTCCCCTGTGGTACCTCCTTTGTAGTCAACTGCTCTCCCCTCCACCAACTCCTGGTAACCACTGATATTCTGTCCCTAGTTCTTTTTCAGAATGTCATATGAATAAAATCATAGAATATGTAGCCTTTTGCGGTGGGCTTCTTTTACTTAGCAAAATGCATTTAAGATCCAACCATGTTTTTGCCAGAATCAATAAAGCTCATTCCTCTTGTTACTGAACAGTATCCCACAATGTGGATATACCACAGTTTATCCATTCTCTTGTTGAATTTTACCTTGGTATTTCTGGTTTTCAGTGATCATGAATAAAGCAGTTATAAACATTTATGCACAGGTTTTTGCATTAACAGAGTTTTCAATTTATTTGGGTAAATACCTAGGAGTTTGACTGCTGGATCCTTTGGTAAGCCCAAGTTTCATTTTTAAAGGATGAAAAATGTAGCCAATAAAGATATTTAAAAGAATATGCTACTAGCTCTGAAACCAATTCCAAAAAAAGAGTTCCAAATATATCTTGAGCAATGGCAGAAACTTGTAATCTCCTACATTGACTCCTCTGAAAAGTAAATACTTATTTGTGGATGAATAAACTCTGGTATGTTTCTTTTTAAAAAAAAAAAATTATTCTTGGACTTGGGCTTCCAATAATATAGCTGGCTGAGTAACCAAATTAACTCTCCAAATGAAACCTAACAATACTGGATTAAAATACATACACACACGACCCTTGAACAACAATAGGGATGCTGACCCCTGCACAGTTGGAAATGCAAGTATAATTTTTGACTCCACCAAAACTCAACTACTAACAGCCTACTGCTGACTGGAAGCCTTAACCGATAACATAAGCAGTAAATTAACAAGTATTTTGTATGTTGTATGTATTGTATGCTGTATTTGTATAATAAAGTAACCTAGAGAAAAGAAATGTTATTAAGAAAACTGTAAGAAAGAGAAAATACATTTACAGTATTATACTGTATTTATTGAAAAAAAAAATCGCTGTATACGTGGACCAGCACAGTTCAAACCCATGTTGTTCAAGGGTGTATATATTTGTGTATGATGTGTGTATGTGTGTGTGTGTGTGTGTGTGTGTATAAAGCTTCAAGGAGCAAGGAAGAAAATAAGGATTTCTCAGATCTGAAAAAGTAACAAACCAGGAGATGAGCAGAATACTGCAGCTTGTTTTGGCCCTAAGAGCATCTGCCCACACTAGGTTACCTTTAACTGAGTCCCCCACCTCCTTGACCCCTTTAGGGAATAAAAAATAAAACTCAGAGCCCACCTGAAGAGATAGATCCTCCCAATCTAAAAGCAGAGCCTTCACTGTAAGGATGAGCCAAAAATAAGCCATCACTGGCACTCCCATCCTACCTTGTCTCAGTTGACTACAAAAAAATCAACTACTATGAAACTTGGCCCAAACAGTGAAAGGAAGAAAGTGCCACAGAGAATGTGGAATCATAGCCAGCCCAGGACCCAGTCTGCAGACTAAACTCATATTATCAAAGGTAAGTCCTCAGAGAACCTTCAAGATTTTACATCACAATGACCTTGACAATAGGTGCCCAGCTGAAGCAAATGCAAACCCTCCGCAAGATATTACTTTCAGCCCAAACAGTAAAGAAATCCCATAAATAAAATCAAATAAAATTCTAAGCATAATGAGCAAGTGACCTAAAGAAATAAGGACCATAAGGGAGAAGAACCTACAGAAACAACCGTGCATAAAGCAGTCCCGTAAGGGCTCCTTTGATAATGTGATTATCAGATAGATCCACTGGATAGGCCTATATGTTTAAGAATAAAAGACAAGACTGAAAATCTGTGCAAAAAAAACCATGAAAAACTAAACATGTACAGATCAGAAAGCCCAACGCATTCCAGAAGTCCATATCTAAATCACTGTATACTGAAAGCAAAGAAAAGATCATGAAGGCAGCCAAGGGAAAAGAACACATTACTTTCAAAGAGGCAACACACTGACAGCTACGTTCACACTAGCAACAATGACAGCCAAAACACATTAGAATAATATTTTCAATGTGCTGAAAGAAAATAACTGCCTACCTAGTAACAGATAAAAAAACATCACGACCAAGTTGGGGTTTATCCTATTAATACCAGGTTGGTTTAAATTACGAAAATCAGTCACTGTTATTTACCACATTAACAGATGAAAGAAGTAAAATAATGTCTGATCATGTCAAATCATGCAGAAAAAGCATTTGATAAAATTCAGCATCTATACACACTAAAATACTCTAAGCAACATAAAAATGGAAGGGAACTTCCATAAGCTGATAAAGGCTATCTACAAAAAGCCTATAGCCAATATTAGACTTATCAGTAACATACTGGAAACATCTTTGAGACAGGAATAACACAAGGATCCTACTATCACCACTTCCATTTAACAGTGTAAATAATACCCCAGCTAGTGCAGTCAGGCAAGAAAAATAAGGTATAAGGATTGGAAAAGAGAAAACTATTGCTGTTCATACATGTTATGATTGTATATACAAAAATTCAAGATTCTAAACTAATAGGAAAGTATAACAATATTAAAAATCACTATCATTTCTATGTCACTAAAAATAATTATAAAACTAATTTAAAAATATTACTTGCGATAGTATCATAAAATATAAAGTCACCAGAAAAAGTCTAATAAAAGATGTCAATATTTTTTATGTCAAAATTTAAAAACTTCAATGAAAGCCACAAAAAAATAGTTAAATATATCGAGGCACCATTTTCATGGATTAAAAGACCCAATATTGTAAAGATATCAGTTTTCCCTCTAATGATCTATAGATTTAGGGCAATTCAAATCATTATCTCAAAAAGTGTTTTGTGGAACTTGATAAGCTGATTCTAAAAGCTATACATCAGTGCAAACGGCCAAAGACAGCCAAGATACTTCAGCCAAGACTGAAGAAGAAAAAGAAGGTGGGACTTTGCTTTACCAAATATCCAGATTTGATTAATGAACTCCCGTAATTAATTAAGATATTGTGGTATTAGCACATAAAGAGACAGACTGATCACTGGAACAGAAGAGAGAATCCAGGGGGCGCCTGGGTGGCTCAGATGGTTAAGCGTCTGCCTTCGGCTCAGGTCATGATCCCAGGGTCCTGGGATCGAGTCCCGCATTGGGCTCCCTGCTAGGCGGGGAGCCTGCTTCTCTCCCTCTGCCTCTGCCTCTCTCTCTCTCTCTGACTTTCATGAATAAAAAAAAAAAAAAGAAGAAGAGAGAATCCAGAAAAAGATCCCCCCCATCCCATGTATAGAAACTGGACATGACAGAGGTAATTTCAGATTCATGAAGAAAGAATGATGTGGTCAATAAAATGGTGTTAGAACAACTAGAAAAAATTAAATTGCACTCCCATATAACACTATATACAATTTTTCCCAGGTAGATTAAACCTGGGAAACATGTTTATGGCAAAACTGTAAAACTTCTATTTTTTATTTATTTTTAAAAAAGATTTTATTTATTTATTTGAGAGAGAGAGAAAGCGCACAAGCAGGAGGGAGGGGGAGAGGGAGAAGGAGACTCCCCGCTGAGCAGGCAGCCCGATGCGGAACTCGATCCCAGGACCCTGGGATCATAACCTGAGCCGAAGGCAGATGCTCAACTGACTGAGCCACCCAGGCGCCCAAAACTGTAAAACTTTTAGATAGGAGAATACCTTCATGACTTGAGGATAGGAATGGCTTCTTTAAGCTATAAAAAGCACTGACCATAAAGGAAAAGGCAGATAAATTCAATTACTAGAAAAGAGGGTTTTTAAAAGTAGTGGAGAGAGAGAGAGAGTGAAAATATACAGAGTGAAAAACAAATTTCCAACACATGTGAGAAAAGACCAGAATCCAGAAAATATAAACTATAAATATTAAGACAAACGACCCAGTAGAAAAATGGGTGACATCTGTACTCAATAAAAAATGTTAACTCTGAAGGTAATTAAAGAACAAAATATAAACACGACTGGATAAACAACAAAAGATGTGTAGTTAAAAAAACACAAAAACACCTGTATAACTAGAGCCAGCAAATGGTCGTAATAAAAACTGACAATATTAATCCTTATTGAAGCATCCACATAGGCTTCATGTTACCAACGCATTTAAAAAGGCTGTATTTTTGCTTTCATCAGTTCCACGGAACATACCTTTTAAATTCCAAAATGCTCTCTGGAGCATTACATATCTGAGTGACTGAGGCCTAGAAGAAAAAAAACTGAGATTCCCCACTCAAACCTCAAAATATACTTCCTCAATTAGCCCCAGTATAGGCCTTGACTGCTTCTGCCATGATCTCGTCTGAACCTCTGTAATACCTCTTAGTTGAACTACAGGTCAGTATTCGATAAAATGTAATTGTAAAATATATGTGTCACCTCCATAAAACAGGCAAAGGCTTCAGAAGTAGTCCATGTCTTTTGTTTATCTTGGGTCCATGTCCCACCATCTCCCATAGTTTGAACAGGTTGTAGGGGATATACCTTAGAAAGTCATCAACAACTGATAATGAACGGCACATATTCAGTACAAAGAAGAAAAGTAAATTCTCTCTCATGCCAAAAGGAACTCTTTAAGATACTTCAGAAGGACATCTCCCCTTGAATATCGTGGTGCATCTCAGGCCAGCAAGCCCTCTTTACCCTCAAAGCTGCTCTTTTTCCTACAATCCTTATGAGGGAATGGCCGCCCCAGCAATCCAGATGTGGCCACCAGGCTCTCCCACTCTTTCCTCCCATTCAATCAAATGCCACATCATGTCAGCTCTACCTCCTTTGAATCCACTCACTCCTCTCTATCATTATTAAAACTATCTTGGTTTTGAAATCACCTCTAATCTAGCCTATTTCAACAACTCCCTAAATGTCTTCTCTGCTTCAAATCTTCTTATCTCCAGCCCCAAATCCATTCCCCGAAGCAAAGTAGTGCAGTGAAGTCCAAGAACTAAGGGGTTGCACATGCCTGGGTTTGAATGTGACTCACTAGCTGTGTGAACGTGGGCAATTTTCTTAACCTCTCAGCCTCAGGTTCTTCATCACTAAAGTAGAAGGAATTACACCCACCTCTAATGGTTGACAGGACAATTAAAGAAAGTAACACATGTACTGTGAACACTGTTCCCCACATAGAAAGGCTGGGTTATGTATGTGGGGGTGGAGGGGAGGGTACATGATGCATGTGTCAAGGACTACAGAAATCACAAGATACATATGATGCAAAGTCCTCAAGCCATCAGAATATCTTGAGGATTTGAGAAAACATTTTATACCAAACCAAGTATATACTTTGGTATATCATTCAAATCTTGTATAAATATTTAAAACAAGAGATTTCAACAAACAATTTTCTCCTGGGAGGCTGGGGCTTTTCAGAATATGCCTTCTAGACCTCCTGGGGAATACAAATTCTCTTTTCTTCCCTATGTACTTCCAGTAGAAAAGTCTGGAACCACTGTATGCACTCAATAAATGACACTATTATTCAGTCACTATCCAGTTTAAAATCTTCCAGTTGCTCTGCACTGCCCTCAGGATAAAGTCTGAACCATGAATGACTGGTGTGCAGAGCCCTGGTTTATCTCTCCAACTCCTTTGTCTCTACTCCCACACCAAAGTTCCACGGCACTGCAGTTGGCTACCAGGCCTGTACTCTACCTCCCTCAACGCTGGACTTTGGTCTAGAATCACTTTTGTTCCCTGACTTCTACCACCGCTGTCTCCTACATCCTCCCATTCCCTGGCCAACTCCTGCAGTTCACAGGTCTCAGATTATCGTCCTTTCCTCGGGCATTCCTGAGTCCAGGGCTGGGCGAGGAGCTCCTAGCTTGCTCCTATTATCCCACTTATCACTCGGTCCAAACTGCTAAGCTCTACGAGGAAAGGAGCTGTTGTTGCCTTTTCCGGGGCACTACTGATCGCTCAGTATAGGCTTGTGAGTTAATTCATGAAGCCTGGTCTCAGTAACTGGTATGGTTCCAAGAACAAAGGTCTTTCAGCACTAACAACGGCGATCTCCTCCATCTCCTGGATGGGAAAGGGCCTCAGGACTGGTAGCTGCACTCTGCCCCAGTACAAAATCCAGGATCTGGCAACACTGACCGGAAGGGACACCAGCTTCGAAATACAGTCCAGGGGCAGGTCCCGAGGAACGTCTACCACACCAGAATCGCAATGTGCCCCAGGACCACCGACAAGCCCCGTGGCCCGTAAGAAGTGCCTGGAGCCCCACTCCGCGCATGCGCGGTGGCCCGGTGGCCGCGGGAGCCGCCCCCGCCCGGAGGGGTGGGCCTGTCCTCTCGGAGCGCGCGCGCGGGTTGGTCCGCGGCCCAGGAAGGGGTGGCCTAGAGACGCAACCAGTATCCCCGAGCCCTCTACAAAGAAATGCAGCCTCCGCACGGGTGGGAGGTCGCCCGTCCCAAAGCGGCTCCTCACCCCTGCTCCGGACGCCGTCCTCAGCAAAAGCCCCGCTACCAGGAAAGTCAGCACAGCCCCGCCATTCGCAACGTCCTCGAGGACAGCCCAGGGCGCAAGGCAAGCTGCCGCTAGACGCCGGAAACTGGGCCCAAGGCCGCACCGGAAGTCCCGCCTCTCCGCCATCCAACTCCGCCCCATCCGCCCACGCCTCGCTCCGGATTTCGGATGCCCAGGCTGGAGTCTATAGTCTTGCTCCTTAGCACCTTCCAGGTGGAAAAGTTGTTCTTGAGACCCGCTCCCTCAAGGGCGCGGCCTGCTTAGCCTCAGATGCAGGAGGATAAACGAAACCTCTGCCTTTGCTCAGCAGCTCTTTCCCCTTCTACAGCGCCATTGGTGAACCAAGTATTGAGTACCTTTCTTTGCCGCCACCCTCCGTCGCTGCACCTCTTCATGCCCATTCTCGAGGCGTAACTCGGAAGTCATCTCCTTGATACTTTCCATGAAATACCGATCTCTGAAGTCATTTTCTGCTTTGCTACTTAAACAGCATCTGGCATTTGTAGCTGTGTTAACCACTACCTCAGGCAGTGAGGTTCCTCTTTTCCTAGATAGCTATACCCAAACCTTAGGCTGTCAACTCTCCCATCATGCCTCTCATTAGAGCAACCCCAGGCCTTGCCTGTCGTTTCTAGGGGAGCAATACCTCGAGGTACGGGCAACCATCTCCCTCACTGCTCCCCTCCCACGCACCTCCTGGGAGTCTCTACTTTGATCCACATGGGCTGCCTTCTTGAGTGCAGAGGTGGTCGTCCTGTGCATTCTCTATGAAAACGACTAAATGAAAAACTTTCTGGAGCAGTCTGACGTAATAGGATACACACTCTGGTTTGCACATATGGAACTCCTTGCCTTGGGGCTTGTGCTGCCAGAACCCATCCAACATCCCCTGCCCAGTGCCGCAGTCTGCCATGTTATGAGCTAGAACACTTTCCTCTGGACTAGTGACCCTCCACTTTTCCTCCCCACTGGTCCTGGAGGTTGTTTTTGTTTTATTCATATTTGTTAAGTCTATTTTCTATGTGAGGGCATACGCGGTTGAAGGAAAAGCAATCTGCTCCTAGTTTTCCCTTCAGAACTAAGAGCTGCGACCAGACTAAAACAGCACTGAAGGATTTTAAGCAAGTGGGTAATGTTAAGATTTGCCTTTTTCTAAATGCTTACTCTGGCTGCAGTATGGAGAATGGATGGGAGAGGGGCCGACTTGTATGTAAGACCAGGTAAGCTACTGCAGGGCTACAAGAAGAAATGCTTGCACTAAATTGTGGGGAAACAAAGCAAATTGAAGAGATCTTAGGAGGTAAAATAGTCAGAAATTGTTGACAGATTAAATTGGTAAGGGAGAGGAAGGCATCAAGATAATTACCAAGTTTTAGGCTTGGGCAGTTTGGCAGTGTAAGTGATGGTGTCACTCACTATAATATGGCATGATTGAACAGGACTAATGGCTTCCTCCTCAAAAGACTCAAATGATTTTGCTTGCCAAAGGGCAAGATGAGTAAAGAAGGGATGGGATGTCTAAACAGATGGTGACTACACTTATGGAGGTGAGCACTGCATAATGTATAGAACTGTCAAATCACTATGTTGCCTGAAAGTAGTTAACATTGTACGTCAACTATACTTCAATAATGAAAAAAAAATTCAGTTATTGACAAAAAAGAAAAAAGGAGGGGCTGAATTTGGAAAAGAGAAAGATGGTACAAAAACGCAAAGGGAGAGTAAAGAAAGCAGTGTCAGAACTGAAACAAAAACAGTAGGATTCCAAAACTCACCTTGATCAATACCCTTGGACACTGCCCACTATGTGTCTAAAGTCCTTGCACAGAATGTTTTCATAATATCTGGCATCTAATGACCAATCAGGGGCCAAGAAAAATTTCAGCAAAAAATAATTCCATTTCGCTTAGTATCAAAATTTTATTTATCGGTAATAACTTGGAAACTACGAGGCACTGAGAAAGTACTTTATTTCACTAAAAACATTTACTTTGGGAGAACATCTCTTTGGTTGAGGTACATCTAGAATCAAAGGTTAGTGACCTGGAAAAGGTATACATATATAAATCACCTGGAGCAGATTTCTATTCTGAAATAGTTCTGGACCAGTTTTACAGATGAAGCAACTGTAAACAACTGAGGTCTTAGGAAGTTTGTCTTAAGTCATGATAAAAGGTTTTGCTTGGCATGTTAGAAATACCCCGCCTCCCACTCTTTTTTACTACTCCAATATATTGCTTTCTCTCAAGTCACTTCATGAGTACATATACACTCAAGTGATACCATATACCTGTAGACCACAGATCACATTGCCTACTCTATCTAAAGTAGGGATTTTTTTTTTTTTTTTAAGGATACTCTTTTAAACTATGTTTTCAAAAACTTCAGTTTTTTTAAATTTATTTTTTATTTTTTAAAGATTTTATTTATTTATTTGAGAGAGAGAATGAGATAGAGAGCATGAGAGGGGGGAGGGTCAGAGAGAGAGGCAGACTCCCTGCTGAGCAGGGAGCCCGACGTGGGACTCGGTCCCGGGACTCCAGGATCATGACCTGAGCCGAAGGCAGTCGCTTAACCAACTGAGCCACCCAGGCGCCCAAAAACTTAAGAGTTTTGTGGAAGTACCTTAGGAATGATGACAAGAGCAGGGTGGAGGTTGAACAGTGGGCCTTTGGGCCCCATCCCTACTTCGACTAGAAATAAGTGAACTGCTCTCATCTGTTTCAGATAGTGGAACATTACAGTTCTGTGTTATCCCTTTTGGAATCTGGTTCTACCATTAACAATCAAAACTTGAAAACCACTGTACTTAACTAAAGATCAGGGTATGAATTTGGTTGACATCTACACGTGAGCCAAGATCCTTTATGAGATAGGTCAGAGGCACATAGACACAGGGTCAGCATACATTAGGACCATAAACATCATGGATATTTGGAATCTAGAATGATCACCAATTATTAACACTGAGAATGGCTAAAGGGAGGATGTGGGCAGGCAAACAGACACTGAAGTTACTGTCAACTAAGATACTATACTTACTGAATTTCAACTGCTCTGGGGAAATCAGGGCTAACCTGTGAAAGCTTGCCGACCTTCCTACAGGCACATTGAAGCTAGAATTGTGTTAAGTGGCCTCCAGAGATGAAATATTTTGATATTCAGTGCTTCAGTTTCCTCAGAACTACTTTGCTACAGAATATTCTGATCCTGCCCTGCTATGACTGCTCTCCACTGGAGTCTGAACTCGGACAGTATCCTGCCACTAAATGAGCATGAAGGTGTGCTGTAAAGTTTTACAAGAAAATGGCATCAGGCCAAGGTCTCTCTTTTCTTTCCTTTTAAAATTCTGTATGGTCTGTGGAGAAATGGGAGTGCTCTCAATTAACTGCATGTACTGAATCTGTTCAGTGGCTTAAACTTCGACTCATGCATCGGATTTTTGTTAAGGCCAAAAGAACACTGCTTCTAAGTGCCAAATATGTTACTCATATGAGCCAGATAATCAACTAAGAATCCCTGGTACATCTTTTTGGTTCAGCTGCAAGCCTGCGGCCCAAAGATCATCTATCTCTAACTCAGGCATGGCCAAAAGGCATTCAGTACCTGCTCCAAAGTTTTAGAAGTAACCTAAATCATGGAATAAAAGTTGCTCATGAGTCTCCTTGATGTAATCAGCAATTCAGTTAACTCACTGAAGAAAAAAAAGTTTAATGTTTACTTTCATTAAATCTATGCTCAGTGATTTTACAGCAAAGAAAGTATATAACCAGTGTCACACATGAAATGAGATTAATTCAGTTAACACTGACAGGTAAGGTACAAAAACAAGTGCTTGACTTGGAAATTTAACTTTATTTACAAATGTTCTCCTATAAACAAAGATGCCACTCTATCCCTTTAAACTATAATAACTGATAATTTCCTAGGAAAACCATTTACATAATTTTAATCTTCCTGCATAAAACTGTATTATGGAATGAGCAAATATGGAATGGTCTAAGAATATAAAAACAAAACAAAAAACTTATCTAACATGAATCTCTATTGACAGACAGAATGAAGAATTAAGAATTATACCCCTTAATGTGCTACTCCAGAAAACGGAAACGTGATAATTTGGGGGAGAGGTAAATGCTTCACAATAGTCTTCCTACATAGCATAGTTTAATTGTGACTGTTTAGGATTGCTCTTGCAGGCTAATATTTAGGCTGATTTTAAAAAATAAGTCATTACTGTAAAAAAGCATAGACTTTTCTACAGATTTTTCTACCAATGGAAATATGTAGATAGTGGTCTGATATCATTCAGGCCAACTAATAAAATAACAAACACATGAAAAGAACTTAAAAACACAACCATCATGTGACTATCTGACTTACAAAATTAGAATTCTCCCTGAAGTCAGAGAGTATTGCTCAATAGTTGCTATAAATTTGAATTTGTCATGGCCAAAACGATATATAGACAAAATAAAGAGTTCAAAGTAAAATTACCCAAATTACCAATTTATCATTTTATATGTAGTAATTACTTTTTAAAAATCCTTTAAATTTTATGTAGGAAGATAATCACTCTCACATCATAGCTAAGTCACAAGGAACTTCAAAACCTTGAAAAAAAATTTATCCCTGAGAAGTGAGAGAGGAAAAATCTCTAAAAACACACAAGTGACAGTCCTGTACCCTTTTAACAATCTTTATCATAGCATGAACTTTTATTAACAGTTAGCAATCAAATGTATTCCAATCCTGGATAGTTACTGCCTCTGATGACTTAATCTTTCTGTAATGAAACTATAAGTGCAACATTTTTTAAAAAATCAGATAAATAGGGACTCTGGTTTTATTGTCAGGTTTACATTTTTGTCAAGTGCAAGGATGACCAGCTAAGACATGTATATTCCAATAATGACTGAAGTAATAACTTCTGCTGGCATCTCTTCTTCTGAGTCTCCATTTCCCCCACTGTTCTTCACCCAAATAATAAAAGTAATACAATGGCAATGGAGTTTATTATTATCAATGGCACTGTAAAGAAAAAAAAAAAGTTTGTTACTATAAAGAAAATAGCAGGAAAAAACTAAGTAATAGTTACTAGCATCTAGGGAGGATGAAAATATCAATATGTCATCCATAATCATGTTGCAAATCATTCTAACAAAGGAACATGCACTGGATCATAAAATCCAAAATTTATTTTAAAGAGGGCTTGTGTGACTGGGGTTAAGAGTCACACTGGTACAACTAAATCAATATGAGACATCTGTGAATGGTGCTGGTGCAGGGTTGGGAACACAGAAGCACACCAGGTCCAGGCAGAAGGAGACATGGCTGTCTGTGACACTTGACATTAGGAATAAAGGGCAAAGAAGATTCCACAGTTTCACCACTAAATTAAGAGTGAACTTATTTACCATTCTATCCAAAGTTGTGATAAAAAATCCTAACAACGAAAGAGAGAGACAGACCCTTATTTTAATGGTTTTAAGTAAAAACTTTTGAACCCTTCTTTCTCCAGTCGCTCTAAAATAATATCTAATAGGGATGCCTGGGTGGCTCAGTCAGTTAAGTGTCTGCCTTCAGCTCAGGTCATGATCCCAGCCTGCTGCTCCCCCTGCTTGTGCTCTCTCCCTCTGACAAATAAATAAATAAAATCTTTAAAATAATATCCAACAGACTGGCAGATATGGGACCTTTATTTTTCTTTCAAAAGGCTTCTAGGACTCTAGATGACTTTACTACTTGAAGCAACATAATTTCCAAAAGGTAAGAACACTGCTTTCAAGTCTGAGAGGTAACACGTGAACAGATTATACCACTGGACATTCCATTCGCATCAAGTGGTTTAGACAGAAGTAAGAAGCAAACTAAGAAAGAAAACCAGTAACTTCTAAACAGTAAAGCCAGGTTAAAGAGAAAAAAACTTCACTACAAAAATGGTGTGATAGTATTCACACTGAGAAGCTCTGCTACTTCAAATCACAAAATTAAAACTTAAAAGAGCGTTTCACTAATTTTTTTTTCTTACCTCTCATCACAGTTCTTACAGATCGAATAAGGTTCATTAGCTGAGACTTAATTCCTGGCTCCTCTCCAAATCCACCAATTCCCTGGTCTGCTCCCCAGCCAACTGCGTAATATAAAAATGATTAGCTGTGTTAAAATTTATTATGCACTTGCCTTGCTCCCTCATTAGTCATCTTCTAAAAGATTAGCTTGAGTCTTTGTTAAAGACAGTAAAATACAGTCATCTGAATTAAAAGTTACCATACTGATTAAATATTGTAGAGTATATTTTTTACTTTGGTGGCAGCAACAATCTTATTTCATTTCCACACTGATTTTATAAAATAAACTACAGTCTAAATTATTCCATGGCATTTAATTCAGTGAAGATGACTGTTGTGACATCCTGATTGTTTTTTTCCTTTTTTCAAACAAAATATTTTTTAGAACTGAAAACCAAGGCATATGGTCAAACTCGATAATTAGCTCAATTCAGAATTTGTAAAATCCCACACAATTAGCAATATAAAAATGTTGTGGCTGAGACACACTATCTACATTACTTGGGGAAATTTGAACGTAAACATGCTCACAGCTTGCTTAGGCTTTCAGAGAGTCCTCCATCCTGCCAGCTGGGGCACATCTTTCTCTTTTCATCACTCTCTTCATTTCTCCATTCTAGCTGCGGAATCTAGCCCACTACCCCACTTATTCTCTGTAGAAGAGTCTTTTACTTTCTTCGGTGTCACTTTCCTGATATACATCATTATTTCTTTACCTTTATCTGCTAGTTTTCATTACTGCCATACATTCTGCTGAAGGCCTACAAGTCCTCACTTCTGCAACTTGTCCTCTGGTCTGCATTTCAGGCCCACTTTTCATATCTTAACATTACATTGTTTTGTAGCTCCAATGACTATAGGGCTTAGTTCCTGACATGCTGGCCCTTAAACTTGATGATGGTCTTTATTTTCTATGTGAAAGAACCAAGTCTCAGGAAACAAGATTGCACTTCATTTAATCAACTTTTATTTGGTCAACATGAACGTTAAGCAAGGGTTGGCCTGCTTTTTTGGTCACATCAACAGAGACTGTTGTGGGATAAAGCTTTAAAATTCGAGTTCACAAGAGAGCTGATGTGTTTGGACTGGCACTCCCCCTTCGAGGCCTAGCTCGGGCTGTGCTGAGAAGCCATCCCAGTGGACAGCAGTGTCGCCCATTTCTGTGCCCCCGCACTGCAGCCACCGTCACAGTGGTTACAATCAGCCTCGCTGATGTCTCACAAGACTCTCTCAACAGATGCCTCTGGAATCTAGCTGTCTTAACCCCTTGAGTTTTCTCCCTTACAGGGTCAGATCTCTCCACCACCCAATCATGTGACGATTCCCACTGCCTACTGAGTACAGTTCAAATCCTAAAACTGACATTCTAGCCTTATATCCCACCACTACCTTCCAATTCCTATTCATACTCAATGCCCATTAATTGCAGTACATGTTAAAGGCAGCTTCTGAATCTAGGTCTGACTTTAGCGTCAGGGCCTTTCCTAGTTCCCTCTCATATCATAATGAACCTTCTTTCTCTTTGCTCCCCAAATAGCCTCCTGACTGTAGTAACTTTGTTCTCCTTCATGGTTAGCTGTTTTCAAGTGTCTCTCATTAGACTATAAAATCCTGGAAGACGGGGACTAAATTTAGTCTTTCTTCACCTTCCCACTCTCCTGCACTCCCACCCCACAGCAAGTGTTTAGTAAAGGTTTGTGGAATTGAAGTGAGTAATAGTAGACTGAGTTAATCTGGGATAAGGTGAAACAAGGTAATTTCTAGGATCCCAATTCCAAAGAACTCCATTTCTGAATTTTTATGACACAAGAAGTTATAACATGAACAGACAGATCATTCCACTGTAGCTTTAGGGGAAGGGGACAGAAATCCTCCAATATCAAATGTACACATCTATCCAAATTAAAAGTAATTTTAGAAAATATACCTGCATCTTGCCTGGGCAGCATCACCCTCCTACTTCAGGATCTACTCTCCAACAAGCAAATAAACTTCTGCCGCTTCTCCAACGTTTGCTTTTACTCTATTACGAGTTTTACCACCATGTCTTTCCTCCAAATATCTGTCTCACTGTTCCAGAAGCTCACTCAGCATTGTCCACTAAATGGCAGTCCTCTTTTTGTAATCTAAGTTCAAATTGTAGCACCAGCCTTCACCTACTTACAGTGTGGTAAAAACTACTTCATATTCATCTCTAGACATATAGGATACACAAAATGACCACCCACCATCAACTGTGTCAGTTTCCAACCTCCGTAACTGCTACAAAAGATTTCTATGGGAAAGCCGCGTGGCTGGGATAACTTACTTACAGAAACCTCTTTAACAGCTCTGTACAATAAAAAAAGCACTGTGGTTCTGGTTCATCATGATGGGGTCAGGGAGGAAAAAGGTCACCCTGACCCTCCTGGGGTCCCTGACTAGGTCTGAAAATTACACTGATAAGGGGTGCCTGGGTGGCTCAGTCGGTTGAGCGTCTGACTCTTGGTTTCAGTTCAGTTCATGATCTCAGGGTTGTGGGACTGAGCCCCATGTTTCTCTCCCTCTGCGTCTCTTTTTCGCTCAAAATAAATAAAATCTTAAAAAAAAAAAAAGAAAATTACACTGATAAAAACAGATAAACAGGAAAAAGCATACAAATTCTATTAACTTTTTACAAGACAACATCTTCAAGCACCAGTGAGGCCCACCAGTAAACAAGCCCAAGCACACAGCACAGCTTCCAATGAGCCTCTGTGCCCTACACTTAAAAATGAACGGTCAAGAAGAAACCATCCTTAACATGGAAGGACAGAGCAAAAACAGAAAAAGGAGACTTTGAGGAAGAGACAATGCAAGAAGTAGAAGAAAACCTTTTTACTATGTTTTTTTTAAGTGACTGGTTTATTCTTTATTTTTTTAAGTAATCTCCATGCCCAACATGGTGTTCAAACTCATGACCTCAAGATCAAGAGTCGAATGCTCTACTGACTGAACCAGCCAGGCACCCCAAAAGAAAACATTTTTAAAAATGAACATCCATAGAGAGCAAAGCTCCTGTACCTATGAAACAAGAACAGGATGCCATAAAAAAGGAACATTAAGGGCGCCTGGGTGGCTCAGTTGGTTAAGCGACTGCTTTCGGCTCAGGTCATGATCCTGGAGTCCCGGGATCGAGTCCCGCATCGGGTTCCCTGCTCGGCAGGGAGCCTGCTTCTCCCTCTGACCCTCCCCCCTCTCATGTGCTCTCTCTCTCTCATTCTCTCTGTCTCAAATAAATAAATAAAATCTTTAAAAAAAAAAAAAAAAAAAAGGAACATTAAGGAATCAAGCCAAAGCTCTTGTTCTTGCTACATTAGCATAAGAAGTTCAAGAGGTTGACAGATTAAGGTGAGGAAACCTATCAGACAAGGCTAAAGGAAAAAAGAAGAGTATCAACCTGTCAAAATAACTGGAGTTTCAGAGAGAAGAAAGAACAGACAGGGAGAAATATCAAAGAAATATTAAGAGATAATATTGTGGAACTGAAGGACATGAGCCTTTAAGCCAAAAGGACCCAATGAGAGAACAGCCCAATAAAAAAAAAGCCCACACGCTGCCACATTTTTGTAAAATCTCAGCCCTCTGAGGACAAAGAGAACACCCTAAAGGCTTTAAGACAGACAGTTCAGGTTGTAAAAAGAATCAGAAACAGAATGGCATCAGACTTTTTTTTTTTTAAGATATTACTTATTTATTTATTTGACAGAGAGAACGAGCGAGACCGAGAGAGAGCACAAGCAGGGGGAGTGGCAGGCAGAGCGAGAAGCAGGCTCCCTGCTGAGCAGAGAGCCCGATGTGGGACTTGATCCCAGGACTCTGGGATCATGACCTGAGCCAAAGGCAGATACTTAACCAACTGAGCCACCCAGGTGTCCCCGGCATCAGACTTCTTTATGTCAATACTGGAAATGAGAAAATTAAGTGGAACAATGTCTTCAAAACTCTTTAGAAAAATTAGTTCCAATCTAGAATTCTATACCCAAACCACAAATCAACTAGAAGAATGACATCATTATTTTTTATTGTTCAGCTGTGAGCAATATTCACTGATGGTAACATAAATATGGAATACCAATATTGCCAATAATTGGCTGGAGATGGGAGAGATGGGGGAGGGGATATGTGTGTGTACTTGTGCTCCCATGAGCACAAATGTGCTGCTGATGGTATAATTATACTAAACCCTTCCACAGCATTAAATCAGTGACTCAAAACTTGGAAGAGTTGAAAATAATTGCTTTTGAGAAATGGGGCTCAGGTTGCAGAGAGATGGGGCAGGAGGCTTCTATCTTTCTTTATAAACAGAAGAGCTTTTTGACTTTAACAACCACACACACACTTACACTGCTTTGATAAAAAGAAAAATGAAATTTAAAAAGAAAGCCTGTAAAGACGCTCACCCACTGGAGAAACCCCTCTGCAATTAGGCCTTCCTCTTCAGGGCATGAACACCCTGAGGGCAGGGACAAGGTCTACAAGTGGAAAATCTTCATCTATGAGTTACTCTGAATATTTAAAAGTATGTTTTAAAACCAGCTTTAGGGGCGCCTGGGTAGCTGAGTTGATTAAGCAACTGCCTTCAGCTCAGGTCATGATCCCAGGCTCCTGGGATCAAGTCCCACATCAGGCTCTACTCTGCAGGAGCCTGCTTCTCCCCTCTGCCTGCTCTGCCTGCCACTCCCCCTGCTTGTGTTCCCTCTCTCTGTCAAATAAATAAATAAATAATCTTTTTAAAAAACCCCCAAAACCAACTTTAAATGGTATTGTTGGTTTCATTTCCTTTACTTGCTTTTTTTAGAATTTATCATTGCTAAAATTAACAAGCCTTTTCACCCACAGCCACAATCTCTTAGATGGTAAAAAGGACTTGTTTTCAGTATGTTACGGATTATGCGCCCAATTTTTGTTAGAAAGCATAATTTCCAACAATCTTTTTTTCTTTTAGACCTGTTTCAAAAATGTCTGAATGTATGTTTTTACATAATAAGAGTGACTACCAGAAAAAAATGTATTTTCCAACACTGAATAACTGCTCTTCAACAAAACAGGATAAAACTCTACAATATTGGGAGTATGACATTTTAAGCATCAGCATTGAAGTATTTTAAAAAATACTAAGTTATCAGTTAATTTTAGCCTAGTCTCTATTTCCATGCCACCAGAATGAAAAGACAACTTAATTTTAGGTAGAGAGAGTAAATCCTTTGTTTAGATATTCCATGGACAAAAAACACAAAGGTGACAAGTAAAGGACCAGATGCCATGGATTATCTTTTACTGTAACAAATAGTTTTCCCTCCAACTGCTAATTAGGGAGTCTCAGTTGTTTTTCTAAGGAAATTGGCCAAAGCTTTAAAGAGCTTTGCCTTTTTTTTTTTTTTTAAAGGAGAAAGATTCAATTCTGCAGCTCTCTTGACATTTCCATTGCTAGAGGGCCTAGAAAAGAACAAATGGTAAGACCAGCCAGCACTGGTTGCCTCCATGATTTCAGGAAGAGAGTTAAATATAAAAAGTTACTTATTGCAAACACCAAAAATGTTCTTTTGCTGCCCAGACTTCAAAGAGTCATACAGAAAATGTCAATCCATCCAGATTCAGCCAACAACCCTCAGCCAGATACATCCTGAAGAAAAAGTATTAGAAACGTATTAGTACAGTTAGTGTTAGTATTAAAAGTATTAGTAGAGTTTTGAGGGCTGGTTGACCCTGTTTCCATACGTGCAAAAGAGACAAGCTGCTTCACTTTGTCAGTGTCACCCAAGTTTGCATGGGAATCAAATGCTATCATAGATGTGAACGTACCCAATAAACTCCAGAATAAAGAATTCTACTAACATTAAGTTTTAAAAAATTACCTTGATCAAAAAGATCAATGTTGAAGTAAATGATCTGGTATACTTGGATCAATATAATTAGTTTCCAGCTCAACATAACAATTTCTATTGAATCTGGGATGAAATTCAACAAATGCTTTTTAGACTATATATTTACAGAGAAACTTACATGTCTACATGGTTTTCTCAATGTTTTATAAACTGCCATGCTCATACCATGACTATCATACAAGGCCTGTAAAATGCCTTGCTCATTTCTCTGTATTTGTGCACACCTGATTTACTGTTTAACATCTACCTCCTTTAGGAATTCTCCCTCCATTACCTGGGCTCATACAGCTCTCACTACTCTAAATTCTAATGTTACATTGGCTCTGGAGCAGTCATTTAAACCCTGAATCCGTAGTACCTTGTACTATTTTAACTATTTGCTATGAATTGAATTGTGTTCCCCCCAAATTCCTATGTTGAAGCCTATGTGGAGACAGGGTCTTAAGGAGGTAATTACAGTTAAATGGATCTTAAGGGTAAGGCCCTAATCTGATAGGACTGTGGCCTTACAAAAAAGAGGAAGAAGAGAGAGATCTCGATTCCCTCCCCCCTCCCTCCACCTAGCCATGTGAGAACACAGTGAGAAGGCACCCATCTGTAAGCCAGGAAGATAGCCCTCACCACACCTCGACCTGATCTTAGACTTCCAGCCTCCAGAACTGCGAGAAAATCAATTTCTGTTGTTTAAGCTACCCAGTCTATGATACTTCCTTATGGCAGCCAGAGCTGACTCATACACTGTTTCATGTATGAAATGTTTCTTTTGTAGCACTCATAAATACTACCGGACATAATACTTGTCAAATGGATCCATACCCGGCACCACAAACAAAAACTAGTAAGAATAATTTGGGCAGGTATTAAAATTCACTGCGTGTATGTTTTTTTTTCTTGTACAAAAAGGGAATTTGCATCATTGTGGAACACCAGAAGAAACACATTCTCTGCACTATAGTCAAAATACTGGCTAAACTATTTGGTATAAACCTACAGCTCTCAAAGCAGGAATTGCAAGAATATGATAATGGTAATGTTACTCAGTTATTTAGAAAATACTCACTGACTGACGGAATTGTAACAATGAGAGAATCCTGGTCATCAGTCTCCTGGAGAAGACCAGAAAGGAACTGCAGTGGTGCTACAACCTATGAAATAGGTCAGTGATGGTTTCTAGGAGAGGCAAATGGCAGAGGTAGGCCTTAAAGAACAGTCTGAGGTAAGTCAAGGAACCTGAAGGCAGAGGAAGTATGCATAAAGGCTCAGTAGCGAAGAAGAGCACCACGGTAAGAATGGCACACAGGGTAAATACTGGGGAAGGGTAAAAGAAAGGGAAGGACAGAGAAGAAAGAATACATTATGGTGAGCTTGTAGGTTACACAAGGGAGTCTGACTTTTATACTGGAGGCTATGAATATTAAAGAATTCAAGAATTTCAAACCACTGAGGAACATGTTCAGCTTCTCATGGAAGGTTAAACAAAGAGAAATAAAACTGGGGGCGCCTGGGTGGCTCAGTTGTTATGCGTCTGCCTTTGGCTCAGGTCAGGATCCCAGGGTGCTGGGATCGAGCCCCGCATCGGGCTCCCTGCTCCGCGGGAAGCCTGCTTCTCCCTCTCCCACTCCCCCCGCTTGTGTTCCCTCTCTCGCTGTGTCTCTCTCTGTCAAATAAATAAATAAAATCATTAAAAAAAAAAGGGGGAGAGAGAGAGAGAAACAAAACTGGAGGGAGGGTGACCAGTGAGGAGGTTACTATGAAAATCTAGGCAAGAGTCAAGAGCCTACATAAACAATATTTAACAAATACTCAAAGTATCTTAAAATTCTATTTTAAAACATATTTAGATATTTCACTTTTTATTTTTTGTAGTTATTGCTACACCCAACATGGGGGTTGGATTGAGAGTCACATGGTCCTCTGACTGAGTCAGCCAAGCACCCCTGAATAAGGGGAGTTTTTTTTTTTTAAGTTGGCTCCATGCCCAATGTGGAGCTTGAACTCAAGACCCTGAAATCAAGAGTGGCATGTTCTCCCGACTAAGCCAGCCAAGCGCCCCTTAGATATATATATTTTTTTAATATATATATATTTTTTATTTATTTGAGAGAGAGAGAGAGAGAGAAACAGCATGAGAGGGGATAGGGTCAGAGGGAGAAGCAGACCCCCCGCTGAGCAGGGAGCCCGATGCGGGACTCGATCCCAGGCCTCCAGGATCATGACCTGAGCCGAAGGCAGTCGCTTAACCAACTGAGCCACCCAGGCGCCCCCCCCTTAGATATTTTAAAATAACAGCTTATCGGCTTAGACAAGCCAATGTGGTGTTTTCCCTTAGTTCTGGGACCATATTCAAAACATATATTCAGACAAAATATCTGTGCTACTTCTGGAGAGAAGAGGAAATGAAGACAAGATTCTAGGAGGAAAGTATTAACATTTCTGGGCCATTCCAACAGTTTGTAGTAGTGATTTTCATTTAGGGGCACAAAGCTAAGTCACCTGCAGAAATCTTGGAGAAGACACTGCTGAATTTCACTTCTGGAAAATTTAAATGCAGGTCTGGAGTAAGGTCTGGGCATTGTATTCTCTTTCAAAATTGTTTTGGCAATTCTGGGTCCATTTCCTTTAGGAGCACTTGTCAGTTTCTGCAAAAAGCCAACTGGAATTTTGATAGACTTGCATTAAATCTGTAAATCAATAATATTAAGTATTGTCATCTTAATGATATTAAGTCTTCTGATCCATGACCATAGATGTCTTTATTTTCTTTAATTACCTTTAAGAATATCTTTATTCTTTAATTCCATTCAACAATGCCTATGTTTTTCACAGTATGAGACTTGCACCTCTTCTGTTAAATTTATCCCTAAGTATTTTATTACTTATATTGTAAATGAAATTGTTTCTTTAATTTCCTTTTCAATTGTTCATTGTTCATATATAGAAAAACAATTGCTTTTTGCTCCTGACCTCGTATCCTACAACCTTACTGAACTCATTTATTCGTTACAATAGTTTTTTAGTGACCCCATAGGATTTTCTATACACAGGATTATGTCATCTGCAAACAAGGGATAGTTTTACTTTTTCAGCCTCACTATCTGAATGTCTCTTATTTCTTTTTTTTTTCATCTAACTGCCCTGGCTAGAATATCCAGTATAATGCTAAAGAGAAGTGGCATCAACTGTGTGTTACTACAGTAGATTTCAAATAGCCAAAGCAATCTTGAGAAAGAAGAGGAAAGCTGGAGGCATCATGTGCCCTGATTTCAAACTATATATAAAGATGCGGTAATAAATAAAAGTATGTGGAAAAAGGGAACCTTTGTGCATGGTTGATGGAAATGTAAATTGGTACAGCCACTATGAAGATACGCCCTGATTTCAAAATATATATAAAGATG